>NC_142082.1:46396037-46726870 GCF_054644295.1 Miniopterus natalensis
TCCGGTTCTCAGTGAAATCTTTCAGATCTGGAATCAAAGACTTTAGCATGCATTGTGTTTTCACCCTGCAGACTTAAATAACATTCAGGAAAAATCAGAGAAGCCTAACTTAACTCTCGATGACCAAATTGACTAAAATTCTGTACCAAGTTTTAAAAAGAATGTGCTTAAATTATATACCTTGCAACAACAAAAAAAATCCATACCCAATTATGCTATTATATAAAATGCACACGATATGAATATATGTTTCAAATAGTCACTTTCAACGTACCCAATAAAAAAATGGTTTCAAAGACATCAAGTAGCGTAAAACCCGCTGTACCGCAGAGACGGAAGAAATGCATTTAAAGCGCCGATGAAAATGGCGTGCGGTATAATTACCTCAAATTGCTGTTCGCTTGACACCCTGACACTAATTTTATTCAAGCCATCGGGAAGGGAATGTTTTAAAAGCACTCCTTTCCACACGCCGGAGCTAGTGGGTGCTGTGAGGTCATTAAGGGAAGGAAAGGGTAAAGTTTCCAGTGCGCAAAAAGAATTAAATAATCCCTTTAAAAGAAAAGCGTCTGTGTGGATAGACAGCCTTGAATGCCCACATTTTTAACGCTTGCCCTGTACGTGGATTGATTTTTTTTTTTTTTTTTTTTCCTTCAGCATTCCCTCAGCAGATGGATTTTTGCTACTGCAGATCAGCAGAGGGTGTCAGATCTTTCCGAGTGCACCAGGCTGGAGCGAGCAGAGCTTCTTAGCAACTCTCTTCTCCCCCTCCCCGCGCGCGCCCCCTCCCTGCGCCAGCGCCCCCCGCCCTCCGCCCCCTCCACGTAATTCCGAAAGAGCAGAAGCTCGGGAAGGAGAGAACAAGAGAGGAGCCTGTAACCGAGATCCAGAGTCCAGGAAAAAAAAAAAAAAGAAAAAGAAAAAGGGGGAGCTAAAGAGGACCGAAGGGAAGGAAACGGAAAGGATGGGCAGCCACGAAACGCAGCGATTGCGGAAATTTTCCAGCGCCATTGGCTCGGCGGCGTGAGTCCTCAGAGCGGGCGTGATTTCAGCACCGGGGGGACTGGACAGCACCTCGGGGGCACTTCTGGGCAGCCCGCGGCTCCGGCGAGAACTCCCTGCGCAGCCTGGACCGCAGAAGCCGCCGAAAGCCCTGCTTTGTATCAGAGAGGCAAGGTCAGTCCGCCGCACAGCCATGCGCGGGCAGCGCGCCGGTACTGCGCTGCGAGCCCGCCGCTCGTTTCTCTAACATGCACTTGCTTCCGATCCCTAGCATTGTTCCCTTCCTCGTTAGTGACGACCGCTCGAGGAGATTCCGTTAAGTGTGCACTTTTAATTTATACGTATATATTTAACTTCTTTTTTTTTTAAGGTTGAGGGGGAGTGGGGTTATTTTTCTCTACTTTTCTTTTTTTTCTTTTTCTTTTTTTTTCTTTTTTTTTTTGCTTGCCTTGCACTACGTGCCTGGATAGTTTGTGGATATAATTATTGACTGGCGCCTGGGTTGTTGCAGTGCGGGGGGGTTAGGGAGGAAGGCATCCACCCCCACCCCCCCAAAACCCTTCTCTTCTCCTTCCCTGGGTTCGGACATTGGAGCACTAAATGAACTTGAATTGTGTCTGTGGCGAGCAGGATGGTTGCTGTTACTTTGTGATGAGATCGGGATGAATTGCTCGCTTTAAAAATGCTGCTTTGGATTCTGTTGCTGGAGACGTCTCTTTGTTTTGCCGCTGGAAACGTTACAGGGGACGTTTGCAAAGAGAAGATCTGTTCCTGCAATGAGATAGAAGGAGACCTGCACGTAGACTGTGAAAAAAAGGGCTTCACGAGTCTGCAGCGTTTCACAGCCCCGACTTCCCAGTTTTACCATCTATTTCTGCATGGCAATTCCCTCACTCGACTTTTCCCTAATGAGTTTGCTAACTTTTATAATGCGGTTAGTTTGCACATGGAAAACAATGGCTTGCATGAGATCGTTCCCGGGGCTTTTCTGGGGCTGCAGCTGGTGAAAAGGCTACATATTAACAACAACAAGATCAAATCTTTTCGAAAGCAGACTTTTCTGGGACTGGACGACCTGGAATACCTCCAGGCTGATTTTAATTTGTTGCGGGATATAGACCCGGGGGCCTTCCAAGACTTAAACAAGCTGGAGGTACTCATTTTAAACGACAATCTCATCAGCACCCTGCCTGCCAACGTGTTCCAGTATGTGCCCATCACCCACCTCGACCTGCGGGGGAACAGGCTGAAAACGCTGCCCTATGAGGAGGTCTTGGAGCAAATCCCGGGCATCGCCGAGATCCTGCTGGAGGACAACCCGTGGGACTGCACCTGCGATCTGCTCTCCCTGAAGGAATGGCTCGAAAACATTCCCAAAAACGCCCTGATCGGCCGAGTGGTCTGCGAAGCCCCCACCAGACTGCAGGGGAAAGACCTCAATGAAACCACCGAACAGGACTTGTGTCCTTTGAAAAGCAGAGTGGATTCGAGTCTCCCGGCGCCCCCCGCCCAAGAAGAGACCTTCGATCCCGGCCCCCTGCCAACTCCTTTCAAGACGACCGGGCAAGAGGATCGTGCCACCCCGGGGTCTGCTCCAAACGGAGGTACAAAGGTCCCAGGCAACTGGCAGATCAAAATCAGACCCACAGCCGCGATAGCGTCGGGCGGCGCCAGGAGCAAACCCCCCGCCGACGGCTTGCCCTGCCCCGGGGGCTGCAGCTGCGACCACGTCCCGGGGGCGGGCGTGAAGATGAACTGCAACAACCGGAACGTGAGCAGCCTGGCCGACTTGAAGCCCAAGCTGTCCAACGTGCAGGAGCTTTTCCTGCGAGATAACAAGATCCACAGCATCCGGAGGTCGCACTTTGCGGATTACAGGAATCTCATCCTGTTGGACCTGGGCAACAATAACATCGCCACCGTAGAGAACAATACTTTTAAGAACCTCCTGGACCTCCGGTGGCTGTACATGGATAGCAACTACCTGGACACACTGTCCCGGGAGAAATTCGTGGGGCTGCAGAACCTCGAGTACTTGAACGTGGAGTACAACGCGATCCAGCTGATCCTCCCGGGCACCTTCCACGCCGTGCCCAAACTGCGCATCCTGATCCTCAACAACAACCTGCTGCGGTCCCTCCCCGTGGACGTGTTCGCCGGGGTCTCGCTCTCCAAGCTCAGCCTGCACAACAATTACTTCATGTACCTGCCGGTGGCGGGGGTGCTGGACCAGCTGACTTCCATCATCCAGATCGACCTGCACGGAAACCCCTGGGAGTGCTCCTGCACCATTGTGCCTTTCAAGCAATGGGCGGAGCGCCTGGGCTCCGAAGTGCTGCTGAGCGACCTCAAGTGCGAGACGCCGGTGCACTTCTTCAGGAAGGACTTCCTGCTGCTCTCCGACGACGAGGTCTGCCCGCAGCTGTACGCGCGGGCGCCGCCCACGCTCGCCCCGCACGGCAAGAACAGCACCGGCCTGGCGGAGACCGGCACGCGCTCCAACTCCTACCTGGACACCAGCAGGGTGTCCATCTCCGTGCTGGTGCCGGGGCTGCTGCTGGTGTTCGTCACCTCCGCCTTCACCGTGGTGGGCATGCTCGTGTTCATCCTGAGAAACCGAAAGCGCTCGAAGAGAAGAGACGCCAACTCCTCGGCGTCCGAAATCAATTCCCTGCAGACGGTCTGTGACTCTTCCTACTGGCACAACGGGCCTTACCACGCGGATGGCGCGCACCGGGTGTACGACTGCGGCTCCCACTCGCTCTCAGACTGAGCCCCCAGCCCGGGTAGAGCCGGGAGCCGGGGGGCGATGCCCCTCCCCCCACCTTCCCCCCCCCCCCGCCGGCATCCATCCCAGACCCAAGTCCAGGGCGCCCCAAGGCTTGATGGACACAAGCAAATAAATAACTGTGAACTCGCTCGAACCGAGAGGGTCTGACTCCTTAGCTCCCCCCGGAAACAAAGCGCCGACTGAGGCTGGGAGAGCGCTTTGCTGGGGAGCCCCTTTGGACAAAGCCCAGCAGGGGCCCTGCTGGGAGAGCTGCCGGCCCCCTTGCCGTGCGCTGAGGGGCTGGTGGGGATGTCTGTTGTGGTCCTATATATATATATATATACACATATATATACATATACCCACTTCTATAGAGAGATAGAGATCTATTTTTCCCCCGTGGATTAGCCCCGCGAGGAGGGGGCGTGACAGTCCCGCCGCTGCGCAGGATGGGCAGGTGCACGAAGGCATGAATGTATTGTAAATAAGTAACTTGGACTCCTGAGAAACACACAAAACGCGCTGCATGGCTCGCATGGAACCCACGCGCCCCAGGGACGCTGCGCCCCCGGCCTGGAGGGAGCGTCACGTTCACAGCACCCGCCCTCTTACCTGATAAGTCCCATCGTATCAAACTTTCTATAAGCGAAATTCAGTATAATCAGAAGTGCCATTTCGCCATTGTTTGTGATCGGTAGGCAGTTCGGAGAGTACGTTTACTGTGGGGGGAAAAATGTTAAGGTTTTATTTAAGACATTTGCATGACTAGCCATCGGTCCATTTTATGAGTTAAAAAATGTATTTTGTTGAGCGACGTTTTTATGGGTTGTTTTGGGTTCGTCCGTTTATTTGGATCGTGATGTTTGTTTTGTTTTTGTTTTGTTTTTTGTTTCTTTTTTTTTTTGGAGGGGGACTATTTTTCTATACATTTCCAATAAGGCCTTCCATCTGAATGTAAAATAAGTACCCATGGTTTCTATTATAGTATCGGTGTAATTATTTAAAAGAAAAGATTTGAGGCAGTTAAGCATGACCAATTAATGTCACTCTAGTGCTTAGGCTGCGATCCTATGGTAGCAATTCTGTGCTGGTGTAAATCTTACTTACCAAGTAGGGAAACAGAACCGAGGAAGCACGTGAAACTTACTAATTCTATTCAAGGATTTTATAATGGCATATTTTTTCAGTATTAAAGTGAAAATGTTTTCAACTCTGGGTCCTTACATTTTTCCAGCTTCATATCTGCAACTGGTCAATTGGATTTGCGGTGGAAGGGACGGGAGGGGGCCGGCTGGGGGTGGGTCCCTTCGAAGAGCTACTTCAAGGCTCTGTCTCTAACCCTCTTACTCAGCTCTGCACCTTTTACGTAACTCCCCTCCCCCGCCATCCCCGCCCGGAGTTTTCCAGCTTCTCCCCTGGATTAAGTAAGGTCTTCCCCCAACAGCGCCCTCCTTCCCCCCCCCCCCCCCCTTTCCTTATGCGGCAGCGAATCCCTTTATTAACACTGGAAATCCCTCCTGCCCTGCCCCGCTGCACACACTGCAGATAGACTAAGGATGTTAGTAAAGATTTGATTTAATTGACTCTGCCTAGATCGGTCTCATTAACAGAGTGGAGATTTCATTGGTCAGCATTCTTCAATGAAAGACAGCCTTAATGACTGGCACTGGAGATGCTGCTGGCATTTTGAATTCAACATCTGCTGAAAATGGTAAAACTAATTAATGCCCACCCACCCTTCCCCGCCCAGCAACTGCATATTGAAATTTGTTAAAACACTCATCTTTATGGAAATCAATCATTATCCTAAAGAAGTGTTTCTGTCTCATCATTCGGATTTCTGGTTGGGACCCAGTAATTAGCAAGAAAAGTATTGAACTATTTGAATTTTATGAGCCAGTGTTAGTCTGGCCTCAATGATATTCCTCTGGGATTTCTAAGTGGTCTATTTTATCAGCAGTTAAGGGACAAAAAACAAACAAAACTACACATATTGATGGGGTCTGCATTCCACCACATATCCACCATTGAGAAGTGTTCAAAGACCGCAGACCACAGATTAAGAGGGGGGGAAAAATAATATATATATATATATATATAGGATTGTAAATGAACTAATGAAGGCCCCCAGAGCAGTTGTGAGAAGATTTGCCTTCTAGAGCTCATATTCTAAAGAGAAGTAATTTCCCAGAACAGTGATACAGTGGTGTTCTGGAGTATGTATTATTTATTTTAACGCTTTTTAAATAAAATCTTGATTATAAACCATGACTATTCCTAAAGCCATTCATCATTTTCTCTCTTGATTCTTTTGTTTGTGGACTACATTTCATAGGTGGTGAAATTGTAACCTACAGATATTATGAGTTGCTTTTCATTTATTTATTATTCATATGAAGGCCTTAATTCCTTTTATGGAAAGTGCAACTGGGTTTCTGGTAAGCGATGGACAGATTTATTTGTAATGGAAAAGTTGGGGAAGGGGGAGAGTCATGTATTCAACAATATTATGACTTTAAAAGGCAAAGAAAAGATGGCAGATGATGTTCTAAGTCTCTGGTGGAAAGTTACACTTAACAAAAGATACCTAGTGAGGCATGATAGTGATTTTTAAAACTGATACATAATTAATCTAACTCACGAAACTAGAACATCTCATAGAAGGTGTGCACTGGGGCAAGAACTTTTCTTCATACTAATTTTTAAAATTACAACATCGAAGACAAGGTGAAAGGGGTAAAATTATTTTTAAAATATTAGCTTTAACGGTTTTTGGTTGGTCATTGTGTACGAGACATGTCCTGAGTGGTTTACATAATTATTTAATTTAACCATCACAACCACAGAATAATTTAATTATATATTGCTACTTCAGTTATACCAGTGAGCACATTGAGGCAATAACCCAATTCATAACTGTTAAAATAGTAGAGCTGGATTTAAACTTCAACACCTCATTCTTTGAATGGAGTAGTCATATATATTTACCTGATGACCTTTTAAAGAAGGCTATTTTTACATATATATATATATATATATATATATGTAAAAATACAATATTTCAAATTAAGAACCCAGGTTGTGTCTTCTCAACTGAACATGTACTGGTGGCCCTTTATATATCCAGTATGTCTTGCAACAAATGAAAATCATCGGACATTTAAAAGAGATGTTTTCCAAGAGTGTATAAGAAGACTTAACATATAAGAAAAAAGATGAATGTGCTATATAAATTTAAGAATTATAGAAATTCATATTATTAAATTTACATTTATACATTGATGCTAAAATATTAGGATCCTCAAATATTGTAATACACAATAATACATATTAAAATTTATGTAGGAAAGATGTCCAGTGATTCATATAAAGTAACATACATTCTTTTGGCAATGTTTTATTTACTTTTATAAGTATCTTGGTCACAGTTACATATATAAACTTTTATATATGTATATATTAATTTGGTTTGAATGATACATAATAATATGGTCTCACCATATAACTATCATTTAGGTGTGTTTAGTTTCTTGTGTTTGTTTTATCTTTACATAAAATGCTCCCATAACTGTAGTTGCCATTTGCTTTAGTTGAGATATCTTGTTTCCAGCTATATCATCTTTTAATTTATCAAAGCAAAAGAGATTTTAGTTGTGCCAGATGGGAAAGGAGAAAAGAAGGAGAGATATCTTGTTTAGTTCCACTGCTTTAAAGGAGTAGCTTCTGTGACTGCTGCTATAACTAAGAATATCTTAGAATTTAAGTTGTTGCAATAGAAATTTATTGTTTGTCCATTTTTACATGTTTATCCAGGAGGAAGCTGGAATAGTTTATCTAACATTAACATAACTGGATTCTTTTTAACAGTATTTGTATCAGATGTAATTAGAATTGTCAGGCATTTTATAAAGTATTAAAATTATATTGGTGGTTACAAAGACAGTTTGTCAATATAGCTTTTTCTAGGTGGCTAATAAATGTTATTTGGTATGTACAAAGAAATGGATGAATTTGCAAGGGTGAACACAGAACTGTATGTTTCAATGTGTTGGCAGAATATTAAGTAGAGTGTTTTCTAATTCTGCTCTTTTGCTAGCTTTTCTTTTAAACATCTTTGACTTATTTATTATTTATTTATTTATTATTTATTTATTATTTCATTAATTTCAGAGAGAGGAAAGGAGAGGGGGAAAGAGAGAGAGAGAGAGAGAGAGACATCAATGATGAGTCATTGACCAGCCTCCTCCTGCACGCCCCCTGCTGGTGACTAAGCCCTAAACCCTGGCATGTGCCCTGACCCAGAATTCAACCGGGATCTCTTTGATCATAGGTTGATGCTCAACCACTGAGCCACGGCTAGCTGGGCTCTGCTAGCTTTTTTATGAATACTATTTTTTATTTGTATGTTTATTTGAAGAAAAATGGAAATATAAAATGTGCTAAAAATTTAATTTTAGCATGTATTAACTTTTGGTCCATTTTCTCTCTTATTTCAATCTATTCCAAGTGCAACATAATATTTAATTTTTAAAAGATGAATTCTGTATAATATCAACAGACACAGGAAATGCATACTCAGGACTTTTGTTATATGATTTGTTTCAATGTGGCCTTGACCCATTTTTTAAAATAAGGATAGAATAAATAACATTCATATAATCCCCTGGCATTTTATTTTATCTATAAAGTTGCCAAAAAATTTTATCATGGGAAAAGAACAGGACGCGCAGCAGTGACTTCTTGGTGTTGAAACTTAAGGAAAGGCCATTAAATTGTTTTATGAAAGCACATGTTACAAACAACAACTCTGAAAACTGACCCAATATTGATTCTATTGTGGCCTATCAAAATATGGTTGTGTTTCAGAAACAGTTAAATAGTTATGATGATAACAAATTCAGTGTTTAACAACTACACTTTATAATGAAACAGGCCACTGAAGAAATGATCTTAGATACTGAAACCCAATATAACCCTTTGGCATCAATTGACTAGCAATTTCAGTTTATTGACTTAGATTATGCAATTGATGACTCTTCTTTCATTTTCTTGCTAAATATACATATACTATATTATATACTTGGAATGTAATTATATTTCCTACTTGAACTTTGCAAAAAACTTACAGGAGAAGAGTTATCTAAAAGTTTATAGAATTTTGATGGCATTAGAACATAAATGTTCAATTGACAACAAAAGTTAGTAATTGCTACATGAAAAATATAGTAGACATTCTCTTGGGAAAAGAAAATGAGGCAGTTCTAACCTCAAGGAGTCTATGACCTGCAAAGATGAGATATAAATATCATTGTAATTATAAAATAGTACATCATTGGCAGTTTTTAAAGGCTGCCACTAGAATTTGTGTTTCTTTTAAGTATGTTATATTTTTGCCACTTGGAAAAGTGCAGTTGTCACATCAGTTTTATTAGCTATTATATAAATAATTTAAAATCTTAAAACTGTGTTTTTAAATGAAAGAAGTACTTTAAATTATTTGCTGGTTTTATTTTCATTTTTTGCTTTTGTAAAATGGGGGGGAAATGTCTAATTTTTAACTTCAGTAAAAGTTTTCTGACTAATCATTCTAAAATGAAACATTCTAAAATAAACCAATCAAACCAGTTTTTTTCTTAACAAGTGACACTTTTCTAGTTTTAGTTATTTGAGAAATCCAACATGAGTTCAGAAAACTGAATATTTTATGGTGTCATAAGAATTTCAAAAGAGTTGTCTCTAGGAATTT
Organism: Miniopterus natalensis; assembly: GCF_054644295.1. Classification (NCBI taxonomy): domain Eukaryota; kingdom Metazoa; phylum Chordata; class Mammalia; order Chiroptera; family Miniopteridae; genus Miniopterus; species Miniopterus natalensis. The sequence goes on from NC_142082.1 coordinate 46,405,556, forward strand.
AGCTTTGATTTGTGTTTATATTATATATAAAATAGATGAAAGAAACATTAATATATTATTATATATACCTTTTACAATTTTACTACAAAGCTAATAATCCCCTAGTCATTTCTTGTTCAGTAAAAGCTAATATTCAATATTAGTCAATTAGTCTGTTCCAGATACACAAGTCCAAAGGTTTAACAAACAGAAAGCAATAAGCAAAGCCATGCATTGTGTCAGTTCTATGCCTTATTCCATTTTCCTCTAACTCCATTTGTCTCTAATTCCATCTCGTCTTGGCAGAAAAATACAGGAAAGGAACATGTTCAGCTTCAACCTATCAATAGAAAAAGTCAATACATAGTGAAAAATAAGAAATACTTCAAATATAGGTAATAAATGGCCATTCCATAGAGCTTTCAACAGAACATTCTCTGCCTCACAAAAGGGGAGTGGAAAGGGATCATCATTACCATAAAATAAAATGACTCGTTACCAGATTCTTTGACATTTATTGTGCACTTTTCTCTTTTAAATCAATATATTTTTAACATTTTCAAACTGCATATGATATGAGAAACACTCATTATAACAGTAATGTGATTTAAATAGCATTACCTGTGCATATGTAGAATGTTTTGCTACTTCCATAAAATAATAAGATCACAAAATAGTGAATGAATTTGAAACAATGCCATTTTCTACACATTACCATAGAATCTACCTGTTTTATCCAGGTATTTATATTTATTAAAATAATTATTTTATATAATTACAAGTAATTCTAAGTGACTATTATATCTAAAATTTTGTTACATAATATATTAAATGATATCACATGATAATTATTTGCTATTTTCTGTTCAGTTAGATAATATTTGAAGCTAATTTGATTCCGTGTGAGTTCTGTTAACTTTCCTTAATTGGATATAATCAGACTGGATTTGTTTTAGTGGTCATACAACAAACAAATGGTTGACTATGGCTTTGTCATCACTGAGTTGAAAATTTGTTAGTAAACTTTTTAAGGTTACTAAATAATGAATCTAAATTGACTTAGCCCATTATCAAAGAGGAATGAAATTACTAAAGCAAAAAGCTTAATCCTTGTTTCCTGAATGACTAAATGGTTTTCAGTGTCATAATACTTTAATGAAAGAGTTTAACCTTATTTACTTATTTTTTGCTCAGGAAAAAGAAAGTTACATTTAAAATTTTTTCACAAAACTTTGGATGACATTTGTATTTTTCACCAAAATGGTCAGCTCTCCAACAATCAGATTTCATGTTACAGATGGTATTTTGTATAATTAGACATTAAGACATAAAAAGCAGAGTATTCCAGGAGGGTATTGCATCTTATGGTGTAATATTATGAGGAGTAAGACTTGAAGCCAAGAAACCAACAGCTTGAAACAGCAATAATCTCCAAGAAATGAATTGCATGGAATGTCAGGTTACTATTTTAACTTAAAATTTATAACCTTAAATTAAGAAGAAAGTCACATCAGCACTTTTGAACAGTATTTGCATAAGCAGGATATCATGGATAGCCAGCCCCAAACTATCTATGCCACAGGTTTTTATAATATAGAACATATTTTTTCAGCATTTTTACATGCGTATCTACTATGGTGCCTATTAAATTAACATATCTCCAGGCTCAGTTTACACACTTGCTGAGTAATCAGATCCATAGATTAAAAATAGAATTATTCTCTTTTATAAATGGTTTTGTGTGTTTTTTTAGTTCATAATATCTTAAACCAGTATATGACATATTTAAAGAAAAGAAACTTCAGTCCATATTTATGTTGGCTATTAGACAATGATTGATAAATGTTTGATGACAAACTTTATAATATTTGTATTGTTCAAGGCTAATACAATTGTCAGTGGTATATGTACCACTTACCTCCAGGTATTTCAAGGAGGCAACATAGTATTGTTAGGGAGATGCAACTTAAGCCAAATTCAGAAAACAAAAACAAAACAAAAGCAAAAAAAAAAAAAAAAAAAAAAAAGGAAAGAAAGAAATAAAAGAGAGAGAGAAAGACAACTTGAGATGATAAAAATTTTACTTTGCAATCAAAGTAAAACGTTTGTTGATCATCTACTATGTGCCAGTCATGTATGCAGAGGTTCTAAAGCTAAAGGGAACAGACTAGATTTCTCATCTGAATTTACATTCTGTAGGATATTAAAGAAAACTAAGCAAAAATAATGGTTAAAATAATCTTGTATAATGAAGAGCTATGAATAAAATAAAAAAAAATAAAATAATAAAATAAAATAAAATAATGAAGAGCTAAGAGTAAAATAAAATGGAAGAGCTACGAGTAAAATAAAATGATGATATTTTTTTTATTTAGGGTGGTCATGGTAGTCCTCTCTGAGGAGATGACCTATGAACTAAGTGAAAAGTGATGAGACAATTATTTGAAGATTAGGAGCAAAAGTGATCCTGGCAAATACATTATCAAGTGCAAAACACCCTGACTTACAGTTGGGAATGGGCTGTTAAGGCTTAGAAATGGTGGTAGAGACTTGACGATACAGTGTACAGATAATGTGTTGTAGAATTGTGCACATGAAATCTGTATAATTTTGTTAACCAGTGTCACCCAATCAATGTAATAGAAAGGAAAAAAAAAATGATTAAGAAGAAGGCAAGAATAGCTTATATTTGACCACAGGTAGAGATGAAGTTGGAGAGGCAGAGAGCAGCCAGGTAATGCCTTATAAGCCATAGCATGGAATTTATATTTTAGTTCAAGTATAACCGAGAGTTTTAAGCAGCCAAGAGATATGATCCACATAGTATATTTAAATAGCCATTTTGACTTACTTAGTGCAAGTCAATTATAGGGAGCAAAAGTGGAAGGCAAGGAGCTGCTATTTGCAGGGTTTGGGAGAGACATGATGGACAGTGGTGGTGGCAGTGGACAGGAGAGCTGGATGGTATAGTTTTGGTGTCCAAAAGAACTCTGTGTTGGAGCAGAGGTGGGAGTGAAGGAAACGATAATTAGTCCTGTGTGTGTTTTCTTTATCAGTCAACTTGATGATGTATTTTATTGAGAAGGAAAGGCTGGAGGAAGCAGGATTTAGGTTATAGTTAGAGTTTGAACATGTTAACTTTGAGATGTCGTTTTATATATTCTGGGAGGGTTGTTGGACATGGAAACATGGAACTCAGGGAGAGTTTAGGGAGTTATTTTTAGACTTGGGATTCATCATTAGTCTTTTATGGATGGCTCCATTTTTATAGAATTAAAAACTATGCCTAAGGTTGAGTTTTACTGGTATACTCTGACTTCAGGGCAGGTTTTTGAAAATTGAATGTAAACTTGACTTTAGAAATGACTGATATAGGAAAAGTATGAAACATGTAATATATGTATACATTATTCCTCAAACCAGAAGACTATGTAAAACCTAGCAAGATAGTTATTGATAAAAATCAATTGGAAACAGAAACAATAGTGTGGAAAAAGAATATTTGGTCAATGGTGTGGAGAGGGACTGGGGAGGGGGGTGGGACAGGGTGGAATGGGTCATTGGGGAGAAAAAGGGGCATCTGTAATATTTTAAACAAGAATAAAGAAAAGAAAAAGAAAGAAGAAAGGAAGAAAGAAAAAGAAAGAAAGAAAGAAAGAAAGGAAAGAAAGAAAGAAAGAAAGAAAGAAAGAAAGAAAGAAAGAAAGAAAGAAAGAAAGAAAGAAAGAAAGAAAGAAAGAAAGAAAAAGAATATTTAGAAAAATCTTGTGTCAAAGAGGTGCAAAAGTAAACTTTAAATTGAAATGCTTAAGTTCTTTGCTTTAATAAGTATATTTTTGAATGAGAGGGAAACAATTTTATTCATTACCAATGACAAAAGGCTTAACTTTATTTTTACCCAAGTGGAAAGATTTTTGGTAAAGGAAGAATAACTTTAGTAATCAATAATAAGACAAGAATGAGAATCAGGAGATTCTTATTTGGTAGTTGTTCAACGGTTGCCCTCTTTTTTGAAGATTTTTATTTTATCCTTGCTTGTAGGAAACTCTGTGATCTGGGTATTTAAGAAAACCCTATGCCACATTTGGCACTTAGTCCAGCCTTTGTGTAGACAGCACGGTAACAGAGATTTCATGTTTTCTTCGTATAGCCATTTAATCCGCATCATTCGGCTCACCGTCACCATCTCCAATCCCTAACAATATAAGTGTAATTGAACTTAATCTTCTGAGTAAATTGTGATTACTTTTCGTTTTAGTTTAGTCCAGCTGCAGTCCAAATATTCATTTTGGATACTGTACAAGGATAGTTTTCTCTTTCCATAAGGCTCGGAGTGGCTTCAGTTCTTTCTGTATATGTGCAATGCCCTGCTGTAAATACTCAGTTTATTTTTAAAAGGAAAATTAAAAGCTTGTGAGAGCTTTGCTTAGTTCCTCACCACACAGCTCATGGGGCTGCAGAGTTCAGAGTCTTTTGAATCACATGTGGGCCCACAACAACGAACCTGTGCTCAGAAGGCTGTAACTCTGGGCTGGGTTCTCTGCCTAGCTCTGTGATCCTTGGCAAGGCTCTTACTTCTGGTGAGTCCCAATTTGCATACCTAAAATGAGACTGTTGAACTAGAATCAGTGGTCAGAAAACTTTTTTCTGTCGTGGGTCAGATAATAAGTATTTTAGACTTTGTGCACTCAAATGCAAAATCTAGGAAGATGTGCGAATATGTACATATATACTATGTAGATGATATTTATAAAACAAGAGAAAACATTTCTAAAATTTTCTGCACACAAAGTTTAAAACTATAGATACTGAAATTTGAAAATGATGTAATTTTAATGTCACCAAATATTTTTCTTTTGATTTTTTTCAAGCATTTAAAAATGTAAAAAAACATTCTTAGTTAAAAGAATGCAGAAAAACAGGCATTAGGACCGATATGGCCTGGGGGAGGTAGTTTGCCAATCCCTAAACTAGATTAAATTCCTCTAATAAAGCTCATATAAAATGCTTATTATGTATTCATTAAAATATCTCACACTATTTTGCTTTATGCAAATTATAGAGAATCCTAAAAATTATACAAGATAGATACTTTATGCCAGGGAACTTTATCAGAATATGATTATAAACATGTATAAAGTAGGCCAGGGATAAAATAGTGATTGAAGAGGACTGACAATAAACTAATCATGTTTGATCAAAAAGTATTGGAGTGTTTGAGTCCCATCTCTAGAATAAGACTGTATCAATTCTAATTCTAGCTCTGGCTAGCTGTGTGAACTTGATCAAGTTGTTAACCTTTTATCTCTTTGATTTTTCTCACTTGTAAAACATAAATGACAATTATTGTGCCTACCTCATAGCAATGTCCTGAGTGTTAAATGTGTTGATACAGTTAAAATGCTTTAAAACGATTTTGATACATAATGAACTAGTGGCAGTTCTCTACTGCATACCTAATATTCAAAGAAATTATATTTGGTAGGTCATTTATTTATATCACTATTTTACAAATAAAGAATCTGAGGATTAGAAAGCAACTGGCCTGGGAGTGCACTGCTCAGTGGCAGAGCCAAAATACAAAGCCAGACCAGAGGGATTTTAAAACAAACACGTTTAACTGCACAAACTGGGTCTTTGATGAGAGATCATCAGTGTCTGTCCACCCCAATCTTCTGTTACTTTTTCTCTGAGCTTGCAGCTACATAATGCTATGTTGTTATGTTTGCCCATTCCACAACTATCTGGAGGTAAATACAGGACTTTTTTTTTTTTTTTTAATTTACACAATTAAATTTACCCTCTCTCTCCAACTGTTCTAAAATTTCATTTCTCTTTCTTTTGTGCCTCCACTTTCTAACCTTCATTTAAATCTCTATATTTTAGCTGCTTTGTGCTAATCTACAGAAGGAAAAGAAAAAAAACCTCAAGAGCACCAAGAAGTGACAAAATGGCTTAATACTTTTTTTTTTGCAATAGATGGAGTATTTAAAAAAAATAATAGCAGTATGGTAACAAATGCATTTTTAATACTAGCTTGTCAACAGGGATATTTGGCAGGAATAATGTTTCTTAGTGCTTCAAATTATACATGTAAATAAGATACACAGTGGAGCCAACTCAGTTTTGTTTTGTTTTGTTTAATAATAAAAAAAATCAGAGCCCAGTCAGTGTGGCTCAGTAGTTGAGTGTGGACCTGGGAGCCAGGAAATTGTGGTTGGATTCCCAGTCAGGGCAGGTGCCTGGGTTGCGGGCTCGATCCCCAGCAGGGGGCGTGCAGGAGGCAGCCGATCAATGACTCATCATTGATGTTCCTATCTCTCCCTCTCCCTTCCTCTCTCTGGAATCTATAAGGACATATTAAAAAAAATGATTTATTGATTTTAAAATTGGGGAAATGCATCAGCAAGCAACTTAGTAGTCTTTGGACTACTAGGACTTAATAGGACTTAACTGATTTTAGGAAATACTCCGAACCTTTGAGAGAAATGTATGATATATATTATTTCCCTCATTTATTGACCTCAGATGCCACTACCTTCCTGTCACTCACCATACTTTGTATATTTGCTTTTTTGTTTTTCCAGAACACTGATTTAGAAACTTTCAGGGCAGAAGACATAATTGCTTGTTGTACCTAATTTAGGAAGGGGGGAAAAGACAATTTCAGATCTTAGAAAACTGAATTCATAGTGGTCTAAAATAATAGGCTTAGAACCAATTACTTCTGAAAAAAAATGAATCATTCAGAGAAATAAGAAGAAGAAGAAGAAGAAGAAAAGAGAAGTCATTGCATATATTTCCTATGGCATTCAGGCTTGTCTAAGTACAATTGTGTGTCGTTTACCATAAAGAGCTTGGCCTTTCTTCAATTGTGCCATCTGTTGAAGCACAGGCTAGATGGCTACTTCACGACCTAGTGGTTCAAAATGGCTCATGTTTCAGGAAAATGGAACACTCTATCCAACAAATTTTCTCTGTTAGTCCAGTTTTGAGATATTTGTCCATTTAGCCCAGTTTCCTGGGAACAATAGAGTTTATTTTAAAACAGTGTACAGTTCAAAGTTACCCCAATCACACTTTTAATAAATTGTCTTTCATATATAGACTTCATAAACCTAACAAATAAAATATTAGTAATAAAAAAGCTGAGAGTCTATAACTGATTAGCATGCAGTTCCTTAACTCTAACTGGGTGACTTTCTTGACCAAGTTTATAAGCAAGTTTATTCCCTGTAATTTGATGTGTTAAAATGCTGATTGAGTTTCCATCTGAACTTATAAGTTTGGGCCATACTTAATGAAAGAGGTCATCTTGTTCCTATTTGCTACTGTTTTGTGAAATCAGTAAGCAAATTCTACTTGTTGAAGGATTCCCACCTTCTTTCATAATAATTTATACATATGTGTCACAGTGATAAATAGATATTATTGAACATTAGAAAATCTGTACCCTTTAGATTCTATTGTCATTTTAAATTCTTCTAAACAGGGCCCATGTCTTAGGTATCTTTTATCTTCCTTCCTTATTTGGAGAATAATAGATGATTGATTTTTTTTTTTATTGAATTGACATTTGTAAAAATATATACCTTTATGCTTTAAATACAACTGCAAAATGGCAAGGGAAAATCATTCTCATCAGCATATATTTAGAACCCATATACTTCCTAAATCAAGTATTTTCTAAACCATAAAATAGGATACTTACACATAAATATTTTCATTTCTAAGACTATTATAGTGAAAAGGTGGTTAGCTTTCAAAGTGGGTGTAGAGCTTTATCTTTTTATTAGCTAATCATAATATATTTGCTATTTAGAGATAGAAAGTGATTTATATAAATTAGTTTACATTTAAAAAAAACAAAGTCATAGTTCTATAATTCAGCAAAAGGGATGTAGCTACAAAAATGTAAAAAAAATCTACTGCAGTCTTTCGGGGGGGGGGGAGTCTTGCCACACACACACACACACACACACACACACACACCCCATAATCTAACGCCAAGAGCAGTAATAGACCACAACCTCTGGGACACTGATTTATGAAGGATGAAAGGAGACAGAGAAACACTGAATATAGGTCAATCTTGAAAAAAGTGAAATACTGTCTTTCCTTTCTAATTACAAGTCTAATAGAATTATGAGAAGGAAAATGGTGCATTGGCATAGTTTGCTGAATAAATACAGCAAGGTTTGATTATAGATTTACCAAAACTACTTTCTAATATTAGGGCAGGTACAGATATTTTACACATGTTAAATTTTCCAAGTGCATAGCACAAAATGCTGAAATAAGGGTCAAATATTTTTGCAAATAAGATGAGTTTCCCATATAATTTAGAAATGTAAGCTTTCATGAAAAATATTTATGAGGAATTTTTAGTTTCTATTAAATTCAGTCAAAATTCATCCCAAATTGTTTTAGGCCAAAGAGGAGTAGTTGTTCAACATTGATTTTCTTTGTGGTAATATTTTATAATTCTTGTAATCTTTTTTCTTTGTAAAAGCAGTAATAGTCTTATTTATAGGCAATTAATTATCATCTTTAAGAAATTAAAACATTTGTTTAAAAAAGCTTTGATTTCTTAAGAAATTTTAAGGACATCTACTATTTTTATAAATCAGTTAGCATTATCTTTGGAATTTATTTTCTAATTTGTGGGCTATAAAACATACATTTGTATATCTAAATGTTAGAGCAGAAACAACTGTATTATACACTTTAATAGCACTATACTGAAATCTTAAATTCCTGTGGACTCTACAAGGAATCTTGCTTTATTTTATTAGCGGCCTTAAAACATTTTGATGGATTCACATTAGCAACTAAAGTTCAGATTGGAGGCGTATTTTCCATGATCACTATGCTGAGGTATTTCCTTAGTTGACAGAAACAAAAAAAAGGAAAAAAAGTACCTATGTGATTCATAGCTTTCTTAAAAATTCAAGCAAATGCATAATAAGAATATTTGCTATTTTTGCTAAATTATTTAATCCATGTTTAGCAACATCAAAAAATTGTTGATTTACTGAAAAAGAACTCCTCCCTAAGCCATAAATGTTTGGAGAAAATAAAAACAAAGTTAAGTTTGAGAGAGAAATGGACTCACCATTTGCTCGTTACTCCTCTGGAAAAGAGGTGAAGAAACTCTCCATTGTGTGTTCTGGGGATGAAAGGAGTTGACAGAAACCAATAATAGGCCTCTATTGTCTTTGTGTTGTAAACACAGTGTGCATCTTTCCACTCCTGTGATGCAATTTGACTGACACTACTTGAGACAAAATTAAACATAATTCTGACCCTGGCTGTGCGATTGAGTGCTGCTGCAGAGATAATTTTTTGTTTTCCATATGTATGTCTGGAGGCAGGGCAAAAATAACAGGAGACCATAGTTGCACTAAGGAAGAGTTAAGAACATTAACCTACTGATTATGAAGAGAAGAAACGAATCTCTGTTACTTAGATGCATGAAGGTGTTTTGTTAATTGGGTTGTTGGATTCTATAGGACTGTAGATGAGTATGAATCACATTATTTGGGCATCCCAAAATGATGGCATAAATACTTGACTTTTAGAGTTTTTTTTGTATTAATGAATGTATGACTCATTTTAAAAGGTTGTTTGTTCTGTTGATTTAGTTTAGCCAGTAAAATGTTTGTTTGAGCTGTGTTTCATTTATATTAAGGGTGAATTAGTTTTGTATTATATTTCTGAGTTATAAAGTAGCTTGATAAATATTCCTTATGCATCCTCATGCTTATCTCGTGTTTACAATTAATGGGAGACCTAGAAGATTTTTTCAGAACATAGCTCTACATATTTTATTATATTAAGAGTAATATTATGATAAATTACAGTTCTTTTAAGCCAAAACGAAAATCATACCCTTTAAATTTGTGTGAAGCGGTAAATAAGTCCTAATACATCTATCTTCTGGCTCATATTGAAAACCAGCTTAGAGAATGAAATATTATTGTTTAAGGGACCACAGTGCCAAATCGAAGCTACTTACTATGGTACTCTTAAATTGTGCCAAGGGTTAAAATATATCACCCTGAAACATTACTCAGGAAACCTGCACAGTTAATGGGAACCCTCAGTTTGACTAATTGTTGACATTAAGAAAGAAATTTCAAGGTCTATTAAGAAAGAAAATGAAAACCCAAGTGCATATGTAGTTAAGAGTGTGTACTGGAGTCTGGCAAGGACATGGACAAAAAGTGATGAACACAAATAATAGAAAAATTTACAAAGAGGCCCTGTGAATGTCAGGTTCTGTAAGAGGGACAGATTGCAGCTTGATCTATGTATAAGAACGATTATTCCTTAGAATGGCAGTGTGGGGGAGGAAAATTTCCCCTTTTCCCACATAGTTCTTCTAGCTGTTGGATTAATTGAAATGGCATAAGACATTAACAAGAGAGAATAATAAAATTTAATTATGTACGTACAGTATGGTGGTTCCACAAGAATATGAGGCCTGAGGACAAACTTGGTAGTTGAGGAATATGTGACATCTTGAACTAAGGAGAAAGAGGAGGGAGCAGTGTTTCAAAGTGGAAGAAGGCAAGTCACACGGACATGGGAAAGCAAATATTTGGTAAATAAATGTTTAGTGGGCCATTTTGAGCAATGGGGCACAGAGAGGACTTTGATCAAGGGGAACTTGCTAGGTTCCTCCCTATCACACATAGTTCAAATTAAGCTATAGTTAGCTATGGTTATAGCTCCCATGAAGGAGCAGGTCCACTGTCTAAATTATTTTACAGTAAGGAGGAATGCCAAAGGTTTTACCTCTTTTATTTCTTAACAATAACCAGTTTAAAATAATCAATATTTCAAAGAGACATATTTTGGGGTGGCAAGCTCTGCTCCCACTCAGCAATATATACTGTACCTATAGGTCTGGGTCCCTCAACTCAAGCTGATTATTTAGGAACAAATATTAATATTTGGTAGGTTTTTAAAAATTAACCACATATCAAAAATTGAAAAACTAAGCATCTTCCACATGAAGAGAAAAAAAAATTTATTAATGGATATGAATTTATCTTAAAATTTTGTTTCATTAAACACATGCCTATAGTGAATAATTATATGTACTTATTTAGATTTAATTTTTAAAATATTCTGTAATACTCCCAAATCTTTGGGTTATAAACTGAGACAAAAAATAAAACAATCTTCTATATGATTTTTAAAAAAATATGTCTTTTTATTGATTTCAGAGAGAGTAGGGAAGAGGAAGAGAGAGAGAGATAGAAATATCATTGATGAGAGTCATTGATCAGCTGCCTCCTGCATGCTCCCCACCGGGGATCAAGCCCGAAACCCAGGCATGTGCCCTGATCTGGAATCTAACCAAGACCTCCTGGATCATAGGTTGATGCTCAGCTGCTGAGCCACACCGGCCCGGCTCTATGTGATTTTAATAAATTAGAACAATGAGAAGAATATCTAAAATGATGCGGCATCTGAAATCAGGAGTGTTAAGATAGGCATTTACCATTTTATTAGTCAATTTAAATCTCTGTCAAGTTAGAACATGTTCCATTGCTCATTGAAAAACATAATAGTTTTACATTTGGAAAGCCAAAGCAAAGTGAAATATACACATTGTTTTGAAAATAGTGTATACGGTTAGTCAAAAGAATTATTTAGTGGCCAATACTTACAGAGTGCTGTATTGAAACTCACAGATATTCATAGATATTTAGTTTGAATTATGAGCAAATAAATACTATCTCAGTAAATAAATACATTTGTACTACTGCTTAGATAGAGCTCTGCGTACAAAGTTAGAAACACAGCTAAAGTACTAAACACTCACTTATTTTTTAGTGTAAATTATGCCAACCAACTTCTCTATTGGTAGCTTGCCAGCCTGAGACAAGGTACAGAGATGATGCCTTACAGCTTCCTGCACCTTAGCTGTGTTTTGTTAAAATGACCTCATGACCTGCAGGGATTCCAGCTTCTTCCAAGAGCTGAAAGAAACTTGTGTCTAACAAGCATTTATTGAGCAAAAGGCAATGTGCTAGGTGTTGGGTACAAAATGATAAAGAAGACAGCCCAGATTCTCAGGGAGCACACATCCTAAAGACATTCCTGTCAGAACTGGTTGTGCTATTACCTGTGTGAAAACCAACAGAGGTGCTTGTTTCAAGTGCAGATTTCTGGGCACTGTCTTAAACTTACTGATTCACAATCTCTGAAGTTTTGGTAACCTGCATTTGAAAAATAATAGCCTACATTTTTCTTAAGCATTTTTATTTAGAATATTGTTGAGTAATAGATACTTTAGCAGAAATTTATTTTTAAAATAAGATAGTGTGGAGGAGGAATTTGTAACCCAAACTAGAGGGGGTGGGGAAGGCCTCCTGTAAGAAGGAACATATAGGGCTGATCATCACAGGTCCCCCATAGCAAGTGTGCTGCTTGCAATGAAGAGCATATAGGGTCTTTCTGGGCAGCAGTTAATTAATTCATAGATCAAGAAAGAGGGTTAGAAAGCGACTGGTGTAGAAGATAGGGAAATACAAGGGGTTTGTTTAGGGGGAGAATAAATTACACAAAAAAGAAGATTCCAGGAGAGGATTAGGTACAAAATCATCACAAACCTTGAATGTTAAGGTATGTGGATTGTGTCTGGAGGTTGAGTGGTATTTGCTATTCAAATGCAAATAAAGTTAATTGTTAAAGAAACAAGCCCAAAGGGGGAAACAATAGAGAGTTTTTGTCACTAAAGCTGTCTGCTCCAGCCAGTTGTTGCCATGGGGAAGTGTGGCATAGAATTGCCAAATTTTCCAGTCTTTCAAAAAGAGCCCCAAATCTGGTGTATTCATTACAATTAGGTTCACCTGCAAATAACAAGACATCTTAAAATAAATGTTTAAGCAATAATGAAATTATTTATTGCTCACAGTTTAGTCTGAAAAAATGCAGTCTTAGGCTAGGATGCCGACTCTCTCCTACCAAAATTATAGGGATCCAGACTCTGTCTAACTCACTTCTCTGTCATCCCTACGCTATAACCCTTGTTGTTTTGGTTCAACTTTCCAGGCAGCAGAGAAATTGACCAAGATTTGGGAGAAAGAGAGCGTTCCAGTTTAGTTAAGGTTACTGGAAACTGCCATGGGATACAATGTTATGTATACATACTTAGATGCAAAGAAAATGTGGAATGTAATTTTTTATTCTGAGTGGCCATTGCTCACCAAACATTTTATTATTATGAAGAAAATGCAGAATGGATATCGGGGGTTTAGAAGCATTTTATACTACATTCAATTACACATGAAACATTAAGTAACATTCCTTCTGCCTGTCTTTCTATTATCTATCTATATCTATCTATCATCTATCTATCATCTATCTATCATCATCTAGCATCTATCTATTATCTATCTAATCTATCATCTATCATCTATCTATCTATCATCTATCATCTATCTATCTATCATCTATCTATCTATCTATCTATCTATCTATCTATCTATCTATCTATCTATCTATCATCTATCTATCATCTATCTATCTATCTATCTATCATCTATATCTATCTCTATCTATCTATCTATCTCTATCTATCTATCTATCTATCTATCTATCTATCATCTATCATCTATCTATCTATCTATCTATCTATCTATCTATCTATCTATCTATCATCTATCATCATCTATCTATCTATCTATCTATCATCTATCTATCTATCTATCTATCTATCTATCTATCTATCATCTATCTATATCTATCATCTATCATCTATCTATCTATCTATCATCTATCTATCTATCTATCTATCTATCTATCTATCTATCTATCTATCATCTATCATCTATCATCTATCATCTATCATCTATCATTTATCTATCTATATACCTATCTATCTATTTATCATCTGTCTATTTATTATTGTGTATGATCAATACTAATAGTGCTGGAAAAGAAAAATGTCTGAGTAGTACATAGCCTCTAAGCTACCAGTTTGTGGGAGCCTTAGGTCTATGAGAGTCTTTGGTTATTAAGGAGCAGAGTAGGCTGTTCAATATGTAGAAAAGGGATATGCTCATAAGCTAAGTGGTCAAATTGTCTGGACTTGATGATTAGATCTTTGGATAAAAGGGAGAGAGAATTAAGAAGTTACTCCCAGGGTTTCAGTTTGTTTGACTTATGTGATGGATTAAGATGCTGTTCATTTGGACAAAAAAAAAAAAAGGAAAAATATCATTGGTTTACTGGGAAACAGGAGTTTAATTTTGCACATGTTGATCACTCTGCATTGGCATACTGCATGTGTTTTGATATAAAGACTACACATAGGGTAGTGGCTTGAGTTACTGATTTAAGACTTAAAGGATATGGCAAAAGAAATCATCACCAAAGAAGAAATCAAGACAATATGGAAACAGGTTAGAATGAAAAAAAGCAGTGATTAGTGGGACAGAATGCTCGCAAAAATGATTATCTAGAAACTGAGAAAAAATGTGTAAAACCAGGCTCATCATGAAAGTAAATAGGTAAGATCTGAAGGAAGTTTGAATAAATGTTCACTTCATTTGTTCATTGACAGTATGCCAAACTCAGTGAAAGGAGTTTTTTGGGGGAAGGAAGATAAACACCAGTATGTTGATAAGTGAATGGTAGGTGTTGAAGTGAATATAGTGATTTTTGTAAATTTAAATCACTTGTGAAAATTGAGTAAGAAGGTATTAGACACAGCTGGAGTATAAAATAAGATCAACAGAAAATCATTTGTTTGTTTAGAAAGAGATAAACAGGGGCATATTTATTGGATTAAAAAAAAAAAAGGGAGGAGGGAGAGACACTTTGAAGTTATCTACATTGGATGTGATGACTAACTCACCAAGGTCTGAGAAAGAAGAGATTTAAGGGATAGAAGCATAGTTTACTCTTTAAAGGATGAGACATCATAGCCAATGGGGCTGTCTATGGGCTTTAGTTTTGGAGACAAGAATTTATGGCCGACTATTCCTTGCAAATACAATATTCACAATTAACTCCTGTGCACAAAGGTAGAAAGTGCAGGTGGAAATATCTCATAGACATCAGAGGCTCTAGCTGAGTCAGGAAACAATGATTTTGTAATGTTGCCAACTAGCAGAGGGTTGTTGTGTGCACGTGTGTGTGTGTGTGCGTGCGCGTGTGCATGCATGTATGTGTTTTCAGCCATGCTTATGTAATTGAATGAAAGGACACACATGAGACTGATCCAGATGTAGATTTGCTGGACCTGTCTGGTGGACGCATAATGATGCAAATGCCTTAGATGATAACAACATAGAATTATTCAATGGACACATAACTGGGTCCAAACTAGAAAAGAAAGAGAGGAGGAATCATTCTCACTGACAGGAACAAGCCAGAAGAATTACGACAATGGTGCTCTCTTAAGGATTTAAAGAGAAGCTTTGGCAGAGAAATGAAGTTTTGAAAAAACTAAAGAAAGAGTTTGTGGTTAAAATGGAAGGAGGATGCCATGATTTCTGAGCTAGAATACAACCTGGTAATCAAAGTGGCTGGTTCATTTGAAATAAAGGCAAAGGCTTTGGGTATTATATTCTCCAAGCATCTCTAAGACTATGAGTTGTTGGCTGGGTATATATCATTATTTGATAAAACATATTGTGCATATCACAAAGAGCAGATTAAGATTTTGACACATAGGCCTAGAAGTTAAAATGGATCCTCTGTTTCTGTCAATCATTTGATTTCTAACTAGTAAAGGGTCATCTAACTTTTCTCAATATTAAAGACTATAATGGTAAAATGGAAATAAAGCTAATTTACCTTCTATAGTGAATAAGTTTTTTTTGACTAAGATTTTTTAAAAAATCAGAAATAAGTTTTCTCTGATTAGTTTTTTAAATCAGAAATCAGTTGTGATATTTTATAGATAACATTATATAGAGAAAGGAAAAGAGAGAGTCTGTTCTCCCTTGTCCAACTGTAGGCCACTGGATAAATTGCCTTCTGCACCACTCTCCTTCCATGGCTTAGGGCACAGGACAATTGACAATCACTAAGACACACAGTTGTAGACTGTCACATTGATTTCACTTATAGTTCATAGTGATCTTTCTGAAGTTCTCGTTGAGTGAAATCTGAATTTCTGAGAGAGACTACAAATAGGACAAAACCCATCAAAATTGTCTCTCAACCACAATTGGGAAATCCCCTGAACAAAAGGAAAAACATGGGATTCCTTTATTAATTTTAAGGAATAAGTTGTTTCAACATTAAAAGATAACTAAATTGACAGTGTTTCTCAAAATAGTTCTAAAGAGACTTAGTATATTGCTTGCACATTTAAAGAAACATCTGCATTCATTTCAAGATGAAGACAACCTATTTTTTTTACACTTCTAAGATAGATAAATGTCATAAAAGCATAATCCAGGGATCTCTGCACATCATGTGAATATAAGTAAACTTCTTATCCTAAAAGAGTAATAAAAAAATTCTTGTATATCAGCCAGCAGTAGGGATTTATTTCTATCTTGAGTTAGCTTTGATGAAGGCATGAAAAACTAAAACTATGACTGATGTCAGAAACTTTAGGTCACGAGGTGAGTTACAAACACAAAATATATGTATGCCACCAAGTAAGCCATGATCTGAAGATACTTTGGAGCCAATTATATATAGAAAATATGGTCATATTTTAAAGTCAAATGTTTTATAAAGAATAAATGTCTAAATAATAAAAGACTATGTGCAATTATATCCTTTTAGAGATTTTTATATTTATCTAAGAAAATACTTTGAACTCTGAAAAATACAGCAAGATAAACTTGTTTTTATTTTTCTCATCAACAATTATTTTTCTAAATTAAATTGGATTTTTCTTTGAGCTGTCCCTCATTTTTGCATTATGAGTTGTTTCTTGTCAACTGCAAACTATACCAAATGGAAATGTGCCTAATAATTATTCTGCTGTTTTGCAAGACTCAATTATATTTATAGATTTGGAAGATACATAAGAGATCAGTCTAAACCCATTTTTAAGTTTTAAATAGAGAAATTGTTTATAAACCACTCAATACACTTGATTCTTTCCTAGCTTCTAGTTTGAAATTCCTATTATAGCCAGAGCATTTTCTCTGAAATGTTGGTGAAAAAAAGTCATGAGGGTAGGGGAACAAATGTGGAAGAATGTTCACTCTTTGTTTTTACAAATTGTTATTTACACTTAAGGTAATTCATTGGTTTAGCTAAAAATACGTTGTATGCATATTATTGGTGGCTATAAGGATTGTGAGATAACATTTTGATTGAAGACTAAAGTCATATTAATTAGGTTTTGAAAATGAGAGGTATAAGTAGGCACAATTGCTCCTCAGTTTGGCAGATGGGGAAAAAAAAGTGGGTGACTAAAATTGGAGTTTGAATTCTTGGGAGAAGAGGTTTGCATTGGCAGATGGCCATAGTTTATATTGCTTTTTGCTCCTGTAGCTTACAGTGTTATTCTCACCCTTGTATCACATTCTGTTAGACCCAGGAGTCAATATTGGTGTTTTACACTTGGAGAATCTGTGTTCTCATTACGTGGCAGGTAGAAAGGTCAAGTAGAGAGAAAACCCCAATCTTACTGAAGTGGCAGAAATGTGCTTCTGAAATATTACAATTTTAATTTAAAATTTTCATAGGAATAACTGCTTAATTGACATATTTAAAGTGGGTCAATTATTCTAAGGTATCACATTTTCTTTGGAAAAGTTGCAAGACATAGTAATAATAATATGATGCAAAATACATAGATCAGTGACTATAGAATTATTAGCACAGACCTGGAAACATTATATTAAGGTTTTTGTAAAGTTTAGTGAGTGGGCTTAAATCTCTACCATTTTTAAACTTTATTGATTCTTTGCAAAAATATACCCTGTGTGTTAAGCAATATGAATTTACAGATTGTTTTTTGAAACAGTTTTCATAGGCAAGTTATGGCCTTTTTCAAAATTCATTTATTTGTTTTTTCAACATAAACTGTTCTGGGAACTAGAGAAAATGCCATCTCCCTATGCTCAAGGACCTTATGAACTAGTAGACAAACTTGTTCTTATTTTCATATAAATTATATGTCATAAACAATAAACTATAAATTGACTTCTGCAATAATTGTATAATCTGTAAAAATATTTTTCAAGTCAACATATTTTTCTTTTATTATCTATAATTGAGTTGGAGGCTTTTTGTTTGGTTTTGGTATTGGAGAGGTGATGGGGATTGTGGTATTGTGACTTTTCTTTTTTTCTTTATTTTATTTTTTGTAAGATGTACTAAGTGGGATATTTTTGGAGGTTTATTCATTCATCAAATATTACTAAAAGCCTATAACATGACTAGAATTAAACATGTTTTTGTGTATATAGTACATGGAATTATCACCTTGCAAAAGTAAAGTCATTAGTATAGTCTCTATAATATTCAAGTTAACAGAATGGGGAAAGATGAGTGACATTTATGACAGTCAGTGAGAAATGGATCTAAGAGTCTTTTCAGATCTGGGGAAATACAGATAAGTAGCAGTCTGTTTCCTGCTCTCCTCAAGAATTACCCTGGATGTAACATGTTACATTTTCCTCTATTTGATGGATAGTGACCATTCCAAAATCCCTAGATGTTTTCCAGGAAAGACCTAAAATAGTGCAAATATTTACATTTTTCAGTGATAATTATATTATTTGTAAAAATGGCAAATGTGTGAAGCTGTGTGTTAATATTTGAGCCTGAATTTTATTCTAAAGACAGAAAAATATCTATCCTTGTATGCTTCCCCAAATAAAATAAACCCAGAGTTAAATCTAAGTTGGCAACCTACGTATGAATAGGAAGGTGTATATCTATTGCTTAAGGGTTTTCTTCCTGATATAGAGTGTTAAGATTTCTTTCTTTAAACACCACTGTTTGTCTTTTCATATTTCTCCATGCTCTTTTATAGAACTATGTAATTGCTTTCATACAGTCAAAAGCAATGGTCTTTACCCATAGTAGTTCCCTTTATTTTATAGTATTCCAGGTTATTATTCAGTGCTCCAGGATTAATTGGTATTTCTCCTTTGCAAGTTATCTCATTAAATTTGTTATTGCCCTTATAATATCAAAATAGAATCAAGTGAATTTTTACAGACCCTATGACTGGTTTTAAGGATAATGACATTTTTTAAACACTTCCCAATGACATATATCATGTGATAACTGTTTTGGCTAGTAAATGTGAATATAATATATATATATATTTTACTATTATGTTACACATTTCTATTTTCCCTAAACCTGTCAAAAGAAAAATTTAGACTCTTTAATGTATTCACTAATAAAGTTAAAATAGCACATTTTCATATGAGTCAACTAATCCTAACTTTAGATTCAACTTAAAAACTAAAATGACATATGCTGAACAGTTTGCCATAGTCACAAAAATGAATGTCTAGGTAAGGTTACCACAGAGAAGATATAACAGGGTTAGTATTTTGTAAAGCAACTTGACCTACTTTCACTTTTCCTAAAATATGTTAGCTAGAGGAGCAACAGAAGAATCCTGTCACCCAGAGAATTTCCCCCTACTGTTAGAAACCCTTAAGACTATTCCTTGCCTGAAGAAAAAAAAAGAACTTTTCTGTATTTCATAAAGTTTTGCCCCTTTGCCACAGAAACATATAAACAAATGTTTAAATATGCCAAATACAATGTTAGTCATTTTCTAAATAGATTAACATGTGAACGATCCAAATGATTTTACACCAAAGGAAATTATGAGATTGCTAAGGAAAAACTGGAAACTGAAATGGTTATTCTAAATTGCAGTATGTGTTACAATAAACTAGCCCAAACATGTGCCTATATATAACAATAGGTGGCTCTGTTCTCAGACATCTGATCTTCATAATCTAACCATTGTTTGTTACTCTCAACTAGAAAATAAACGCTGTGTCCAACAACCCCTTAAAAATAATAGCTATGGTGGCAGTTGAAGCCACTTTCAAAGTCTAATCTTTACACATATAGGTGTCTCTGATGGTAACACATTTTCCAATGTAAGGTATTATGTATAGAATATTAATTTCATTTTTAAAAATTTCTTATTGATTTTACTCTATATTAAGACATAAGAATCTATATCTACCTGTCTCTCATCTAGATATATATATTCAGAAATCTTACTATTGTAGATAATTGATTTTTATTGGGTTGTAACTGCTATACAATTCAAGACATTTACTTTAAAATTTAAAAATATTTAAACACCTCTTCCTGTGGCCCATGCCAAAATATTTATTTTATTTTATTTTAAATATATCTTTATTGATTTCAGAGAGAGGAAAGGAGAGAGAGAGAGAGATAGAAACATCAATGATGAGTCATTGATCGGCTGCAGCCCGCAACCCGGGCATGTGCCCTGACTGGGAATCGAACGCCTGGATCCCAGGTCGATGCTCAACCGCTGAGCCACGCCCGGCTGGGCGCCAAAATATTTTAAAAGAAGAGAGACATTATTTTGCATTAGTGGGTATTAGTACTTTGAGGATATGGTTAAGTATAATTTGGATGAGGTCAAATTACATTTTGTATGATTTTTGTAAAGGAACTCATTTATTAAAATGAGTTTAGGTTTTATGGTTTTGTGAACTGATTCGTACTTAATAATATTATAGTTCTAATTATTTAATTTTAATTACTATGTATTAAAAATAAAGCATTATGCAGAGAAATAAAGATATTTTTACATGTTTCAAATACTTGGACAAATAAGGAATGAATGTTCATACTTCAATAAGGTATTACCACTTGTTTCTGAACCACTGATAAACAGGAAAATACACATATATTGCTTAAATTAGTTGTACACCAGAACATTTAATTGTATAGAATTCAGAGCCCTTCTAATTTACTATGGTCTAATGGAGATAATCAAATGAACACCTAATTAGGTAAGTCACATATTGAGTATGCATCAGCTAGAACTAGAAATGTATACTGAATTTCTTCGTGAGTCACTAAATCACTGTGAGCATGCTGAGTATAGCAAGGCCTTTATAGTTTTATTTTTATAAAATTTAATATTTTATTAAATTTATTGGGGTGACTGGTTGATAAAATTGCTATATAGGTTTCAAATGTAGATTTCTATGACCCATGATCTGTATATTGCATTGTGTGCCCATCACCCAAACTCTAATCATTTTTTGTCACCGTATATTTGACTCCTTTTACCCTTTACAACCCCCTCACCCCCTTCCCTCTGGTAACCACCATGCTGTTGTCTGTGTCTGAGTTTCAGTTTTATATCCCACATATGAGTGAAATAACATGGTTCTTAGCTTTTTATGAATGACTCATTTTGCTTAGCATAATATTCTCAAGGTCACCCATGTTGTCCCAAATGGCAGTATTTCATCTCTTTTTATGCCTGAGTAGTATTCCATTGTGTATATGTACCACATCTTCTTTATTCAATCATCTCTTGAGGGATACTTTGGTTGTTTCCATGTATTGGCCACCGCAAATAATGCTGCTGTGAACATAAGGGTGCATGTATCTTTGTAAATAAATATTTTCAAGTTTTTTCGGGTAGGTAACCAGGAGAGGGATTGCTGGGTCATATGGCAAACTCAATTCTTAATTTCTTAAGGAACTGTCATATTGTGAAACAAGTGATTCTCCCTTTAATATGTACCCTATTTTATTTAATATTTATTTTTTTAATCCTTACCTGAGGATATTTTTCCCATTCATTTTCAGAGAGAGTGGAAGGGTAAGGGGGAGGGGGAGAGAGAGGCGAGAGAGAGAAACATGGATGTGAGAGAGACACATTGATTGGTTGCCTTCTACATGCAACCTGATGGGCTGGGAATTGAACCTGCAACTCTGGTATGTGCCCTTGACTATGAATCGAACCCGTGACCCTTTAGTGCTGGGACCAACACTCTAACCACTGAGCCATGCTGGCCAGGGCTGTACCTTATTTTAGAATCACTAATAATTAAGTTTTTGGGGGGTTTTTTAGATCACTAGCGCATGCCGACATTCCCAGTTTGGCCTGGACTGAGAAATTTCCAGGGATGTGGGACTTTAAGTGCTAACACTGGCTGGTACAAACTGAATGAATGTTTTTCCAAAGAAATTCACATGCTTTAAATACTACTGATATTAGAATTGACTTTGGGGAGTGAATGGTTTCTATATTTGCTTGACATAGAAAATACAAATCCCCAATAAGTATACTATCTTTTCGTTTATTTCACTAAAATATTAATGGCTGCTTTTTTCTTCAACCTCTGAGGAGACCTTTCTACCGAGACCCATCTGAATCTCCCCGTTTCTCTCTCTTTTAGTTTGACAACCTTTATTCTAAAACAATCTCTTTAATACCCACTTCCATTCAAAAGGGATCTAGCAATATAGTGACCATGTTTTACAAATCAGAATCCAAAACACATGGTTTAGGTTTTATTATTACAATGTAGAATAATATTAAACATCAGAAATGTCCCAAATAAGTTAAGATTTGTGGTTGGGCAACTAAAAAAAATGCCTGCAACATTATAAAATTTTAATTCATCAAATAGAATTCCAAGTTAAATGAGTTCATTTCATCAAGAATATTTGCAGTACATTATTTAGGCCAGTAAATGTTCAATGCATATTTCTTCCAACACCCAGAAAAAATGTGATATGGCAAAATTACATGAAGTATTTCCTTAGTTCCCTTTATTTGTTCAGTTAATAGAATTGCATCATTCTTACCTCATGCTTCCCATAAATTGGTTAAGTTAACCTGTATAGTAATTTGAAATACAACCACTTATGGACAGATATTTGTGTGTGTGTGTGTGTGTGTGTGTGTGTGTGTGTGTGTGTGTGTGTGAGCTCAATCTCAGTCGCAGGGTTAATTAAGGAAGAGCAGTAAAGTACACGGGTTCGTGAGTCTACTGAAGCGATAGCTTTCTAGGTCATACACTTGTGATGCAAAGGAGTGATTTGTTAGGAACAAGCTTTTACATTTATAGGCTATATTTCCTTAACTACTTCTTGGAACTGAATAATTCTAATTTAATTGTTCGCTTTAAATCAGATTTTCTATAGTTATTCCCTTTGCAGCATTTCAAGAATGACCGTATTATTCTCCAAGGGAATATCTAATGGAGACTTTTAGCTTAGATCTTTCCTTCAGGCTCCACTTGAAGAGATCAGCTGAGAAAATAATAATAGTCCCTCTCCAGATGTCTTTATGACAGCGCTTCTTCCAAGACTAAGGGTGGGCGATGGCGTGCAGAGGTGGAAAAAAGTCATACCCAACTGTTTGTAAGGATTCATTCTTAGTCATCTTTACACTATCCCGTTAACTGGTTGGTGCATATTCAATTTGTAGGTGTGATGTAAAGATTTTTGTTTCCTTACCAGTGACCTACTTCCTTGACAGCCTTCAACATTGTAGAAATTGACAATTCGAGTTGCTCAAGCCAAAGTCTTTGATATCATTCCCAAATCCCTTTTATCTTGCAAATCACACATCCAATGTGTTAGCAAATTTTGTTGGTTTGCTTAAAAAGAAAATCTAGGTACCCACCTCTTTTCTCAACTCCACTGTTTCCACCTGGGAAACCACTATCTTATGCCTTATTTGCATTGTTTTAGTAGCCTTCTGGTTGGACTACCTGCTTCTCTCTTCCCTCTCCAGTCCGTCACTCCTGTTCACCTAGCCTCCATACACTCACGTGCAGCCAAGGGATCCTGTGGACTGCCATTTAGATCATACCATCTGTTGTGTAAAATTTCCCAGGCCAAAAGACCATAGAAAGAGGCTGAGAATTCCATCATTACATTAAGAGTTTATTAAAGGAACTTACATACGAGGTGCATCTCAGGTGGCAGCAAGATCATGTGGTTATTCTTCACGCTGGCAGGTGCTAAGGTAACAGTTAAATAGGACAGGGAAAGGTGGATAAGTGTTTTGGGGCATGACCAACCCTAGACATGGGGGAAAATGCTTTACAGTCTGCCCAGGGCAGGGCAAAGACCTGTTCCAAGAACCAGCACAAACCAGCACACTGTGGGACATAGGCGAAGGGTTGATCAGTCTCAGGGATTTTTGGGGAAGCAGCCTCTAGCTGGCAGATTCAGCAATGGTCAGGCACTGGTCACATCATGCTATAGTCTCTCTCCCACAACATAGCACTGCTAGAAACCTTTAATGACTTTTCATCTTATGCAGAGAAAAGGCTAAGTCCTTACGAAGACCCACAGAGCATTAGCTGTTTTGTATTTTGACCTCACCTTCCACTCCTGAACCCCATGTCTTATTCTATTACCAAGATACTGGCCTTCCTGCTGTTCCTCAGAAATGTTAGGTATGTGCCTGGTTCTGCCTTAGGGTCTCTGCATTTTTTCTTTCCCCATTGCCTGGAATTGTTGGTTACATTATACCCTAACTCTTTTCCTTGGCTAATTAATTTTACATTGTAACCCTTCTTACCATATTACTATTTTATATTTTTTGCATTTTAAATTTTTCTTTCTATTTTATAGAGATACAATTGACATATAACATTATATTGTATTAAATTTAGGTGTACAACATAATAATTTGATATATGTATATACTGCAAAAAATTTCCATAAGTTTAGTTAACATCCATCATCACACATAAAAATAAAAAAATAAAAAAATTTTTTCTTGTGATGAAAATTTTTAATATATGTTCTTTTAGCAAATTTCAAATAAACAATATCAGTAGTGTTAGCTATAATCCCCATGCTGTACATTATATCTCTAGGATTAACTTATCTTTTAAGTAAAATTTGTACTTTTTTGACTACCTTCACCTATTTTGACCTATCAATTTGTTCTATGTATCTATGAGTTCTGGATTTTTGTTGTTTCTTTTTAGATTCCACATATAAGTGAGACATTTGTCTTTTTCTGTGTGACATATTTCATTTAGCGTATTGTCCTCAAGTTCCATCCATCTTCACTTTTATTTATTTATTTATATTTATTTAAAAAAATATTTCTTTATTGATTTCAGAGAGAGGAAAGAAAAGGGAGAGAGATAAAGAGAGAAACATCAATGATAAGAGAGTCATTGATCGGCTGCCTCCTGCACACTCCCTACTGGGGATCGAGCCTACAACCTGGGCATGTGCCCTGACCGGGAATTGAACTGCGATCTCCTGGATCCTGGGTCAATGCTCAACCAGTTAGCCACACCAGCTTGGCTCGATCTTCATTTTTAAAGTTGAATAATATTCCACTTATATGCTCTTTATTAAAAATATATTTCCACCAGTTATAATCTATGTTTTATGAAAGATTTTTTTCCTACTTTTTTTTGGTTTTGTTAGTTTATCATCAGTATCTAGAGAAATGCCTGTCGGGCAATAGGTACATAACTAATTACTAACTGTATTCATTTTTTAGTGATTATAATTTTACAAAATCTTTGAAAATTTAAGATCATATTTATCAAATATGATCATTTATCAAATTCATTACAAATTATTTTTTACATTCTTTCTATGTGCCAAGACTTTTGTCAGGCAAAGATCCTTACACTAGGACTTCCCTTCAGATTGGGATTCAGTTATATTAATAAACCCTCAAGATTACTATAACGTGAGTTGTCAAGCCAGGAGAAAACATGCTTAAGATGACATGAAAATAGGAGGGGACTTGAAATCTCTGTGTACCTGTTTAAATTCCATAGCTTCAGTCTGCTAGATCCTTACCTATAAAATAAGAATAAAATCCTCCTTGTGGTATTTTGTGGGGAATGGCGCTAGAAAGGAATATAAATCAACTAGCTCTCGTTTGGCATATGGAAGACACACAATTAAAATTCATCTATTCCATCTGCAATATTAGGTTCTACCCCAGGATATTATACATAACTTCTCAGCTTTCATGTGTCAAATGGTAAAAACGACAGGCACATGTAAGTATGACATTTCAAGGCTTGGGTAATATTATAAATAAGCTAAAAAATATGATAGGTAATGAGAGTCATTGAACTTTTTGAATCAGTTAAAATTATATTGTTCTAGTAGTATATATAATAAATTAGAAATTAAGAAATGGAAGAAGTGGTACCAGTTAGGCCATGCTAATAGTTCATAAGAATATTAATGCTACTTTTAACAGGTCAAAAAACATAAAAAAATATGGTAGAGACATTGTTGGGGTAGAATCTGCTGGACTTAGAAAATTATTATATATGTTAATGGGGAAGAAGAGGAAGACAGATGACCCCAGGACCTTGATTCTGAACAGAGACATTGATAGAGACAGAGAAAGTTAGAAATAGTAGCTGGCTGTGGGGTAAATGGTGAAGAGACATGATGAGTGTGATTTTAATATAATAGTAAATACTATAAATTTGACATACATAGTCGGCTATTTCTTTATGCAGGCAGAGAAAGAATGTTACAGACCACACAAAGATCTTTAGGGGTATAGTGAAAGATAAGGACAGAGATATTGAAATAATGAGTAAGAATTGCCAAGAATAAACACAATTATAAAATTATCAAGAGGGATGTAGGCAGATAACAGCAGGGGTAATTAATTATTATGCATGAACAAATTTAAAAATTGAGTTATTTTTCTAATTAGCATCCCCTCAGAGGTAGTAAGGAAGGGGGGAGGAAGGAAAAGGAAAGGCAAAGCTATAGAGATTATGCATAAGAAGGAACCCAACTGTAAAGGGAAAAGTTATGTTGGAATCCTTGAATACATTGATGATGGAAAATTGCAGAGGTAACCAAGAAAAGAGTGGGAGTGCGAAGAAAGTAGGTAAGATTATGGATTGCTCCTAGAGGGTGATTGACAAGGGTATTGAGAGTTTGGGACAAGCCCTGAGAAGTCCCAAATAAAAGATCTAACACATTTAAAGTGAGGTCAATCAACGGAGCTTGACTGTTTGGAAGCACATAGATGTATGGTTGGGAGGCTTTCAGGAGCAGGGGAATGGCAAGAAGTGAATTACATGTGTGCCAGGGTGGTGAGGTTATTGAGTAAGAGCAAGCCTAGGTATTCAAAGCAGTAAAGAATGTGAGGATTAAAAGAGACCACCATGGGATGTATTGAAAGAATAACTTTTCCTCAAAGACAAGCAGCCATGGAACTTTCTATTATATTTACTTTTCAGAATTTTCTAAAAGGCAAGCATTTCACCTCAGATGAAGAGATATACACTCTTCGTTCAAAGGGAAGCAAGGAGAACTGGCATCATTAATAAGTCTTATGATTGATTCAGAGTCATTTCAGGGTAGATAGATGTATTAGATGATGGCATCCCCATCAAACAGTATGGCACTGTCAAATTTGCATAAAAGAAACAAAAGATAGATGATTTAAAATAAGTAAAGAGGCAGGATTGTACCATTGGAAATTACCAGTTTTAATTTATCATACACTAATTTTTAATTAATTATGGCTTGTACACATCCCATTGATAGACTTTAAAGCAACTTAAATGTTTACATTATTATTAACTTTTTATTAAAATATAACCTATTTTATTACATATTTACATTTCACTTTTTCCTCAATGCTCACATCACTATTTTGATGTTAGTTCTATTTTCTACATGAAAACTTTACATTATATATATAAATTTGGAAAATATGTGACAATAGGAATAACAAGTTTTCTAATTATCTAAGGACACTTTATTTAAAGAAAAACACTTTGCATAGATGATTCAGATTTTAAAAATCTGGCTGTAATCATAGTATGTGTAGAAACATTTTTTTTTTTTTGGCTATTTTCATCTATATTTTGTTTATGGTTATACAACAATTATATAATTTGTTAATAGTTATATAATTTTCAAAATTGCAATTTATTATTCCTACATAATAAATGATCTAGTAAATATGTTGACTTCTTTCTCCACTTCCATTGCTAGCTTTAGGACTGCCTTAATTCTCATAGAAGATAAAAAGGAACCAGGAGAGAAATCTTGGTACCAGACACTTCAGTTGCTTCAGACCCCAACCAATTTACTCAGAACCTCAGGATAACAAATATCTATTCTGTCATTGTTCCAAATTCCTTCCAGGCAAAAATGCAAATATGTAGAATGGAAAAACGTTAATACCCAAATGCATGATTTATTTGATCACTGCCATCACTGTTAACTTAGGCATATCACTTTTATTGCATTTCTGGTGGCTTATGAATATCTTCATTATGTATTCCTTGTTGGTGAATATGTTTTTGTAATTCAGAGTTTATTTTTTTTCAAGGAGTACCTTGACCTAGATCCTGAGAAATAGAATCATTGGCCAGAAGTATGTAAAACTTAAAAATGATATATAGCCCGTTCAGAATGAGGCAAACCTGATTTATGAACTTGGAAAAGCAAGTAAACTTTCCTCAAAAGCCTCTTTCATTTTCTTGACAAGGAACTTGAACAACCAAAATGGATACTCAGAAAAGTTGGTATTTTATTCAAATTTGTCTTTAATGGAATTCATGGAGCAGAATTCATACTAAGAAAGATCTGAAAAGATTAAGAACATGATTCATCATAGGCGGTAGATAATAGCTGGCCTGCTTACATGCCGCAGGCCAAGTGCGCACTTCCCAGCAGTTTCCATGTGGTTGTGAATTCCTCGGCAGCTTTCACTCCCATCGCTCAGCCAGTAAGCATTTCCTGGAGATTTCTTTGCAATGTGGTAGTTTGCTAGGAACTCATATTTTCTCCTCATACACTTGACAAATAATCTAGTGAGAAATGCAAAGTCACAACTAGCTTCACACTCATTTCCCACTGTATAAGGTGAAGAAAGGAGAGGAGAGCTGTCGTTGGCTTAGCCTCAATTAGTTTAGAAAGCAAGACAATCATGAGAGACAACCTGGGCCAGTTCCACTTGAAGACTTTGTTGAGCCTTAAGCATTGTTGTCTTCACATTCCATCTTCTACATTAAAAATATATATATTAAATTTATATGGTATGTTTGTGTTGGTAAAAAGACAAATAGATTAATGATATATTTTAAATCATTTTCTTTTACTTAAAAGTTTCATTTTTCTCCTTTGAGTTCAAATGAAATTAAAACAGCTCATTGGCTTTTAAAAGTAGTGTGGGCCCTTGGCGCTGTGCCTAATGAGTCAACTTTCTTTACTTTGGAACATGTTACAAAACAATTCAGCATTTTGCCCTCTTTCTTGAAATCATTTAACAGTGAGGTCTTTTGACACTGTTAGTGTTGGCTGCATTTATCTGATCTACTTGAATGATTTGTGTTTTGTTTTTGTTTATCTTTTAAAAATTTTGTTTGTTGATTTAAATTTTCATCTTCTCAAAGTGGAGTGATGTGGACATGAAACAGAATATGGAAGTCACCTGGTGGTGCAAAATATATATTTAAATATATATATAAACTTAAACTTGCTAATGATTATTACTTTCTCCCTTCTTTGCAAACGGCATTTGTTCACTGTGTTGTCAAAAGATTTTATAGACATGAGAATCATTCTTCATGCCCAGAAAATGTGCTCCATGGACCCCTTGAATCCCACATATACTTGGTATGTTACTTATAAGATAGAATCCTACCACCAAATCAGAATTTCTCAGAGTGAAATCTAGGAAATTCTTTAAATAACATCTGCAGGTGATTCTCACAGATTTAAAATGTGGGGCTCAGAGGTCTAAGTGTAAAATCTCTAGAAAGTCTGAGACTTTGTGATCAGTACTACCTGTAAAAAAAATGAAGTATATACTAAGGCAATACATTAGGGGTGAAGTGGTCTGGAGTATGCCCTTTGAGTCTTATTTTACCAACTCAGTGCAAAAAGGAAAGACCTTTCTTTGTTCCTTTACTTTTGCTACTGAAGTGGGGAGACTAGCTCCACGGTCAGAGAATGTAACCTAATCAGCTGCTGTTGGAGAAGTTTCCTAGGCGTGCTGAAGTGTGCTCAGGGAGACAGACCACTAGTAGGTGCCTGTGGAGTTGACGGCCCACGTGCTGCCATGATCTAGGGCTTCTGGGAATCATTCGGTGTTTTGATAGTTCACTAAATGGTACCTGACTCTTTGTAAGTGTTCAGGAATCTTCCTTATTGTTTCATTCATTTCCAGGGAGTGACTCTGGAATAGGGGAGGCTAGAAGTTATACCTCTGGTACAGTTTGTGCAAATAAAAGTATTTTTTTAAATGTTATCTTTCACATGAGAACAGATGATGAGAAGGCCTGACTGATACATTTTTATTCTTTACAAAAAAGATTTATATATATATATAATTTCTGTTTCTGAAGATAGGTTTACTTATTAGCATAGCATAAGCCTGTAGAAAATTTGCAAACATACAAACTGATAAAGATGATATTATAAACCTCTACAATCTTACTACTTAGATCTATTCATTTTTAACCCTTTAAGTACTCTCTGAAGTTCTTTGATGCATATGTGTCTGTGGGTGTGTCAATACATATTAAGACATGCTATATTTACAATTTTGTCCCTTTTAAAATAACATAAATTATCTGAAAAAAAAAATTATTTACATAGTACTCTATCTTATAGATTCATAGTATAATTGTACATAATTACCAAGAATTCAGGCTCTTTCTAACTCTGCTTCATTTTGGATACATGTTTAATGTATATTTTATTATTTCCTTAGGAAAATAAAGTCATTGAACTATATGTGCTGAAAATAAGAGTATTTTTCCAACTATTGATATATTTTGCAAAATCATTTTTTACAAAAAACCTCTTGTTTTTATTGTAAAACTTACAAACACAAGTCCTGAGAAGAAACACTTATAAAGTCTCTTGACATTATGAGATATTTAATTCAATCACTGGGGGAAAAATTGTACGGTAGTGGAGTTTATGGCAACAACTAAATTCATATATTGAAGCATATGAGAAAGAGTAGTATTTCAAAATGCCCACTTGGTTGTTAATATGATGTTATAGCTTTAGAAAGCTCTATAATAAGGGAAATCATTGATTACTAAATATTGAGGATCTAGTGGTAAATATAAATACTGGATGTGGCAGAACTCTACAGAAATAGGAAAGACTTAGAAGCAAATACAAGACAAAAGTAAGAAATAGATTAGAAAAGAAAGAAGCTTTATAAATCTTAAGCCAGTAGAAAGAGATTTGGTACATATTACTAAGGTACATACATAGTTTGCTGGTTCAGAGTAATAAAGGATCTTGGATAACTATGGTTTGCACATGGCATAATCATGAAAGGATTTTTTAAAATTTATGTTCAAAATAATACAGATGTCCCTTTTTCTCCCCAATGACCCATTCCACCCCAACCCACCTCCCTCCCCAGTCCCTCTCCACACCATTGCCGGTGTCCTTGGGTTGTGCATATATGCATATGTCCTTTGGTTAATCTCTCCCCCTCCACCCACCTGCCTCCCTCCATCCCTCTGAGATTCGTCAGTCTGATCTATGCTTCCATGTCATTGAATCTATTCTGCTCATCAGTTTATTAAGTTCCTTAGATTCCACATATAAGTGAGATCATGTGATGTTTTTCTTTCTCTGCCTGGCTTATTTCGCTTAGCATAATATTCTCCAGGTCCATCCATACTGTCCCAAACAGTACGAGATCCTTCCTCTTTACAGCTGCGTAGTATTCCATGGTGTGAATGTTCCACAGCTTCATGAAAGGATTTAAAGATAAAACTAAGAGCTAAGAACTTCATTTCCAACCTCACCCACAAAAGGAGAAAATAAATGAGGTGATTATGTATTCCAAAATAGAGGGGGGGAAAACCCAGAAAATTTAGTGGTCACTATTAGGAAGGTAGTCATGACTAAGTCTTTTTAAGTGTCAGTTTTTTGAGAGGCTGAGTGAGAGGAATAGGTACGCTTTAACACTGCCCAGTAGGAGGTAATGTTGCAGTCCTGCTTTATATTAAGTTCCAGTCCTTATTCTATCAGGAGACCTCATTAATTTTACTGCCATCCATCCATTTAGTTAAGTAAACTGGACAATTTGAGCACAAACACCTAGGATCCTTCCTAGTTGGGACCAACTAAAAAAAAAGGACATCTGGATAATTACAAACTAAGCAGGGTTGTCTGGTGTGTTTTCTTATTCAGAACCACAGGGCTCGGACAGCACAACATGCCCTAGATCCAGTTTTTAGCTTAGTCACCATCATCATTGCCTTTTTAAATTGAATTTATTGGGATGACATTGGTTAATGAAATTTTATAGCTTTCAGGTGTACAATTCTATAATACATCATCTGTATATTGTATTGTGTGTTCAGCACCCCAACCATCATCATTGCCTTTTCACAAGAAAACATAAGACCATCATTTTCTTTCTAAGAAATAGAGTATGAGCTTTTCAGGTCCTAGTTCCCTGAAAACAAAATGGTCTAGCATTTCTTTATATAAAAAATGTAAGCAGCCCAGTCAGGATTGTCAA
Organism: Miniopterus natalensis; assembly: GCF_054644295.1. Taxonomy (NCBI): domain Eukaryota; kingdom Metazoa; phylum Chordata; class Mammalia; order Chiroptera; family Miniopteridae; genus Miniopterus; species Miniopterus natalensis. Next base: position 46,437,990 of record NC_142082.1, read on the forward strand.
ATGCGAAGTAGAAAGTTCACATTTATTTTAAGATTCAACTATGTAGACATTTGATTTCATAACTGTGTTCTCAGGTATAGTCTCAGATTTATGTTCTTCAGAGAAGTGTTAACATACAATAAATTGTATGGTTATGAAAGATAGTCTCAAAGTAGATATTCAAGAAAGATATTCCATCAGGTTAATTAAACAGTTTATAATTAGTTCCTCAAAGCAATACTCCACAGTCATTGAAAAACGGAGTAATGAATAAAGGAGCATGGAATGCACCTATTCTTTCTGCATACACATGATACTGCAGTGGCTCTATCCTGGCAGGGCTTGGCTTGGGGGTGGATGGTGACATAAGGGCACCAAAGCTGCCAGAGCATTCAAAGATTGCAAAGTAAACAACGTACATACTTTAAGGAGAAACTGAAGCAGAACGTTAAGAGCTTCAGCAGGGTTTTACGATGCCTGAAAATTCCTAGGGCAGCCTGGAGAATCTGACATGGACTGGAGATAGGCTGTTTTTTGTATAATCGGAAAGGATGTAGCAACAGAATCTGCAAAAGCAGCTGCTGAGGGAATCCAGTGAAGCCTCTTTGTATGTTGGCATGTTGCTTTTGATTTTTAAAAGTTTCATTAAATGATATCAAATATACCTCCTTTAACTTAATAATAGCAAGAGTTTACTGCACGCTCACTAAATCCTGGCATAAGGCACAGTCTCTGCTCAGATGCAGCACATAGGGCAAACTAACAATCTAGAAACTAGTGCTTTATGTTACAGATAGAGCTAACTGAGTATGTTTCAAAGTTACTTTCTAGACAAATAAAATCTACTAGCCCGTAAAATCATCACCTAAAGGAAGTGAGTAAGGTACACTTCTAAAATCACTTAAAATTTGTTGAACATACATATTGGAGGACAAAAGCAAGAATATAAAAAGTTCCCATATTCTGTTTGACCACATGTCATCTTAATTTGATTCCTCACACTCCTCTCTTTATATGCTCTTTTTCTGTCTCCAAGGAAAATATAAATATATGGAAGTACTTTTCATTTTCCATGTATACATCATTGTGTTTCACCTGGTTTTTGAGATAGAACATCTGATGTAATAGGCTAGAGACCAACATAATATATTTTACTTTTTTATCTACTTTTATCAGTCATTTTCAGAAGCTAACATATACTCACCACAGTGATATATTTGGTTTTTGTAATAGTCTCATTCATTTGAAATTAGTTATAATCAATATGGTTTGTCAGTGAAACATGTTCAAACCTCTAGAAAAATTTTATATGTTTACTTGAGCTGAAATTTTAAGGACATTATCAGAAGGAAGGTCTCAACAGATGGAGAAAATGCTCTGGAGAATGAAATTTGCAGTTCTTTCCATTCATTTAGAATCAAAGCAGAGAATTAAAGAAGGTACGTGAAATCCATTGGTGGTAGACTAAGGAGGCAGGAGAAAACAAAGAGGGGAAATTTGTAGGATTGGGAAAAAAGTAAATTAAAGAGATACATATTTCTTTTATCTTGGTAGGTACATGATAATTATCATTTAACATTTACAGTGCATAGAGATGGTATGTAGACAATTAAAATAATAATGAGGAGTTCTGTGGTCTTATACTCTTGTAACACAACAAACCCAGGTTCAGCTGCCCGCAGCAACAAAAGCCAAACTCATGAGACAGGAGCTGGTGAAAAAGAAAAGGTGTTTATTCAAGTGCCAGCATCTTGAGAATATTGAAAATTTTTTTCCAGTTCTCAAAAACCCATCTTAAGATTTCAGTACAGATGGAGGTCTTTATAAGGATGGAGAGGGAAAGCAGAACAAAGGGGTCAGGGAGCGGGCCTGAGGGTGTGCAGGCAGTGTCCTACCTGGCCCCAGTATGGATTCTCATGGTCAGCATCCTTGAGTTGGCCATCTAGTTGATTTCCTGTGTCTGGGTGGTGGCTGTTCGCCAGGGCCTTGAAGGCTGCTCCTTAGGTTCACAGAGGAATTGAAACAGCTGATTCTAGCAAAATACACTTAGAAACTTTTATTGTGTAAGCTCTAGCTTCAAGAGAACAATATCAAGTTGGAGTAACAGGCTGGGTTTAACATTTGCTAAGATTTATATGGGTAGCTTTATATAAGTGTAGTATATTTATTCCCTGTTACACTCTAGTGCTGTTGGTGGTTGTGCTTTTGAGAGGTCTGGAAAAGAAAATTACTCTAACATTTCAAACATATATTATCCTAGATTCATAAGAACAACAAGCAAGGCTCACTTAAGGTAAAGATTGACTTTTGCTAAGGAAGCTGTAGGCCTGGGACTACCTGCCATGACCTGCCCAGTTAGGAATTTATGATCAGACCAGCTGTGTGGTCACTTTCAGTAACTGAGCTTGTCAGGCCTGTCATGTGGACCACCCCCTGAGCTTGTCATGTTTATTACAAAGCCCCTTTTTCGTTCACAGGCTCATAGCAAAAAAAGACTGCTAAGGAAATTTTTCTTAGCCATTAGAAGTAAGGAATTGTCATCTGCCAATGCACCTGTCAGCAATTCTAATAATTTTAAAGTGAGTTTATATAGTTGCCACAAGTGTGAGTCATTTACAGAACTGTTCAAAGTTATGATTCTTGTGGAGTTGCACATTAGGATACTCTGACCAATGTAGTATGAGAAATTACATGGGGATTGAGATGTTTTAAGAATTTTAGAATGTAATTTGACTTGGCAATGGTTCACATCAACATATAAGAGTTTGAAAAAAAATTGAATATCAGGTTGTAATTTTTTTTTACATATATATATATATCTTTATTGATTTCAGAGAGAGTAAAGAAGAGGGAAAGAGAGAGATAGAAACATCAGTGATGAGAGTCATTGACCAGCTGCCTCCTGCACGCCCCAGACCGGGGATTGAGCCCAAAACCCGGGCATGTGCCCTGACCTGGAATCGAACCCCAATCGCCTGGATCCTAGGCCGACGCTCAACCGCTGAGCCACGCCCAGCTGGGCAGGTTGTAACTTTTTAAATGAGATGTTCCTAGGACGTAATTCTCAAGTTGACAGAATAGCTTAATGAGAACTAAACTATTTTTAAAGCCCTGCTGATTCAAAAAATACATTAGAGAAACTTAAGAATTTAAGTTGTCTCCAATTTGTAATTTCAAGTTTTCAAAAAAATGTTTATTATGACCTGTATTCAATCTATTGTTTTCTATAATATTTATATTAATGCTTTACATATTATTTTACATAAAGGGCAGTCACAGATATGCCATACATTTTTCTTAATCTCATGAGCTATTATCTTCATTCTAATAGAGATAAACAATCTGAGCCTAAGTGATATTAAATTACTCAATTACAAAGTGGTACAGCTAGGATTAGAACCCAAATTTCCCATGCCTTGATATCCTATCTTTTTCAGTGCCCTATGTACACATTTTGTTCTGATTAGATCAGCCTTGTTTAGTTCAAATGCATAGAAAGCCTAAGGACTCTCCAGTGTATTTTGAACTTGTTCCTTGATTGTAATACATATTATCTGGATCCATTCCTACAGTTCCATTTCAAACTTCCACTTTACTCTCATAAACATCTTGGTTTTAGTAACAGTGAAACAATGTGAGTCCTTCTCTGCTGGAAATTCCTTTACCTCACTACAATCTCAGCAGATTGCATGAAATTTAACTTTACTTTGAAATCTTCATAGTTCAAATAGTTCTTTTATTACAAGAGTGGTTTATTCAGTCAAAGGTAGGTGGGTCTATATACAAATGAGGTGATGTGCCCTGAGATATTCCTACGCCAAGATATTTTTCATAGAAAGGTAACAAGAACCTCATCATTTTCTGAAGCCAAAATTAGAACTGATGGCTTGAAAAATCTTGGCATATAAAGAAACACAAAACCTAAAATTGGAAAAGCTGTTGGAAATCTAATGCATCATGCATAAAATAAACACATTTATTTCATAAGGGTAGCCTTTGCTGACCTAGACTATGCTGAATTTTCTTATGATAAATATTCAGCTTCCTCTTATTCTTTATAACATAGCATCACAGTATTAATTTTTAAAATTGAAGCGTGAAAATTTGTGTAAGAGCAATAATTGTATGTAGACTCTCTTATGCTCAACATAGTGTATATATATGTATATATATATATGATACATAATAGGAAATCATGTATAGCTCTTCAATACATGATCAGACAAATAAAATAATCAGATAAAAAGTAATTTTTCCTAGATTTTAATTCTGAACATTCTCCTTCACCATCCAAAAATATGCCCCCAAACTAACAATGTCCTTGCAATGATTACATTAAATGAACTATAAAGTCCTTGTAAAAGCTTTATATACATTTGAGGCTATATTGCAAATGCACTAAGAGCTCTTTGAGATTATTTCAATTCCACAATATTAGATAAAAAAACAACATGTTATTGTTAAGAATATCTTCTTTCAACAGTATATATACATATATATATATAATAATTTAAATGTTCCTTTATTGTTAGATGTGCTTTTAGTGGTTTTAATTTTAAACATTTTAAATATTTTTCTTTAGAACTCTTTACTCCATATTTATATAGTATAAAATATATATTATATATGGTTTTAAATTTTAAACTAATCTATTAATTAAATTATAAGCCTATTTGTTTAATCTTCCTACCTCCAACCTTATAGATTTCAACTAGGTAGTAGCAATGATTATTCCCTTGATTTGGACCAGAAAAGGTGTAGTTTCATTGCAGTGTCTATTGTGCTGGGTAAACAATATATATTAGTATTGTGACCTATTTATATTTTTATACTTGTGTTTATATATACTTTTTTTTGGTATGACATATTTAAAACAAAAATAATTTTATTTTAAGAAAGACAGAGATGTTTGGAAACCAAACCAAAGCAAAATGAAAAGCTGTGGTAAAGGAAATTAGAAAATACAAGATGCTTCACATTATTCTATCAGTAGGTCTCAGCTAAAGTGAATTTAAAATATTAGAAAAAATGAATTTTAATTTTCTTTGTGGAACACGGAGCATGTTATTTCATATGCAATATATGCAAATTTAATAGTGAATCAAATACTGATCTCTTTTATAGGAAATGCACTGCAGTCTTTTTTCAAAGGCTATTTTCTTCTCTAATACTCCTGAGGTCAATGTGACCTTATTTGGCCCAAACATTCCAGTCATCACATTAGAAAAACTGCATAGTGACATGTTCTTTGACAAATATTAGGAACTTACCAGAATTTATATGCTGTACTTCTGCCATTCCATACAGAAAGCTCAAGGTTGTTGAACTGGTTCCTATTATTGAAATAGGTCTCAGCAAACTTGTGATAAAAGGTGCATTTTTTTTTTCATGTAGGATATTTGCTTTATGGGGGCAGTAAAATAAATAAGAAAGTAAATCCCATGGCAAATTAGTAAGATATATTTTCTTTTAACCTACTGAGCCGAACTTTATTCTTATCGTAAATAACTACATTCAGGAAAATAAATTAATAATATTTAAGAAAGAATGTGTCCTAATAAACAGATAACACTTTACTTGATGAAGATGATGTAATTTTTCTAGCACCTTTTCCAAAAAGGTAATTAAAATTTAGTAAATTTTAAATAGCATCTTAATTCACTTTGTTTCTCTTATAAGTAGTTAAAAATGTTAAATTTTCAAATGCATATTTACAGGTGGCTTTTGTTGAAGCATTTTATAACTTCTTTGTCACTATTAAACTTTTCACCATTATTTACAAAAAAATAAATAAATATTGAAGTTCATAAAATGCAAATTGGTGTGTCAATGATATGTCCATTTTTAGACTGTTTGTCTCCTTCCTAAGGCTTTTGGAGATTAGTACGTTGAAGATGATTACTCCAAATATATGTATAGAATTATTCCAAAAGATGTGCTCGAAACAGCAATCTGTAACCAAATGTTCCTCTTCTTCCTCTATCTTCTCTTTCTTTTGTTACTCCGTTTGGAATTCAGCTGACCACACTGTCAGAGCAAATGCACATTCTCAGGAAATTACTTTTCTCTCAATCTATTCAGTTACTTATTAACAATGTTTTGAGCCCTATTACTTGTGAGGCCTTATTCTACAGACTGCAGACCTTAGTGTGAAGATACTGTTCAAACACCCTGCCTTCATGAAACTAGCTTTTATGCCTAAAAAATAAAAACGTAATAACAAATTTGGTTTCATATCACATAATTTTAGTTTTATGTAAAGCTAATAAAATTGAATTGGATGATAGAATGTAATAAGGTGGGGTGTGAGTGTATTCAGGTATGATGCTATTTCAGCTAGATTACTCATGGGTCTCCCGATGAAGGGATGAAGGTGACATTTGAGCAGAAAACTGAAAGGAAAAGAGAGGAAGCCAGTGTAGTTCACTGTGCATGAAGGGTATTTTAGGAAAGGACCTAAGATGGGAGATTGGAAAAGCAAGAAGCGCAATGTGCTGGCCGGTAAGGGGGAGTGTGCATGCTGAGGAGGTCAGAGGGCCGTAGGAGCAGGCCGTGGTGGGCGATTGCACAAGATGAGTTCAAAGTAAGAGAACTCTTCCGTCTAAAATGAAATTTATATATAGCAAATTCTTCATGAACATTAATGGATGTCATAAAAACCATGTGAAGATAGACAACTGATATCTTGTGGATTCATGATTGTTTATCAAGTAGAAACTAACAGAGAGATGTGACCTTTTCTTCAGCAGTTGTACTAGTCTGGTTAATCTTTAACTCAGTATTTCATGATCGAGGTAACTATCCTTGAATTAGCAAATAAAAACTACTTGGCCTGTGTCTAAGGGGGAACACCAAGGAACTAATATTCTCTAATGTCATCTGGATTATTAAAAGGCATGTCATATTTGTCTTTTTCTTCCCCTTTTTCATTCTTTATGATGATGATTTCATTCATTCTCCTCAGACTCTACCTTCACTTTAAGGAAAATTATCCATGTTTCTTCTTGCCTTTTATTAATCTCTATTTTCAATTGATTTTTTTTTTGAGAGAGAAAGAGAGAGATTTGTTGTATCCCTTATTTATGCATTCACTGGTTGATTCTTGTAGGTGCCCTGACCAAGGATCTAACCTGCAACTCTGGCCTATGGGGATGACACTCTATCCAAGGAGCTACCACCCAGCCAGGTCTTCTTAGTCTCTTTTGACAGTTTCTCTTCCTTTGCTCACAGCTTAAACATCTATATTCTCTGAGGCCTATCTCCTTCCAGTTCTCATTTTACTTTGCATGTGTTAAATGATAATCACGAAGCATGACTCAGACTGATTTAATAATTTTATCTTCCATGTTCTTCTAGATTCATATTGTGATAACGAGGACAAGATTCGTGCAGCCCCACAAACAGGCACCTCAGTGTCTTCAGTATTTTATTTTCTTCAGTACCCACACCCAGTCAGATACAAAATCTTCAAGATCAGTGCTTCTCAACTCTCTGTGGTGAAAGATACATGTTTTAATGTCTGTGACACTCTATCCTAATCCCAGTTTATTTAGTATGACTTAACCGGTGATACCGCCACTTGACTCTCCTTAACCTTGATTTTTATTCATTCTGAATTTTTCAAAAATTTTTCCACTCTCATTCTTATTACAACAGTCTCAATCACCTTGGCATGCCTTGCGAAGTCCTTACACAACAGCTCTTCACAGATACAGTTCAGACCACAGCTAGAACTCCACTGAGTTTACCGATTCACAAATGTATTACTCACTTTCTTTTCCTAGGCTGCTCCTATGACCTGAAATGTCCTTCAACACCCTAACCATCTGGCAAAATCCTAGTTATCCTCAAGGCTTGGATGACACATCATCTCACACAACATCTTTTGTGCCAAGTCCTTTGTGAATATTCTAAGCCCACTTAGCTTTCAAGTAAAATGAAAAAATAAAGTGACTTTTGAAATGACTCAATTTGAATTCAACCATCAATGGTGAAAAACTATATTTCAATTTTTAAAGTTACCTGTGCCTCAATTTCTTCTCCTCAGGCATTGAAAAATTAATATCAATATTATATAGTTGTATTGCTGACTAAATAAAAGATGTGCATATTGCAAAGTAATCTGTGTAGTTCTTGGTACATATGAAATAAAAATTAGTAAATGATTAGTAAATAATTAACAAATAATTTCTGCCTTCATTTCTAATACTTTCAATATTTTTATTATTACATTTTTATAATTTGATTTTAATTACATTATTGCATATGCACCACCTTCTTAATATGATGTTCTCTTATCTTTTAATTCTGGTTATAGTAGTGAGATGAAAATAGAGTTTATTCATATATGTTTGATGAATGCATAAATGAGTATTATATGTAATAGGTTATATATAATAGAGGTAACAGTGGAAGAGAGTCAACACCCAATATTCTCTTTTGCTTTAAATTAGGGTCTAATTTACAATGGTTTACAGTGTTTATTATATGGATATTTCTTCCTGATGTTTTAATGGAAAACACTCTTTAAAAAAAATTTACTATTATTGGACTTACCTCCATCGTGAAGACAAAACAAGCTACTTTAAGTGAAAGATATTTAGGTGCAGATCTCTGCAGGGCAAATAATATCCTCAATCAGTACCACCTTTACTGCAAAGCCTAAGAAGAAACCTTGAGTGTCCCCAAAGCCTTTCAAACCAGACTCAGCAATAGTTTAGTTCTGATTTTTTAGAGGAAATTTTGATAATACTTATCTAGTACAAATTTCAAATCAGAGAAATATGTGTGTGTGTGTTTGTGTGTTCTCTGTGGAAAATATAGTGCATCCTATTTATGTTCATTTTATTTTACTCCTGCAGAAAAGTTTTGCCTTAGGAATTTTTGATCTGTGGCAGCAGATATTGAAGCACATAGAGGTCAAGAGAAATAAGAGAGAATCAATGAGATGTGGCAGATTCATGTTTTGCATTTATATTACTCATAAAGAAATGTTGTGACTATGAAAATGTATTTAATAGGGAGGATCCTGAATTAATGTTCTGTTTTCTAAGGGAAAAAATTAAAAGGTTATTTTCTCCAAAACACAGAAGGAATAGATAATGTTAAATTACCAATTTAAGATTGAATTTTCATAAGGAAAAAAAGGATATCGTAAAAGATGAATCTTAAAATATGTTTATATAATTATGAATCTGTTAGAAAGGTCAAGACAAGACATAACTAACTGAGGAAAAACATTATCTATGTGCTTTAGACAGCCTTTAAACCAAAAATGCACTTTTGCATCTCGGATCTAAATTGTATTCTAATGTATAAATGGTAGTCCATTTGGAAGACTTCCCTTAGTATTGCCTGTTACAATAACCACAGACAAGGAATAAAATTATATCCATCCAAGAAATTAAGCTTAGTATTAAAAGGAGCATTTGCTTTTTCATCTAAATTCTTATCAAATAACTGTTCATCTGAAACTTTTTCAAAGAAAAAAAATGCCTGCTTTTTTAAACAGACAAAAATATGTAGATTCAGGTTTTTTAGCTTTATTCTGAGTCTTATTCCTAAAATTCTGACACCAGGCTTATAGAAAAATCGAGAAAATAAGTCATTGGATAAAGAAATAAGTAAACTGCATATACCAAATTGGGTTTCTATGTTTTATGTAGTACCCACTGACTGAGCAAATAGATCATGCTGATTATTCAGTGAGTGACCACTTGCATGGCCTTCTTTTGTGTCAACACTGTACAGGGGTTTGTTAGCTTCTCATGTGTCTGTGTGTGCCTGAGATAGAGAGTATTAAAGAGAGGGGGAGAAACCTCCCCTGTACTCGCCTGTGCAATTAAAAAGATGAGTCAGTCACAAGGTAAGAATATTATTTCCTTTTCTCACTTGAAAACAAATCTAAAATTGACAACAGAATGAGGTATGAATTTTATGATGGATATTCCTGAGATCAGAAGGAGAGGCAAAGGGACTGTTACAAGAGCCAGAGAATATTGCTACTATTGCTAGTATTTTGCTTTCATTCTAATGCAGCAAACAATGGGCAGCAAAATGTACTTAGATTAACGAGGAAAGTATTGTCAGTTTTCACATTTTTCAGTAATGTTACCAAAATGGATTTTTTTTCATTACCTGAGCATAACAAATTCCAGTTGAGAAGATCATGCACCTTGAGGGTCCCAAGTTCTCCCTGCCACACCCAGCTGGCTGATCGCCGGTGGACCCCCGCAGCTGGTAATGGCATTTATTTTAAGATGTTCCCCAGTCTGTCTGTACCCTGCTGCAGTCCTGTGGCTCAACCTTCAGGAAGATGGAAAGATCAAATTACCCTGCTCCTTTTTGTAGGCCTGAAGTTTTGATCTTCGAACACAACATTTCAAATTAAGGGGATCATTTTTATAACGGGGAAAGGGGAGAATAAAAGAGCAGCTCAGCAGGCGGGACTCTCTCATAGCATGTGCTGTATTATTTTGATATTTGCTAATTATTTGTCTGTCTTTTTCACTAAGCTGTGAGCTCCTTTAGAGATTGTGTTTTCTTCACATTCTGCTTCCTTGGCATTTCATAGTGTTTCACACATAGGAAGGTACATGATAGAAGTTTGTTGAAATGAACTGAACGAAGTAAAAGATCACAAAATAAAGGCAGGATGTGCCTATATGTTATAAGAAAAATAGGAAAAATATTGATTTCAATGTTGATATTTTGCTTTTATTTTCTAAAATCTTTGCAGGTTATACAAACTCCAATTAAAAATTAAAATATATAGTTAACCTCACTGAAATATTAAAAATCATAATGTTTTTATTCAAGATTAGTATTTTATTCCATTTTCATGTTTTTACAAGATAATATTTTTAATAACAACCCTCATCTGGGAAACTGATTTGTTATAGTATAAAAATCTAAATTATGTCACATATATTAGTGTGTTAATGTGTTTAAGATATTTATCTATAGATTATAGATTATGGATATACATAGATTTAAGATTATACATATGTCTCTTAACCCATCAACACAGACACAGACATACACAAATGCTCTAGGTGCAAATGTTAATTATATATTTTCATTATAGAAATATTATAGTAATGCTGCATTTTCTGACTGAAATGTTAGAGTTAACCCAGCTGACTGATGTCACTTTGTATAGGTTTATTCTTTAAAACAACAACAATAGCAACAACAAAAAACTTATTTAGGTTTTAGTCAAAGTAACTAAGGCACTGACTCACGAAATGAGAACAGAAAATGCATGGGTGTGCATATGTATGTGTTTATGTGTGCATGTGTGGGTAAGGCTTTTCTTTTAGAATCCAGTAACATGTAATGGATCTAAAACCTCACAGGGAGCTTACAATACCATGATTTTCTTTTGATGTGACCAGATCTTTTCTGAAGTAAATGGATAAAAGGAATAAAACATTTTACTAATCAGTCTTCTCCATTAACAAAGCCTATGATGTGTGTGTGTGTGTGCAGTTGAAGGGGGATTGAATATTAGTTAGACAATATTTCTATTTTTAAGAACCATGTTTTAGCATTTTATCTCGTGCAGACAAGGTATTTAAGAAATAAAATATTTAATACAACTTTAGTGGAGAATGCAATTTCTGAATTCTAGTTTTTCTCTTGAACATGGAATATTATCTTCTTCAGAAAATGTTGGTATATCACTTAACAAAACCAAAACCTATTTCTAATTCATCTACTGTAAGAAAATCTCTATTTTATCTCCTCTGCTCTGGATCCTTATTATTTACATTGCTTTTTTTAAGAAAAAGAAGTATTGCTTCATTTGCTGTTTGCAGTTATTTTATAGCATTACATATTATGCTTTATGGTACATAATGGGATTTTTTAAGGGTAATTTACTGTTTGCCTCTGTTGCTGCAACAAATAGTCACGACCGGTTTTGCAGTATTCTGGCACCTGCACGAGGCTGTGGCTTATGAATATGCTAATGAGACGACATCCAGAACTGGCAAAGGTTCAAGGCTCACACACAGCCATGGCTCTGGCATTCCTCAGTGCTATGATACCAAGCGGGACAAGATACATATAGGTTAATTGATACAAGGTATTCCTTTTTCCATTTGGAATGCAGAGTACTTTTAACATTACAGGTATTTGGGAATCAAGATATTTTACATATTTCCAAGATCTCCTCACTAGGATATATTCAAACACTTGAAATGGAATTTAACAGTTATTTTGTACCACTTAATGTTACTAAGTCCTGGAAAAGTTATTTTCTCTATAAAGCTTGTTTTATAAAGAATGCCTACAATGAAGTTTATTCTTTGTTATAAAGAAACATTGGCTGCCAGAGTCGTTTCCCCTAAGATTTTCAGAAGACTCCTATTGTTTTACCTGATGTGTAGTACTAAAGCTGCAAGTAGCGTAGCTCACAAAGCAGTGCTATCTTCCAATAATACATAACGGCCCTAGATTTTTTTGTTTCTGCTGAACAAAAAAGTCTTTTTATAAGTCTCTTAAATATTTGCTCAGTGTTTGAAGCTTCTTCCCAATGTAAATACATTTAAATATTCAAAAATGTATCACAATGTGTTATTTCTCTTTAATGGCTGAAATAAGAGGGTTCAGCAAAAGCAAAGCTGGGGCCAAATATAAAAGGCCCCCCAGAGACAAATCGCATTAAACCCAGAGCTTTCTACTCTACTGTGTGGCATTCCATAGCATGTTTAGTTGCTCTTCGGTTTTTGTTTGTTAGTTTTGTTGTGTATTTCATAAATTCGCATATGCATATGTTTACTCTTAACCTTAATATTTCTCTCTGTATCAGTAAAAAACCTCTTTCTACTCCAGACGCAAAAGCAAATCTACTAGCGTGACAGATGTTTCAGATGTATTTCATTCTTTCACTGGAGTACACCGAATACACAGAGTCATCATTCTTGAGATAGGTCACTTATTCTTCATGTTTCTTTTTTTATTCAAATGTAACTGAGAATACCACCAACTACCATCAGAAAGAGTGGCTCCCCAAGGAGTCACTTTCATGAGAGTCATGGAGGTAGAGGGTTTAGTGGTCTCAGAACCCGAATAAAATTGTAATCTGAAAAGGCACTCCGGGTGACTCTGTCTTCTTTGTTCTCGTGCCTTTGTCCCAGTTAACTGAAGAATTTGATACAGTATGGAAAAAAAATAAAGAACTGATATATTGTGGATAATATAGGTAGATCTTCATTCTGTTTCTGGGACAACTAAGGGCACAATTAGTGAAAAAGTTAAGGACATACTTTTGGCTGTGGGTGAAGCCTCAGGGCTAGTAAAGTTGAACATCTTTTAATATATATTTTGGTCATTTCTAAGTCTCCTTGGAAAAAGTATCTGTTCAGGTCCTCTGACAATTTTTAATTGGATAGTTTGTTTCTTGTTGTTGTTGAGTTGCATGAGTTTCTTATATATTTGGATATTATCTTTTTTAAAAATATATACCTTTATTGATTTCAGAGAGAGGAAAGGAGAGGGAGAGAGAGAGAGATAGAAACACCAATGATGAGAGAGTCATTGATCGAGCCCGCAACCTGGGCATGTGTCCTGACCGAGAATCGAACCTTGATCGCCTGGATCCTAGTCGACGCTCAACCGCTGAGCCACCCTCGGCTGGGCTGGATATTATCTTTTTATTGGAGTTCTGATTTGCAAGTATCTTCTTCCATTCAGTTTTTTGCCTTTTTGTTTTGTTGACTATTTCTTGTGCTGGGCAAAATCTTTTTAGTTTGATGTAGTTCCATTCACTTATTTTTGCTTTTACTTCCCTTGCCTTTGGGGTCAAGTTCACAAATACCTTCCTAAAACCAACATCCATAAGTTTAGTATCTATTTTTCTTCTCTGTATTTTATTGTTTCAGGTCTTGTGTTTAAATTTTTAATCCATTTTGAGTTAAGTTTTTATATAGTGTCACATAGCAGTCTAGTTTTGCGGGGGTTTTTTGCATGTGGCTTTTCAATTTTCACCACATTTATTGAAGAGGCTTTCCATTTTCCATTGCATTGTTTTAGCTTCTTTAAGGAAAATTAGTTACCCATATATACGTTTGGGTTTATTTCTCCTATTTCTGGGCTCTCAATTTTTTTCATCGGTTTGTATGTCTATTTTTCTGCCAATACCATCCTGTTTTGATTATTGTAGCTTTGTTCTATAATTTGAAATCAAGGAGTGTAATACCTAAGGATCCCCTGACCCCAGGATTTCTTTGTCCTTTCAGGGTCTTCTGTGGTTTCATACAAATCTGCTTATTTTTTGTTCTATTTCTTTGAAAAATGCCATTGGGATTTTAACAAAGATTGCATTAAATTTGTATATTCCTTAAGGTAATATGACCTTTTCACAGTGTTAATTCTCCTAATCCATAAACATGGAATATTTTTTCTTTGTGTGTGTGTCTTCTTCAATTTCTTTCAATAATGTCATGTAATTTTCAGTATAAGTCCTTCACCTCCTTTGTTGTTAAGATTATTCCTAGATATTTTATCATTTTTGTTTCATTTGTGAACGGGATTGTTTTTTTTTTTCATTTTTCTCTGGTATTTCATTATTACTATATAGGGACTATATACTTTCTACAATGATTTTATATCCTGTGCTTTGTTTTACTGTATTTGTTTATTGTTTCCAATAAATCTTTTGGTGGAGTCTTAAGGTTTTTTTGTATAGAATTATGCCTACAAAAAGTGACAATTTTACTTCTTCATTCTCAATTGGATGCCTTTTACTTTTTCCTCTTGTCTGATTTCTATGGCTAGGAATTCCAGTACTAGGCTAAATAGCAGTGGCGAGAGTGGGCATCCTTGTCTTGTTCCTGAACTTACAGGAAAAGCTTTCAGTTTTTTCACCATTGAGTATAATATTAGCTGAGGTTTTTTCATGTATGGCCTTAATTATATTGAGATATTTTCTTTCTATAACCATTTTATTAATCGTTTCCCTCATAAATTAATATATTATATTTGCCAAGTGCTTTTTTCTGCATCTATTGATGTTATCAGAGTATTTTTATCTTTTATTTTGTTAATGTGGTGTATCACATTGATTGATTTTGTATGTTGAACCATTCTTTTATCCCTGGAATGAACTCCACTTGATCGCAGTATGTTATCTTTTTAATGTACTGTTGTATTTGATTTGCTATTATTTTTGTATCTATATACATCAGAAATATTGGCTTATAATTTTCCTTTTTTTGTGGGTTGTCTTTGTCAGGTCTTGGTATCAGGGTAATATTAGTCTGATGAAAAGTATCATTGAAGAAAGTATTCCCTTTTCTTTGATGTTTTAGAGATTTGTGAAGGATAGGTATTAAATCTTCTTTGAATGTTTGGTAGAATTCACCAGAAGCCATCTGGTCCTAAACTTTTTTTTTTTTTGGAGGGGGAAGGGGGAGGTTTATAATGACTGTTCCAATTTCCTTACAGTTGAACGGTCTTTTAAGGTTTTTCCAGTTCTTCATGGTTCAGCCTAGAAGGTTATATATCTCTAAGAATTTGTCCATTCCTTCTAAGTTATCCAATTTGGTGAAATATAGCCTTTCATAGTATTCTTGTATAATCCTTTCTGTGTTGTCTGTTGTAACTTCTCTTTCATTTCTCATTTTATTCAATTTATTTTTTTTCCTCAGTGAGTCTAATCAGAGGTTTGTCAATTTTATTTTCCTTCTCAAAAAACCAGCTATTTGTTTCATTAATTATTTCTATTGTCTTTTTTTCTCGATTTCATTTAATTCTGCTCTAATTTTTATTATTTCCTTTCTTCTACTGACTTTGGGATTTATTTGTTCTTATGTGCAAAGTTAGATTATTTATCAATGATTTTTCTTTTTCCTTGAGGTAGGCCTGTAATACTTTAAACTCCCTCTTAGTACCACTTTGGCTGCATCCCCAAAATTATGATGTCACATACCTGCCTCTTTAGATCAGTAAGAAGCACATCAATCTCATAATCTGAAGAAGTTTTTATCTCCTAGGAGACAACTTTGTCTGTTTGTTTTATTCAATAAATATGTTGTAAATATTTGCATCTCTACTATGAATATAGCATAGGAATTTAACAAGCTTTCTCTGTCCTCTGTCCTGTTCTCAACAGGACATTATTGCCTGGGAGGACATTCCAAGATCCAAGGTCTGTATTTCAACATTGAAGTCTAAGGACTTTACTGTTGGCTGCCCATATTGAATGGCTTGTTTGTACTGGCAATTTTCTCAGAAAACTGTCCAGCTTTTAAAGTAACTCACAGAAGTGCCTTCAGCAATAATTCAGGAATTACACGTGATGATACGTTCCAAGGAGTAAGTTATACCTGGGATGACACTAAAAGAAGACAGCTTCTTGGTCACTGTTATGGGTGAATTTTCTCCTCCAAAATATATGTTGAAGTCTTTTTATCCATTTTCTCTGTGAATGCGACCTTATTTGGAAAGAGGGTCTTTGCAGACATAATTAAGATGAGGTCATACAGGAGTAGAGTGGGCCCTTAGTTCAACATGACTGTTGTTTTTATATGAAGATGTGAAACACACACACTAGGAGAACATCATGTAGTGACAAAGGCAGAGATGAAGTGATGCAGCTTTAAGGCTAGGAACAAACAGGACTGACTGTCACCACCAGACCCAAACAAAGATTCTACCCAGCCTCAGAGGGACAAACCCAGCTAACACCTTGATTTCAGATTTCTAGTCTCCCGACTGTGAGAGAATAATTTTGCTTTGCTTTGTTTTAAGCCATTTAGTTCATGGTATTTTGTTACAGTACTCTTAGGACACTTAAATAAAGTAACAAAGCCAATGCCCATCCAGTATTCACTAGCGTCACCATAGCTGTTGTTGATAGTTTGTTGCATTTAGATCAAGTATAGCACTCAATGGTTGGTTCCCAAACTATACTGGTTATTAGTTATTTTTGAAGATTTGTGAGCCTGATATCACAATAACAAAAATGGTTGAAAAGTGTAAGGAATGTGAAAATTCACAGCTACTCCTTCTTCTTAGATAGTTACATTCAAGGGCAATCCCAGGTTTTGCTAAGACTTTACTCTTTAAATTTTTAAAAAAATATATCTTTTTTTCTATTGACTAATAATATATTGCTTTATTAAATACATTCAGTAGTTTTTCCTATTATCATATAAGCCTTTGCTCTGGCCTACTTTTCAAAGATCCTATAGGTTTAATCTGAAGAGGTCATTCTTTTTTTTTCTTCTTTTTTAAAATTTATCTTTATTGTTAAAAATATTACAGATGTCCCCCTCTTTTCACCATTGATCCCCTCCACCCCGCATCCAACCCACCCCCACGCCTCCCCCATACCAATGCCTCTGTCCATAGGTTATGCATATAAGCATATAAGTTCTTTGATTAATCTCTCCCCACCCATTCCCCCACTCCAGCCTTCCCTCTGAGACCCCTCAGTCTGTTCCATGCTTCTATGTCTCTGGATCCACTTTGTTCATCAGTTTATTTTGTTCATTATATTCCACATATGAGTGAGATCATGTGGTACTTGTCTTTCTCTGGCTTGTTTCGCTTAGCATAATACTCTCCAGTTCCATCCATGCTGTCCCAAGGATAAGAGATCGTTCTTTTTTTATAGCTGCATAGTATTCCATGGTGTAACTGTGCCACAGCTTTTTTATTCACTCATCTACTTGGGCTGTTTCCAGATCTTAGCTATTGTAAACTGAGCTATGAACATAGGGGTGTGTAACTTCTTTCTGATTGGTGTTTTGGGTGTCTTAGGATACATACCTAGAAGTGAGATCACTGGGTTAAATGGCAGTTCAATTTTTAATTTTTTGAGGAAACTCTATACTGTTTTCCATAGTGGCTGCACCAGTCTGCATTCCCACCAGCAGTGTACTAGGGTTCCCTTTCCCCACACCCTCACCAGGACTTGTTGTTTGTTGATTTGTTGATCGTAGCCTTCTGACAGGTGTGAAGTGATACCTCTTTGTGGTTTTATTTTCATCTCTCTGATGATTAGTGACTTTGAGTATTTTTTCATATGTCTCTTGGCCATCAGTATGTCTTCTTTGGAGAAGTGTCTATTTGGGTCCTTTGACAATTTTTTAATTGGATTGTTTGTCTTCCTTTTGTTAAATTGTATGAGTTCTTTATATATTTTGGATATTAACCCTTTATCAGATGTGTCATTGGCAAATACGTTCTCCCATACAGTGGGCTCTCTTTTTGTTTTGTTGATGGTTTCTTTTGCAATGCAGAAGCTTTTTATTTTGATGCAGTCCCATTTGTTTATTTTCTCCTTTGTTTCTCTTGCCCTAGGAAATGTATCAGCAAACATATTGCTACAAGAGACGTCTGAGATTTTGCTGCATAAGTTTTCTTCTAGGATTTTTATGGTTTCAGGTCTTACATTTAATTTAGGTCTTTAATGCATTTTGAGTTTATTTTTGTGTATGGTGTAAGTTGGTGGTCTAGTTTCATTTTTTTTTTTTTTTGCATGCACCTGTCCAATTTCCCCAACACCCTTTATTGAAGACAGACTGTCTTTACTCCATTGTATGTCCTTGTTTCCTTTATCAAATATTAATCGGCCAAAATGGCTTGGGTCAGTTTCTGGGTTCTCTGTTCTGTTCCACTGATCTATATGTTTGTTTTTGTGCCAGTATCAGGCTGTTTTGATTACAGTGGCTTTGTAATATAACTTGATATCTGGTATTGTGATCCTTCCAACTTTGTTCTTCCTTCTCAAGATTGCCTTGTATATCGGGGTCCTTTTTGGTTCCATATAACTTTTTGAAATGTTTGTTCTTGGTCTGCGAATTATGCTGTTGGTATTTTAATAGGGATTGCATTGAATTTATAGATTGCTTTGGTTAGTATGGACATTTTAATGATGTTGATTCTTCCAGTCCACAAACATGGTATATTCTTCCACTTGTTTGTATGTTTTTCTGTCTCTTTTTGCAATGTTCTGTAGTTTTCTGAGTACAGGTCTTTTATGTCCTTGGTTAAGTTTATTCCTAAGTATCTTAATTTTTTTGTTGCACTGGTAAATGGGATTTTTTTTTTTTTTTAGTTTCCTTTTCTGAGAGTACATTACTGATATATAAAAATGCCATTGATTTCTGGATGTTAATTTTGTATCCTGCTACCTTGCCAAATTCATTTATTAAATATACCAATTTTTTGGTGGACTCTTTAGAATTTTCTATATACAATATCATGTCATCTGCAAATAATGACATTTTTACTTCCTACTTTGCAATTTGGATGCCTTTTATGTATTATTTTTGTCTGATCACTGTGGCTAGGACTTTCAGCACTAAGCTGAATAAGAGTGGTGAAATTGGATACCTCTGTCTTGTTTCTGTTTTTAAGGGAAATGTTTTTAGTTTTTGCCCGTTGAGTATGATGTTGGCTGTAGATTCGTCATGTATGGCCTGTATTATGTTGAGGTATGATCCCTATATTCCCACTTTTCTGAGAGTTTTTATCAAAAATGGGTGTTATAGTTTGTCAAATTCTTTTTCTGTGTCTATTGATATGATCATGTGATTTTTGTCTTTATATGATGTATCATGTTTATTGATTTTTGGATGTTATACCAGCCTTGCATCCTTTGAATGAACCCCACTTGGTCATGGTGTAAGATCTTTTTAATATATTGCTGGATCCAATTTGCTAATAGTTTCTTGAGGATTTTAGCATCTATGATCACTTTGTAGTGTCTTTATCTGGTTTTGGAATTAGGCTAATGCTGGCCTCTTAAAAAGAACTTGGAAGTGTTCCTTCCTCTTGGATATTTTGGAATAGTTTGAGGAGGATAGATGTTAGTGCTTCTTTGAATGTTTGCTAAAACACCCCTGTGAAGCCATCCAGACAAGGGCTTTGTGTGCTGGGAGTTTTTTATTACTGCTTCAACTTCATCAGCAGTTACCAGCCTATTCAGGTTTTTTGATTCTTCTTGACTGAGTTTTGGCAGGTTGTATTTCTCTAGGAATTTGTCCATGTCATTCAGATGTGTCCAGTTTGGTGGTGTATAGATGTTCATAGTATTTCCTTACAATCCTTTGTATGTCTATTGGGTCAGTTGTTATTTCACCTCTTTCATTTCAGATTTTGTTTATTTGGGTCCTCTCTCTTTGTTTCTTAGTGAGTCTGGCTAAGGGTTCATCAATCTTGTTTATCTTTTCAAAGAACCAGCTCTTGGTTTCATTGATCTTTTGTATTTTTCTTTTAGTCTCTATGTCATTTATTTCTGCTCTGATCTTTATTAATTCCTTTCTTCTACTTACTCTGGGCTTTTCTTGTTGTTCTGTTTCTAAGTTTTTAAGTTGTAGAGTTAGAGAGTCTAGACGTTTTTCTTGTTTTTTGAGACCTGTAGTGCTATGAATTTCCCTCTCAGGACTGCTTTCATTGTGCCCCATAGTTTTGGGGTTGTTCTGAGTTCATTTTCATTTATTTCCAGGAAGTTTTTAATTTTCTTGATCTCTTTGGTAACACATTCATTGTTTAATAAATGTGATATTTAGCCTCCATGTGTTTGAATGTTTTTTAATGTTTTTATTATAGTTGATTTCTAATTTTATGCCACTGTGGTCCAAGAAGATACTTGATATGATTTCAATCTTCTTGAACTTGTAGAGACTTGTTTTGTGTCCTAACATGTGGTCTGTCTTTGAGAATGTCCTATGTGCACTTGATAATGCATATTCTGCAGCTTTGGGGTGGAATGTTCTGTAAATCAGTTAAATCCATCTGATCTAGTGTGTCATTTAGGGTCACTGTTTCCTTGTTGATATTTTGTCTGGAAGACCTATCCAGTGAAGTCAGTGTGGTGTTAAAGTTCCCTAGTATGACTGTCCTGCTGTTGACCTCTCCCTTAAAGTCCTTCAGAAGGTTTATAATAAATTTAGGTGCTCCTATATTGGGTGCATTTATATTTATCAGGGTTATATTCTCTTGTTGGATCAATCCCTTTAGCATTATGTAATGACCTTTCTTGTCTCTTGTTATGTCTTCATTTTGAGGTTTATTTTGTCCAATATGAGTATAGCTACCCCAGCTTTTTTGTCATTTCCATTTGCATGGAAAATTTTTTTTCATCCCTTCACTCTCATCCTGTGTTAGTCTTTTGTTCTGAAGTGGATGCCTTGTAGATATCATATATTTGGGCCTTGCTTACTTATCCATGAAGCCACCCTATGTCTTTTTATTGGAACATTTAATCCATTTACATTTAAAGTTATTATTGATAGATACTTATCTATTGCCATTTTAATTCTTTATGCCTATGTTTCTTTCTCTCTATTTCTACTTCTAATTACAGCAATCCCTTTAACACTTCCTGCCATGCTGGTTTAATGGTGATAAATTCCTTTAGCTTTTTTTTGTCTGGAAAGCTCTTTATTTCACCATCTCTTTTAAATGATAGCCTTGCTGGACAGAGTATTCTTGGTTTCAGATCCTTTTTTTTCATTACCTTGACTACTTGATGCCATTCCCTTCTGGCTTGTAGATTTTCCGATGAGAAGTCAGGTGACAGCCTCATGGGAGCTGCTTTGTAAGGAACAGATTGTTTTTCTCTTGTTCCCTTTAACATTCTCTCTTTATCTTGAATTTTTGGCATTTTAATTATGATGTGGCTAGGTGTGGGCCTCTTTGAATTCTTCTTGCTTGGGACCCTCTGTGCCTCCTGAACTTGTGTGAATTTTTCCTTAACCAGGTTAGGGAAGTTTTCTGCCATTATTTCTTCAAACAGGTTCTCTCACTGTTGCTTACTTTTGACCTTCTATGTTACTCCTATGATGTGAATATTGTTACATTTTATGTTGTCCCACAGCTCCCTTAGACTGTCCTCCTGTTCCTGTTTTTAAATTGTTTTTTCTTTTCGGATCTCTGATTGAGTGATTTTTTTTCTACCCTGTCTTCTAATTCATTGATCTGATCCTCAGCTTCCCCCAATCTGCTGTTTATTCCTTCCAATGTATTGTTTATTTCTGCTCTGTTAGTCTTCATTTCTGAAAGTCATTTTTTATTGTTTCCATATATTTTTTCATGCTGTTGAGCATCCTTACAATCAGTATTCTGAACTCTATATCTGATAGATTGCTTATCTCCATTTTATTTAGCTCTTTTCTGGAGACTTCTCTTATTTTTTCATTTAGGGCTCATTTTTTTCTCTCCCTATTTTGGCTGCCTATTTGGGGGTTTTTTTATGTATTAGGTAGGCCTGTTAGTACTCTCAGTCTTTTTGGAAGGTCTCTGGTACAGGCCAATGTCAGACACTGTTTGTGACTGGCCTTGAGTACCCTGTTTAGTGCTATCAACAACCCATGGCTTGAGTTCCCCTCTGTTGGGGCTAGGTGTGTTTGAACAGGACCAAGATACATACCAAAGTCTGCTTTTCCAAGACCCAGGTCCAGAAGCAGATCAGACAAAGACTCAAAGCACTCTGAGTTCTGCTTCTGCCTGCAGGCTGATGAATCTGATTCTCTTAATGAGCCTCAGGCTGTAGAAACTCCTCAGGGTGGGGAGGCATTATCAGCCTTTTAAGGAGCCTCAGGCTATAGAAATTCCAGGGGGTAGGGTGACAGGTTTTCCAGCAGAGTGGATCAATTGCTTCCCCCTCAAAGAAAAGCTGCTTGGAAGATAAATGTCTGCCTGGGAAAGATGTCCTCTGCAATATGGGAGACTGACTCAGCACAGGAGTCCAGAGGGGTGCCCTCTGAACTCTATCTCCAGAGCCCGCAACCCTAGATTCTCCTCACACTGCTCTAGTCCACTCTGCTCTCCCTCTTCTGGAGCCCAAGGTGAGTGGCTGCACATGGAACTTTGTGTGTTGGCCCTTTAAGAGGGGGCCTGCATTTGCAGCCGTCTCTCCCTGGCAGGCAGAAACCCTGCTGCTTTTCACAGCCAGATGTTTTGTGGGCACCTTTCTCAGTTCTAGTGCTCTGGCCTGGGGACCCCAGCCTGGAGTTTAGTCCCCAGAGTCCTCAGTGGGAACCCCGGACAGATGAGGTATCCCTCCCGGCCTTCAGCTCCTGCCTGTGGGAGCCCAGCCAGCCCCCTCTGCCTCCACACTTCCTACCAGTCTCTGTGTGGTCTCCACTTTTCCTCCTTGGTTATGAGGGTGCTCTCCATCTTGTCTTCAGTTGCAGTTGATTATTCAGGGTGGTTTTTCTATATTTTAGTTGTAATTCCAATTTGGTCCTGGGAGAGTGTCAATGTAGCTTCCACTCAGTCCCCTGTCATCTTTAATCTGTCCTCATTCTTATTTTCTTCATTCCCATTATGGGCATCACATGTTCAGTAAAGGTAGCATGAAGTACTATGTTAAGGTTAAAATGATTACAAAAGTAAGTGTGTCATAGTTTGCCCTTTAAAAGCTTAGATTCTTCACAGTAGGCCTGGTCATGGTTCTGGCTTTGTAGGACCAAAGTGATTTGAACACAGTTGGTGGACTAAGGGGCTTGGTTTGGGAGTTTTGAGAGACCCTAAGGAAGGCTTATATGGACACCAGGTGCCACTCACAGATATTAAGATTGACCCTAAGACAATTGATAGTTTAGAATTTTCTACAGATAACTGACAATATCTAGGTTATTCAGAGTCTTATTAATCTTAAATGTCTAAAGTCCATTAATTTCAGTAGGCTATTACTCATATTTTATAGAATGCTAAGGATTAAGCCCAACATATAGTTCCTGCCTTTTTTTTTTTTATAATATGTTTTTGTTGATTTGACAGAGAGAGGAAGATAGAGGGAGAGAGACATCAGTGATGAGAGAGAGTCATTGATTGGCTGCCTCCTGCATGCCCCCTGCTGAGGATCAAGCCCATAACCGGGGCATGTGCTCTGACCAAGAATCCAGCTGGGATCTCCTGCGTCATAGGTCAATGCTCAGCCACAGAGCCACCCTGGCCAGGCTAGTCCCTGCCTTGAGAAAACATTAAAATGAGAGGGAAAAGTGGTTATAGGACTTTGGAAGTGAAGGATGCATAAAGCATGTACAGAACCCAGGCTCAGCATTTACCAAAAGCATCCTGATATATGCTACATTTGAACTAAGCCATAGAAGATAAATGGAAATAATGCAATCAAGAAATGCAGGGGAAGCATTGTGGGCATTTGTAAATGTACCCTCTTCCACAGTCAATGTAAATGAATAATGTCA
The DNA here is from genome assembly GCF_054644295.1 of Miniopterus natalensis. Classification (NCBI taxonomy): domain Eukaryota; kingdom Metazoa; phylum Chordata; class Mammalia; order Chiroptera; family Miniopteridae; genus Miniopterus; species Miniopterus natalensis. The sequence goes on from NC_142082.1 coordinate 46,462,139, forward strand.
TAATTGAATTTTGAGTGAGGTAGTAGCAGGAGAGATGAGAATGACTAGTATTGTAGAGTACAAGAGCATGACAAGATCATGGAGGGTTTGTAGGTAATCAGTCTGTGCATATTGGCTTTACCTGTGGAAGTCTGAAAGACATTAATGCATGTAAGCAGAGCACCAGCATGTTTTCACTTCTGTTTTAAATTAAACACTTGACTGGTGATGTTGAAAACAGATTTAAAGACCAAAAGCTTGTAGGCATTAGCAGCAGTTAAGAGATTGTCATGGTGACCTAGAAAAGACACTCTAAGTCTCTGAATTAGAACAATAGTGAGAGGGAGATTTTGATTTTTTAAAAATGGAAGCTTTACCTTCTATAAAACAAAGCACTAATGTGTGCAATGTATATGCATATATTGTGTATACAGATAATCATATATAAATATATATCTGCTTTCTCAACATGTAACAGCATATATTCACTCCAATAATTTTTGAATGTTATAAAAAGATAAACAGTCTAAATCCCTATTTATAGGATGAATTACTATGTAGCTTTTGAAATGAATGAGTTGAGAAATATATTTATATATATATATTTCACACAAAAAATCATTTTTAATTATATGAGAAGTAAAATGTACTAAGCATTATAAATATTACTTAGATCAAAATACTTAAATATTTATAAATATGTAGAAAATTTGATATTCTATCAAGTTAATATTTAACCTTGAGAGACAAGATTATAGGTATAATTCTCTTTCTATGTTTTTATTTTTATATTAGTGAGTTTTTCATAGTGGCTTGTTTTAATATTCTCTTTTAGAGAATGTAGCTTGAATGGACCAAATTAAACAGTTAAAGAACTAAGTTTTATAGGACTTGTAATTCATTGGTTTAGGGAATGATGGAAAAAGAAGTGTCAAGATTAATTCTCTCTCTTTTTCTCTATTTCTTTTTTAAACCAAGTTACTAAGATGGCTTTTAGTGTCACTAACTCAGTGGTTAATTGCAAAGGAAGAACATGTTTGTTTGATTTCCAAAGGTGGGGGAAGATAGTAATTTAATTGTTTTCACTTTTAGTATTAGATGTATTTCTTTTTTATTATGAATTCATTGGGGTGACATTGACTAATGGGATCGTATAGGTTTCAGGTGCTGATTTCTATGTTACAAGATCTGTATATTGCGCTGTGTGCCCACAACCCAAAGTCACCATATATTATTCCCCCTTCAACTCCCATTCCCCTTCCCCCCATTCCTTCTGGCAACCAGCACACTGCTGTTTGTGTTAAGATGATGTGTTTATATAATATTCAGGGGAAAATTTCTGATGTTTGGAAAAAAATCTGAACTGGAGATATATAGACTGGGGCTCAATAGCCTATAACATAGTAGCCAAAATTAAAGTTTAAAAATAAATGATAATATAAATAGGTAAGCTGATTCAAGAATGGATGATTTTAATCAGGAAGAAGATATGCTGACAAGAGAAACTAGACCTGGAAATTTTTTTCCCCTATGTAAATAATAGAAGTTTAAACTAAAGTGGACATACAGTGGACATCTCTTTTTTCCCCAACCAAGATATTTAAGATCCAGAGGGAATTACTCACCCAAACTCACCTGATTAATTAGATCAGGATTAACAACCAGTCAATTATGCAGCTTTTGAAGATTTTTGTTTTTCTTTCTCTACACATCCAGATGATCTTAATTCCAATTTTAGAACATTTTACAACTTTCTAAACTCTTTACATACACATGATCTCTTTTGATCTTCACAGTAACTGTTAAGTGTGAGGGTCAGATGGTTAGTCCAACTTTACAGGTAACACAAGGTTCAACAACTTTTATGAAGTTGAGTTTTTGATAAAGTACAGAGCCAATATTTGAACAAGGGCTTTCTATAGCTAGTTTTGGCCCTCTATCAGAATCATCAATCATGTCTAAAAGCAATCTTCAATTTACTCATATATCTCTTGGCTCATGTCTATCATCTCAGTATTTGAAAATACAGAATACTGGAGTTTTCATTCTAGGTTTCTTCTTGTTTGAGTTCATCCCATTTATAGCCCTTTTTCTTCTACTTGAAATATATGAATATAACTTAATTTTTGTCATAACAGAGATAGATAGATTTGATAAGAATTTTCATTAGATTATAATGAAAGTACTGTATTTAAAAATTTAGTTTGTGGCCCCGGCCAGGAGGTTCAGTTGGTTGGAGTGTCATCTCGTACACCAATAAGGTGGTGGGTTCGATTCCCTGTCAGGGCACATACCTAAGTTGCTGGTTTGATTCCCAGTTGGGGTACATGTGGGAGGCTACCAATCAATGTTTCTCTCACATTGATATTTCTCTCACACCAATGTTTTCTCTCTCTCCCCTTTCCTCTCTTTCTAAAAATCAATAAAAATATATCCTTGGGTGAGAATTAACAAAATTAGTTTGTGGGTGGATTTCATGTTTATTTTTCACAATTAGAAATTATATAATTGAAAACTTGATAAAGTGCTCTTATGAATTTACATTTAATTCTCATATATGTTGTCTTTTTATTATTACCCTCCCTTCACCTGTCCCACTTTTAAAATTGGCCCATGTGAAGTTGGGTGAGAATCTTCCTTACACTTTAAAGCCTGAATATTTTTCTGCTTATTAAGAAATTGATTTTAATCATTAATAGATTCTGGTCATTAGAAATTGATTTTTTATGAATAGGTTAATAAACTATTATGCATGCAACATATGATGCTACAAGTTCCTCATAATTTTCAAAGGATTAGTTTCTTAAAAAGTCAATCATTTGGCTCTGTACTTCTCTTCTTCATTAAACTTTCTAGCTGCTGTGTGGTGGCACAACAGCGCCTTTGTCAGCTGCTTAGAGGAGCTATTTGTCAATTGTTTTGCTTCAAGGACTGCCTCCTTTGTTTATGTTCTTCCACAGATTCAAAAAGTAGTTCAACAAAGAGGAAAACTGAAAAAAAAATGTAATTTTTATTCACAGAGTATATTTTGAGAGGAAAAGTTCTCAGAAAATATATTTTACTTAATGGACAAGTAAAGTTTAATCCTTTATGATTTTTCATAGGCAACACAAGAAAAAGACATTTAAAAATAATGGAAATGAGTAGCCAGTTTATGGTCGGTGAAATGGCAAGATTAGACATGAGGCAAAATGTAATATGAAATTTGCTATTACAAAGACAAAAAGGGACAGAGAATTTCCATTGTGATCTCTGATTATATCAGGTGAGAAATGGGTTGCCATTTAATAGAATTTTAAAATTGAAGGGATTTTAGATATCATCTAAAGCAGTCTATTTCGTTCATAGGTGAGGAAATTGCAGCTCAGGGAAATGAAGTGATTGCCAGATTCTAAACACGGCCAATAGAGAACAGGGAATAAATATAAGATGCTACTGTGGCATCAACTTGGCACTACCAGGGGACATTGCCTTTGTTTTCCCCATAGATTTTCATTGATTGAGGAGTGAGCCATTTCCCTCATGGAATGCTATATTGAGAGAATTGCCAGGAAAAGACTGATTGATACAGGTTTTCAACCCGTTTCTATGTATCTAAAATTAAAATAGGTAAATTTCATTTCTGTAAATGTATCCCTTCAGCCTCTTACAGTTTGCAGATCCCTGATAAACAATACCACAGATTTTTGACTACAGCATTTATTTAGACTGCACATTAGTCTTTATCATGCTTTGCTCTTTTCTACTTCTGCATGTCTGAATGAATAAATTAATAAAGGAATGACATAAAATAGATATTAAAAGATTCTCTCAAGTAGGAGTCAGTAAACTATGTTCTGTGGACAAAATCTGGCCTGCTGTCCATCCTTTTGATAACGCTTGATTGAAACACAGCCATGCTCATTTGTCTGCATCTTGTCCATGGCAGCTTTGGCGTGCTACGGTGGCAGACTTGAGTAGTTGCTATAGACACTCTATGGCACACAAAGATTAATATATTTAATATCTGACCTTTTACAGAAAAAACATTTGCCACTCTAAATGAACATGCAAGGACTATGTTGATACAAAAAACTCCAACAATATTTGTGAAATTGGATGTGATAGAATAGTGCCAGGTGCATATGATTGTTCACCTCCTAACAAAGTAAAAGTTTAAAAATGAGAGAAAGAGGTTAGGCTTTAGGAGAGCCAGAGTGTTTTCCATTCAATGAAAAATCTATTAAAAATGCTTCTTTTTATAATTTCATCTTTTCTAATTTAATATTCTTTCTGAATTGGTTCTTTATATGATACAGAGGAATTAGATTGACTTTCGAGATCCAACATGTTGAAAGATGCTAGGAAAAACACTCTGAGAATAAGAAGAAACATTTCCTAACAAAATAAGAAAGTTTATTGAAAACATAATTAACATTGAATCTCTTATATTCTTTGAGTAAATGACAAACGGTTTTTGCCTTGTGAGAAGATTCTTTACTTTATATTCAGGGCTGAAGATTTTGCAGCCCTCGGAGTACACTGCTGCAATGATGGATATAAAGTACAGGATTTATTTCTGTGTTTCCTTTCTGGTGTCGGTGTTCACTGTGAGAAGGGCCCACCCTATGAGATACAATCACAAATATCACACAAGAACTTCAAACTCTTTGATGTCTATATATAGAAATGTCAGTGATAATCAACAAATATTTTGTTTCAAACAAATTTTTTACAATATATTTTCAGAGAATCAAGTACACTAAATATTTGTTTGACATTTAATCAGACTCAATTCATAACATCATAGAATATTCATGTGGAAGGATTCTCTGCTTTTTAGAGCACTCTTTACAGATGATGAGACATAGAGTCAGTTTGGAAATACGTTGAGTCCTGAAATTTTAAGGAAGTGCAATGGAAGATTTAGTTAGTGTTCTTATAGACACAAAGCAGCAGTGTGCACAAATAGTGGACAGCAGTTATGAAGTTGGATTTTCTGTAGCCTCAAAATTTTAGAGACTTGCCCAGCCGGTGTGGCTCAGCAGTTGGGCATGGACCTATGACCCAGGAGATCATGGTTCGATTCCAGGTCAGGGCACATGCTTGGGTTATGGGCTTGATCCCCAATCGATGTTTCTATCTTTCTCTCCCTTTAGGTTCCTCTCTGAAATCAATAAAAACATATTTTTTAAAAAATTTAGAGACATATATATAATATATAATATATATAATTAATATACATATAACTTATATATATTATATATATATATATAATTAAACTGGATCAATAGCTCAGGTTCATCCTGTTGTATCTTAACAAGAATATACCCCTATACAAGTCTGATTGATATTAGATGCTGCATAAAACTTTATTTGAAAAATCAAAGTCTTTACCACCAATGAAAGTTTCTTCTAGCCAATATTGAACAAGATCACTTAATAAAGAAAATGGAAGCAATGTCAGAGTATGCTCATGATTGACCCTCTTTCTTTTCTGCCTAAACAGATCTTTGCAGAAATAGTTATATTGAATAGTATGAGAGACTAAGGTTTAGCTTATCTCAGTGACCCACTTGGTTAATTAGCAAAGTAATGAATGAGGAAATACATTCATATTCCCAGAATAAATGCAATAATAATAACAATGATAACTTTATTAGAAGGACAAAAATAGAACTGGGGAACTTTGACATATTTTATGAGTTATAAATCAGGTCATATAATTCAACCTTTTCATTTTATAGATAAAGATACTGAAACCTAAGAATTCTCACAGAGCCAGGGCTAGAAAGTATGCCCATGATCACGTTAATGTTTATAGTAGGAAGAAAATTCAATGAGGACTCAAAAAGTCTAGTTTTATGTTTAATAGCTCTAACTTTGAGCTACTTAACTTCTCTGAGCACTCATTTAATCATTTCTAATGTCAGTAGTTCTTGATGGTAGCAGTGTTTTTGTAAGGATGGCAAGAAAGTTCTATGTATGATATTCCAGATAAACATGAGTTATTATTATTTGGATAAGTTTAAATAACATGTACTTGTCAATATCTAACAGTTTTACTTATGAATACAACACTTTCATATGGTTTGACTTAATATTATCATTAATACTATTATATCACAAATTAATACTATTATAACACTTTCTTTTTATCTTAAGTGCTGAGGGCTGATTTCATTGTATGAATCTTACCAGGGTTCACTATTATTCAGGTCCTATCCAAGCCATTATTTTCACCTTCATGTACATGTGTATAAATGCAAAGTTGATAGATAGATGATGATAGATGATAGATATAGATAGATAGATGATAGATGATAGATAGATAGATGATAGATAGATAGATAGATAGATGATAGATTAGATAGATAGATAGATGATAGATAGATAGATGATAGATAGATAGATGATAGATGATAGATGATAGATAGATAGATGATAGATAGATAGATGATAGATAGATAGATAGATAGATAGATGATAGATAGATGATAGATGATAGATAGATGATAGATGATAGATGATAGATAGATGATAGATAGATAGATAGATAGATAGATAGATAGATAGATAGATAGATAGATAGATAGATAGATGATAGATGATAGATAGATAGATAGATAGATAGATAGATAGATAGATAGATAGATAGATAGATAGATGATAGATAGATAGATAGGTGATAGATAAATGGAATCATTTGATAATATCCTATTGCTTACTCCCATTTGTCTTCTCAATCACAGGAAACCATTTTAATACATTTGATATATTTCTTTTACTTACATGTGTCTTTAAAAATTTAAAACTGCCATTATTCTATCTTTATGCTTTGCAAAATATTAAATTTATGATTTAACTCATTAATAAACAATGTACCTTGGATTACCTTTTGTTCTTTGAGATGAATGACATTTTGTTTCATTAAAGTATTTGGAGAGTGTGGCAAGAGTATAGAATTAATCCTAAGAGCCAGAAAGGGCATAACTAGGACTGAAACGAAGGTATAATTGGCATCCTTTTTACATGTTGCTTTAGTTTTGCATATTGTTTTTGACCTACACGAAAGCTATAGTTTTTAAACACTTTTTTCTTTTTCTTCATTGTTTTCTGCTTCAAACACTCAGAGAGAGACACATGAATGTGTGAACACACACACACACACACACACACACACTCACATAAGACAGAGAAGAAAAACTGGCCTACTTTTTTTCCAGGCCTTACTGAAATATCTAGGTGACAGAGTGAGTTGGCTAGTAGCTAGAATTTCCAATCCTACAATTAATCATTGTCATGTCATCAGGCTTGCTTCACAAACTCATAGAAAACATTCAAAGCTTATTAAAATTGAAACAGAATTTTAAAAATGTGTATTCTAACTTCATATAGGTAGCAATAGCTCAGAACATATCCACTTCAATTTTGGACCACAATTAAAAACAATTTAAAATGAATATTTGTGGTTTTTTAACAAAATAAAACACAAAGCATTACTAAATACTATTATTGTTTCTTTTCACTAGAGTTTAGTGGAAACAATCTCCTCACCTGGTTTTAAATCTTGAATCAGCCATTTGTTTATTTAATAACCTTTTGGGACATCACTCGATATGAGTAAATATATGTTGAACTTATGAGAATACCCAGCTGCGCCATCTAAGCAATGACAGGCTTTATGGTTTTGAGAGCTGGGGAGATTCATGCCAGTGTTTCTATTATATTGGGAAGAACAAGAGTCCCTGAGCAATTTTTAACATTGTCCTTTTAACGGCACATTTGAAATGCAAGCCTAGAATTAGAGCGAAGGAGCCAGGACCACTGACTTTCCTCTGATTGAAAAAGGTGAAGAACAGGAAAAATATGAGCAAGAACATGATTTTCTTGAAGATCAAATTTATGAGTGTTTTACCTGTTAGTGACAAGGAGGAGAAATTGTGAGATTTGAGTCATATCTAAGAAAGTAGTGAGATGTAAGTGGAATGCCTGAGGTGGACTTCTTGGTATGACTGATCTCATCTGGTGAATTACCATTGCAAAACTCAAGACAGTATGTTGTAAATAAAGCTTATATTTATTTCAGTGTGCATTTCATTGAATTGTCTCTCCCTTTGCTATATTGAGAGAGAAAAGTATGCAACATTTGAATATTCCAATAATCCTTTGACTCAAGTAGAATTAAACCCCACTGATTCTACCGCCCTTTTATTGGCCTTTATTCCTACTTATATACCCTTTTCTTTCTCATCATGATTAAATGTCCTGGTTAGTATTTGTAATTAATCTTTTTTTCCTCATTTATTTTATTATTGTTATTTTTTTATTGTTCAAAATATTATAGATGTCTCTTTTCCTCCCAGTGACACATTCCACCCCGTCCCACCCCCCTCCCCAGTCCCTCTCCACACCATTGTCTGTGACCTTGGGTTGTGCATATATGCATATAAATTCTTTGGTTACTCTCTCCCCCTCCACCTACCTGCCTCCCTTCTTCCCTCTGAGATTCATCAGTGATCCATGCTTCCATACTATGCTAAGCAAAATGAGACAGGCAGAGAAAGATAAACATCACATGATCTCACTTATAGGAGGAATCTAAAGAACTTAATAAAAATGAATGACAGAAATGATTCAATGACATGGAAGCATAATCAATCCCTTTTTAACTGCCTAAATGTTCTTTAGCTTGTTTTTTTGACAAAACCATGACTTCACCTAAATCCAGTTCTCAACTTAGGCTGGACCTGCTGTCTGTGGCTGCAGAAGGAAAACAAAATCACAGGCTGCCAAGTAATCCCACTTTAAGTTCCTATGAGTGAACATCACATTGTCCCTTAATACTCACCAGCAATTACACTTTATTTATCCATTGCATGTACTTTTTCATCATCCTAGCCCAGCAATTCTCAACCCTTTTCATTTCATGGCACATAAACTAATTCCTAAAATTCTGTGACAAACCAAAAAATATACTTTTTGCTGATTTGAAAAAAAATAAAAGGTATAATTTTGATTCATTCAGACCAGTTGGCTATTGTTGTGTTGGCTCTTGTCGTTTTTTTCACTTGACAATATAAAGGAAGTGAAGTCAGTGCCCCTGACTAAATAGTCAGATATTGCATGTTTTAAAAATTCTTGTGGCACACCCATTGAAAATCGCTGTCCTGAGCCTTTAATAAATACCCCTTCCCCCAATGACAATCTCAGTGGATGACCTTAAGCATTTCACTGAGAATATCAATATATCCCTTATATTAACCGTCATATTATATCCTTAACAATATACACGCTGCCTTCTCTCCTGCTGCTATAGACTGTTCACCTCACACACATACATAAGTGCTTCTACATTACATCCCAGCACCTCTGGCTTACTCGAGGACATATCTACAGCAATAATTATCTCTCTATGGCATCAGATATTTTTTCTTCAGATCATTTCATTAGCATAAACATATACTACAATTCCTTTTATTTAAAAAATAAGAACAACCTTATGTCTCCACTTATCTCACTAGCTATGGTAATGGTCCTTCCTCCTCTAGTGTCATCCATTCCTTTCGGTTATTTTCTATCTCTCTTTGGCCCACTCCAATCAGATTTTTAACTCTGTACTCATTAATGAAACTCTTCCTGTCAAGGTCATAAATGCATCCACATTGTGAAGTCATCGTCAATTCTCAATCTGCTTTTTATTTAGCATTTCAGAAGCATTTGACCTGCTAATCACTCCTCCTTGAACCATTTTTTTCTATCAGCTTTTTGGAAACAATTTTATGCTGGTTTCTTCTTACCTCACTGTTTCTTAATTTTCTTTTTACCCCCTTGTTCTTTCATTTTTGTTCTGACCTTTTAACTTTGGATTAAATTAATCCACCCTATCTCCATTATTTATAGTCACTTTCCTATTTGTCTTATCTGGTTCTGTAATGTTAAATACCATTTATTTGTTAATGTTTACAAATTATATATCCAGTATAGGTGTCTAGTATAGTGTCGGTAATCACTAATCACTTTAAGAGGTTTCCACATGGATATTTTACAGCCATCCCCAAATCATACATGAAATTGAACTCTCCACTTTCTCCCTCTTACCTGTTCTACTTTCAAATTTCCTGTATCAGTTAATGGATATTCCTTTCTTTGTGTTACACAATTTAAAAACCTTGGAGTCATTCTCAACTGTACTCTTTTTCTCACATTGCACATTCAACCTCTCATATGATAATCGTGACTCTACTTTGAAAACATTAATTTAGAGTCAAATAAATTTTCTCTTCTCCCATACAGGCCAAATTTATTATAATCTCTTTCCTGGATCACTTTAATAGCCTTAAACACCTCTGTATGTTTCATGCCTTTGCATTGTAGTGGGTGCTGTTGTAAACTGCCTGGGTTTCTCCTTCAGAATAAATACATTAATTTCTGTATCTGCTGCAAATGTTGCTTGTTGACAGGTCATAGTTGAATCCCTCCCTTGGCTGTTTCCTCAGCCAGAGGTAACTTCCTTTCCTGAGACTACACCTCCTCCCCATAGGTGACTTGCATAGCATATTTGAACCAATTCAGCAGGGACATCCCAGTTCCACATATCCTGGCATCAGCTGAGGTCATTGCTCACAGTATTTGATGCTAATAGCACTTGAAATTCTTTCCTCCCCAATCCTGCTTTCTCACTCCTCACAGATGTTGTTCCTGACACTGCTCCTCAATAGACTTCCTGCATGCAAAGGTCCCTCTCAGGGGCTGAGTTTCTGGTGGAATTTAATATGCAATTTTTCCCACACCAGTCTGAAAATTAGCCCAGAAAGAGAGTCTCTTAATATGTATGTTAGATGCTGTAATTCCTCACAGCCCAACAGTATCTCCCCACTTTATTTCACAGTAGAAGATGGAATGGCCTTCACTGGACTGCACAGCCCTATGACATTTTCCCCAGCCCGACCCCCCACTTCCATCTATGTACTGCTCTGATCTCATCTCCAAGTAGTCTCTTTTGCTCACTTCATTATGGCCATAATGACTTCATTTATGTTCCTCAAAAAGATCAGACATGAGATCATGCTTACGACCTTTGTGCAGATTTTCCCCCTACATAGAACACTCTTTTCCTAAACAGATGCAAGGTTTCTTCCTTGCTGCTTCTAATGTTCCCTCTAGTGAGGTCAACTCTGACCACCTTATTAAAAGTTAATAACTGAACTGGCTCTTACCAGTCTCTTTGCCTTGTAGTTTTCATAGATATATTTACCTCATAATATAGTATATATATGATTCATTGATTTATTGATGATATTAAGGCCTTTATTTTACTATCAGATTGTAAACTGCAGGGAGATATGAATTTGTTTCTTTTATTTCTAGACATCTGATACAGAACAGTAGATGCTCACTAATATTTGTGCATAAATGAGTGAGCTACCTTCCTAACTAGAATTAAAACACTGTGATGATTTCTGTAACTATTTTTACTACTGGTAGGTAATAATTTCAATTACATATGTATGTATATATTCAGTTACATATATATACACATATATATACTTTACCAACAGCAGAATTTTAATCCTTATATTTCTGTAAGTTTGATTCCTGTCCATATATATCCTGTAGAGATTTCCAGCTGTTCGTAAAATGAATTTAAAGTTCAGGTTCTAGCCAGATTAATAATAAAAACATCTAAAATTTCTTAAAATAATTATTTGGAGAAAATAACTAACATTAAAGCAATGACATATCCACATACTAAAAAGCTGAATTCTATTTGGTGGTTCCAAGAAAATAAAACTGGTCTTGATTTTCTTTTATGTTTTTATAACTAGGTGTTATTTAAATGTTAGTTAATTGTCAAATTTATTATCTTTTAATTTCTAAATGGTGGTAACATGTAAAAGTTCTTAGATTAAGCTATTTATTATATTGAAATATAATAAATGTCTTCAGTTTTAGATACATTGAATCTTGAATTATGTGAGCCTATCAATTTAGGGTCCAAGTTCTACATTTAAACATAAAATTAGCATTCCATTTGCCCCAGAATCTTTTGGGGGTAAACAGTTCTTAATCAAATGAGAAATTTTAAATACAGACTCAGATAGAAAGAAGGAAGATAAGTTTCTTTTAAGTTATAATTTTTTGTTTGTTTTTTGCTTGTTATTAAGGCAAAACATTCCTGTAATTCAACTTTCAAAGGCTTAGACAATATAAAGTAAAAACTTCTTTTTCCCTTCCTAATAGAAACCCAAATTCAACTCCAAGGGGGCAAAATTGCAACACATTACTGTGCATCTCATGTGATATTTAAGCAGATTTGTATATGTAGACTCCATTGACCCCTTTTTAATCACAGGTGGCTGCATACTTCATACATGGTTCTATATCTTGCTTTTTTCACTTAACAATATATTGAGAAGATTGTTCCCCAATAATATATAAAAAGGTATCTTCATGCTTTAAATGAGATATTATACTCTGTGTGTGTGTATAAAGATAAATATAGCTATACACACTAATTTATTTGACGCATAATTTAGAAAAATTCATAGTATTTCCAAATTTTCTGTTAAAGAAAATACTGCAGTAAGTAACCTTATATATTTTTCATATTAGGAAGTATATATATATATATATATATATATATACACACACTCATATACATATATATATATGTATGTATACATATATATATAAATTCTGTAAGTGGAATGGCTTGATTCAAGAGAATAGCTTTTATCATTTTAATAAAGATTTCTAAAAGTTGTCCATAAAATAGTTATCATATTTTATTGCACCAGCAGTGTATGAGAGTGCTGGTTTAACCATACCCTTGTTTGGGAGGCAATAAGAATAATAATTACATTAAAATAAGATTGTCTGTATGAATAGAATTGGCTGCCTGACAAGACTAGAAATGTCAGGTAAAGAGGGATCAAAAGGAAAAGTTTTTATTTTATTTCCTGGAAAAAGATAAAGTTTTGAAGGCAGGGATTATACATCTTATTAATGTTGTTTGTCACTGGTATAATGCCGGAAACATGATAGATGCCCAGTGATTGTTATTATCATGAAGTAAAGTAAATATAAAACTGAAGAATATGACTAAACTTGAGGAGACATGGCAGTATACTCCTAATTTCATAGAAAAACAATGAGTTTGAAACTCGATTATGACATCGTATATATGTTGAGAGATTAGCAAAATGCCAGAGTTAGAGATAGTCATTGAAAACTTAATTACCACCACCCCAGTGTAATCCGACAATGACTCTTGACAGTACACACTAAGGAGAGAAGGGAATTGCTGGTGAACTCCAGTCCCTGTGGTATCTGAAAAACTCACAGAAATTATCAGAGCAGACCAGCACTAATTACTAGATGACTCTCCTCTGAACTGTATCTTGGTACTACAGCAAGTTACATGGTTATCTGCCTCTGTTATTCTCTGAATTGGTTTGGAAACTAGAGTATTAGTTCCAGTTTCTTGCTCTAATATCACTTTCATAGTTGTACCCTATGTATTTAAGTTCCCCAGGCATTTTCAAAAGAACAAAAGAAAGATAATTTCAATTTGCTACATTTAATTGTGTATGATGTCACTGTTCTATTGCAGAAATATTGTTTTACCTAAGGGAAAACTAATGCAATGAGAGATCACATGGTCTCTGTGGAGACGCTTGAGAAATTTGTAAAACATCTGAGACGACAAAAAGACAATATCATTACAAAATATTATAGTATAGGTATTTCAGATTACCAACTGTATTAGTAATATCCATTTTGGTAGTGTTAACTTTTTGTTGATTTCACTTTCTTTGATATTTACTAAGATACAAAGTTTAATTCAGGTTCCAAACTAACAAAATAAAAAATATAAAATGAAATGCAAAAGAGTTTAAAAATTTATTAATACATACTTTGGTATAGTCCATTCTAAAATTATATTATTCTGTGTAGTATGCAACATTTAATTATTTTTATCATGGTAGTATTGTTATATGCAAAGTTAAAAAATCCTTATTTTTTATAGTTAATGACAACATTAAGTTCATAAGGACATGTAATAGAATATTCCTCCTTCCTGTGCTTTCCTAGTTCCTCAGTTTGCATAAGCGTATCAATGTTCTAGAAGGATCCTTTGGAAATAACTGGTATAAGCCATAGTGAAAAGTCAGTGGAGATGATTCGATGAGTATATTTACTCCTGTTTGCCAAAAGTAAAAGAAAATGTACTTAAAAGTTTGTGGGGTTTTTAATCTATGCTTAGGAAGTGATACAAGGTGATGTTACTGGACAGGTGACCTGGCCCTGAGTGGATCTGCCTAGGGCCAGCCAGTAGTGGGTGGGTTTTGACTTTGTGCAAGAAAAATTTTACAGCACTAGTCCAGGTGACCATGAGGACATGTTTTTTAAAGCTGGAGACAGTGAAACAAGAAAGGGCTTGGCATAGAAGAAGCAATAGGAGAGCCTAGGCTCGGCTGTTTTCGCTCACTGGCAATACTGAGAATACGGGGCCTTGAAGACAGGTGAAGGGGGCTAGCTCAACGCGAGCTGCAGCTGGCCATTCCTCTCCTGGTGGCAAGCCACCTGGGGACCCTTGGAGTTAAGGAGATGTGTGCCTGTAGGAAAAGGAGAGGGGAGAGGGAAAGGCATGGGCATGCTCCCCAGAGGGAGAGCACTTGCTGGGCCCTTTGTCTTAAGGGTTTTATTTCTCTCTCGCAGGCAGGAATTTTAGGGGAAGTCTCAGGGGAGGGTTCAGCAAACTATTCATTAATTTTCCAGGTGTGCTCTTTCAGGGTCATGGTCTCTACTAATTGGATAGTGCCAGAGCAGAGGACCATTGGTCACTGTAGCTGCTCCTGGCATCGCCCACCTGGCTTTGCTGCTTTTCTAGGCCTGAAGCTGAAATACGACTGAAGCCTAGATGTTATCTCTAGTGAGGCAAACTTCTGTACCTGGCTGTAAATTGCTTGGCCAGTTGGTTCAGCTATCTCAGTTTCCCCATTCCACTTGTCCTGGCGTATTGGCCTGTCTCAGTAAGACTTAGCAGATAGCACTGAACCTTTACTACATTCCAGACACTGGCATTATTGAGCTATTTAATCCCCATAAGGAGCCTATGGGGGTGGGCACTGCTATTATCATCAGTGCTCTACTGACGAGAAAATAAAGGCACAGAAATGTTAAGCAACTTCCCTAAAGTCCTACAGAAGCATGTGATGGAGCTTGGGCTTGAATCCAAAGATAGCCCAGCTTTGGAGCCACTGTGTCATGACTAAAGGGAAGGTCTCACACCAAGCCTTTGGTGGACTTGTTTTCTGAAATATCTATTGGTTGCCTGGAAATCGGAAGCATTTTCCACATTAAAGTCCCTTATGCTCATCTCAGTTTTAAAGTGCCTGTCAAACCTGAGAAGAAATTACGTGTAAAATTATGGTATTTAAATGTGATTTCAGTAAATATAGCCAAAATAACTCTTTGATTTTAATGGCAGTTGAGCATTGTTCAATTAAAAAGTAATAACCCAGATATTTTACAATAAAATGTGAATGCTTCACTCAAACAAAAATAAAGCAAGCAAAATCAGTTTAATTCAAATAAATAAATTTCCATTAATGTCTCTACTATATCTTTATTTTAAGGAAAGTAGAATTTAAAACCTTAACTATTCTGATAGTTGTCCTCATTCATTAGAAGACTGTACTGATAAATTTTATTATTCCTTTTTGTTGATCGATTTGAGGAGAGAGAGAGAGAGAAAGAGAGACAGAGAGAAACACCAATTTGTTTTTCCACTTATTTATGCATTCATTGGTTCATTCTTATATGTGCCCTGACTAGAGATTGAACCCAAAATCTTGGA
Source organism: Miniopterus natalensis (assembly GCF_054644295.1). Taxonomy (NCBI): domain Eukaryota; kingdom Metazoa; phylum Chordata; class Mammalia; order Chiroptera; family Miniopteridae; genus Miniopterus; species Miniopterus natalensis. The sequence continues at coordinate 46,477,962 of NC_142082.1, forward strand.
GTATTGGGATGATGTTCTAACCAACTGAACTACCCTGCCAGGGCTATCATTTCTTTTCTTAATATTAAGTTAGTCTTAAGTAAGTCTTTCTATAAGTAATATAATATTCTGACACATTAAGAATACACATGATATAATGTTATTGCATCTCATTTTAAGTGATGTTCTTAAACAATATCTTTAGAATTTCCCATAACCTAAAATAATTCAGCAGGAAATAAGTTTTAAAGTCATAATTAAATGCAATTTAAAACACTGTATACAAATAATATGCGTGTCGGCTAAAAATAAGCATATATGTTTGTATATTCATAGTAATTTGAGGTTGATTATTTGAGAAAATTCAATTTTCAACAAATGAGCTTTGACTACCTGACAAGTGTGTAATTTAGGATGAATTATTCTTTACTAATTTGCCAACTTAAGAAAAAGTCCCAAAGGAAAGTGTAACTACTTATATATTTTAAACATATTTCCCTATGAAAAATGTCTAAAAATAAAATAGACAATATTAAAACAAATCTGGAGGTGGTTAATTACATTTTAATCAATCAAGTCAATACATAATTTACCTAGATACTTCTGTCATTTTGTATGATAGGCTTGAGACTTTGTATTTTCATCTAAAAAGTCAAGTGAAGCAAAACATACTTTGTCACATGGTGTTAAAACATTTCCTCCTACTTTATTTTCATAAATGAAAATTTAGAAAGTTGGCAAAAGAGTTGACACTTAGCTTTGAAAGTTCTGCTGTGTTTTTCAGTGAATAATAATTGCTTAAGTTTAAAATTATAGTCTTCAGTGTAGTACATACTTAATCATAATTATAGTATTATTATATGCAAAGTTTAAAAATTATGTTCATTTTTTATAGCTAATGACAACATTAAGTTAATTTGGGATCCTAAGAAACTGTTCTTGACAAAGTGCTTTTGAAAGAATCAATTTTATGTCATTGGCTTAAACAACCAGGGCATTAGATAAATACAGAGCATGTAGATATTTCATATATCTCTAAATATTAGATGACCAGATATTATTGTATGTTTAACTTGTTAGAAGTACAACTGATACAGATAAAATCTGAATACTGATTGATTTGGTTTCATAAGATCTAGATATGCCTGTTATTTTCTGCGGTCTTAGGTATAAGCCACAATAACTCCTAAGACTGATGGAGAAATTAATAATTCCCCTAGTATTGTTTCTGTAATACCATGGAGATGATAGGGTTTTTGTGAACATTAAGTTGGCATCCTAGAAAATGCCTACAACAATGTCAGCAAAAGAGTAGAGGTTCAGAAACTATTTTGGGAATCTGAATTAGAACAAGAAATCTGGGACACTAACACTGAATGACTTTTGCCTGCTTTATATATATATATTAGGATGATTTATTGGATAATATTTTGGTAAGGTCCCTGGAAAATTATATGGCCTAGGCACTAGTTCCTTTTTTGAAAACAATTTGTTAAAAGATTGATCTTTCAGTTCCTTATTGGAAAGAAGTATTTTCAATTAGAATGATGAACAGCCAACCTCTGCAGTATTTTCTCTTCAATTCCATTTTCCTTTTATTCCCTAATATATAAATATTACTTTACCAGAGGACACTTAACTCTGTGATGTACTCTGAAAAGACCTTTCCTCTAAGCTTTTGTTTGGCTTGGGAAATAGTGAAAAATAGGCAAAATAATAACCCTGGACAGGGAGGGCATGCAGTCAGTAAGATTAAACAAGATTTCATTAATCTGCAAAGTGAATTATTGAACTCTATCATTCGGAACTGTCTTACTTTTTAAAACCCGAGGTGCTAAGGAGATTAGATGTACTGCAAGCTCAGAATGTCAGGTGAATGTAATTATCATCCATGTCGTGATGTATCTTAGTAACACGGGAAATCATAGTACTTATAGTTTTAGGTGGCTCTGGAAAGGAGACAGTAACTAAATCAGATTGTAGTTGAAATGGTCTACTAGTATCTCATGGAGAGTATTCTAAAAGAATGATAAATTGATAGAATACTTTTACATATCAAAAGCTATGAGAAAATATGCATTAATAAAATAGAAATGTAATGCTAATTGAATATTTTCATTCACCTTTTCACATGGCCCACTACAAAAATGTATACTATATAACAAGTCTTTATAATAGATTAAACAAATGCCTGCTGTTTTCTGCATTTGTTGTCTCTGGCACTCTGAAATAAGTGGACTTTCAGACAACAGTTGTGTTTGAATTAATGTTATAGTCTTCTAAAAAATTAATAAACTAAAAATTATATTTATCCCCAATTTTGTTCAGTGGTATAACTGAGTAGTTTTAACAGAAATCAATCTTGTAGTAAAAAATTAAGACAGTGATGTGTCAATTGAGATTTTTTTTGCATGGGCAGAAAAGAATGAGATGAATAAATATTCAAGTAACTGAAAAAAATTGTTGCATTCATGTTTTTTACTGGTGATTAACATTTTAATTGGGTACTAGGAAAATGACAATTGGCTTGAAACATACGTAAAGTGTTATGATTGGGAAGATAAAGGAATGCATTTTCTTTATCACTGTAGGTTAAGCTGTAGAAACCATGATAAAGCTATTACAACATTTGGCATTAACAAAGGCATATGTATGTACATATGCCAGAGAAGATGCCTATTCTTATGAAATTTAATTTTCTAACTAACTTAACATGCCTTCCTGGCTTAAATCTCTATTCTTTTTTAGAAGAATAATTCCAAATATAATCTCTTCATTGTGTCCATGAACATATATGTTTGTATGTATGTATATGAATACATAGAATGTTCAGATATTACTAATACTTTACAGTATATTGGACAGTTTTCAAGATATTCTATACACAGTTAGTTTAGAAGAAATAAAATATCAATGCTCACCTAGCTCTTGATCTTCCTAAACATTTTATTATCAGTTAAATGGTCATGTGCTAAAAATAATTTATTACATGGTTAGTCTAATTCCACTTATATTTTATATATAATAACATAGGAATATGCGCGTGGCTTTTATCCTTTGGAAAATGGTTTATTTTTCTAATAGCAATACATGTAAAGATGCTGAAATAGCAATTTCTTTATCTCCTGAGCCTCAAATATGATGTAGCTCATTACATTAGCACCACGAAAGCAGGCCATAAATTACCATAGTGTGTTCAGGCATGTCTGCAGCTTGACATTGCCTTCCTCTCAGCATATCCATCATCTAGAAATATCCTGATACTAAGGGACAGGCTGCAAAGAAATTACATCCCAAAATGGAGGCACATGGTTTCTTACTGTTAATATCAGGTACTAAGTATTGTTGTACCAGTTCAGTTTCTACCTCATCAATGAACTCGATAATCATAAGTATTCATCAGGAAGAATTTTGTGCTTTAAAAACTATGGAAAGTTTACATAAGCTTAGCTAGTTTATAGAGTTTGAAAATGAGATAAAAGTAGAATAAAATTAATAGAAAACAATATGAAACTCAAAATAATATATCTTTATTTTATACTTCTATATACTTTGGGAAATACTAAGCTTTAATAAAATAAACTTGAAGAGTTATTTATAAAGAAGTACCTCCGGGACTGATAAATGTTATTTTTAAGGAACATGCTTAGAGAGATGATCAGCCCAGATATTTTTCATTGTTGTATTGATACTGTGTGAAGTAAGATTACAAATAAGGTTTAAGTTGCGAAGAGGAAAGAACATACCGAAAGGTACAAGTTACAACGTCTTTTTTCTGGCTTAAGAATATTAAGTTCTCTGAGGGAATAAATGGAAAATAAGAACTGAATATTTAAGTGCAACGCCCGTTCAGTATATTACCAAAAGGATATTACAGCACACAATCATTGACTTTAGTGAGAATCAATTTAAGGTCTTATTGTTGAGGACTTTAAACAGGACACAACATCAAGGAATTTAAGATCATATAATTTTTTCCTTGGGAAATGGAAATGAAAAAATGGAAGGTAAAACATGTCTTGCATTTTAATGTTTATTTTCTTTCTTTAACATCTAAAATGATATTGTTTGGATCGACTTCAGGTAATTATTTTTTAAAAACCTGGTTTAAGTTTGTTTATTGTTGTGTGTTTTTTTACGATTAAAACATTGATTGTTACTTAGTTTATAGATAAAATAGAAACAACATCAAAATATTTCTTCACTTTAGAATAGCTATGTTATTAGATAATGTTAAACAACATATTCGTATGTTGGAAAATGTGATAAATGAACAAATACTAAGGTGAACAAGAAGGTAAACCGATTCTGTGGCTCTGCAGCTGTGTTATAACAATACCCTCATCAACTGTGCAATGACCTCACACCCCGAACGTAGGAATATTAGGTTGCAGGGCAAAATGAACTGCGCTGACGTAAGGGCATGGACCTTAAAACAGTGAGAGGATTCTGAGTTATCCAGGTGGGCCCCATCTAACCACACAAGTCCTTAAAAGCAGAGAAGTGTCTCCAGGTGGAAGAAAAAGGCAGAGATGCAGCAGAAGGGAAGGTGGAGAGACTGGAAGTCTGAGGAGGAGCCTACTTACCATTGGTGGGGGGCAGAGTTGTTGGGGTCACGTGGAAAGTATACGAATAAATGCAGGCAACCTGCGGGAAGCGCTGAGCAGCAGCAGGGACCTGGACTCAGTCCGGGAGCTGGAGGCCGCCACTGCCGCCCCGAGTGTCCTGGTGTCCTGAGACCCCTGAAAGCGACACAGCCTGGGAGACGCCAGTTTTCGCCCCCTGAGGCCCTAAGCAGAAAACCTGGTGAGCCCATCTGAATTTCCAGCCTACACAGGTTAGTTCACAAACATGGTCTTATAAGCTCATAAATGTGGTAATTTGTTAATGCATCAAGAGAAAAGTAATACAGCAGCATAGAAATCTCATTCAGGGAACTGTTCCTAAAGAATCAATGTTAAATGCTTAAACATGGAAATGTACTTAGGATATTAACGTTGTGTGTAAATTCTAATATTAACATGGAGGAGAGAAAAACATTCACACGTTTTCAAAACCATTTTGATACAGCTGTGGCTGTAGAGTGTGTTTCAATATCTTTTCAAATGTGAAATTAGGGAACATTAATATTCAAAACTGCGTGTGAGTAGAAAACAGGGAAGCTGCCTGGTGTCCAATTTCTTGTGATGACCCATTTAAAGAGTCTGATGTAGAAAACCTGGAAAGCAGGGTCAGCTCTTCTTACTAACCCTCCACTCCGGACAGGCTCATACCTAAAACCTCTTCTAAGTTGTGTTGTTAGCTGTGAAGCTGCTCGGTTGACCTGCTTTTTATAAAATGTTATTTCTTGACCTCACTCCAGATAGGAGAAAAAAAGTTTTCCCCCCAAAATCTTCTTTACTCATCGAAATGCCCCAGTGAGACTCAATAAACTTACCATTTCTGCATCCCCCTCATTGCTTATCACACTGTCTTGCTTTTTTGTGTTTCAGAATATTGCTAAGAGCACAAAACCTTGTGATTGCAATTTCAAACTGATTTTCTTTGTATGTTCCTACATAGTTGCCTAGATTCCAGGGCCATCTCTTAATTTTCCCTGTAGACTCTGATGAAAAGATAAATTGAACAAAATACATAGAAGTCTCTGAATTCCTTCTGTGACAATGCCAACAAATAACTTACATAATATTTTAAACTGTTAATTTAAAATGTGAAGGTATCTTGACCTGAAAACAATGGGAGATAAAGACATATTTGACTACCCAGCCAGGTGTGGCTCAGCGGTTGAGCATCGACCTAGGATCCAGGAGATCGCAGTTCGATTCCCAGTCAGGGCACATGCCCGGGTTGCGGGCTCGATCCCCAGTGGGGGGCGTGCAGGAGGCAGCCGATCAACGACTCTCTCATCATTGAAGTTTCTATCTCTCTCTCCCTTCCTCTCTCTGAAATCAATAAAGATATATTTAAAAAATAAAAGACATAGCTGACTAAACAATATAATAAAAGATTTAAAATGCAAATTACAATGTACGGATGATGTATTATAGAATTGTACAATTTAAGCCTATATAATTTTATTAACCAGTGTCACCCCAATAAATTCAATAAATAAATAAAATGCAGATTTTTTGAAATATTGGAGTAACAGGTAGTCCCTATTAACTGAAAAATGCAATTGCAAATTGTAGAACATGTTCGTCTTCAGGTGATTGTAATTATGTAGCCATTCAGCCCTTCTATATATTATAGCTATAGCATGATCATGACCTGAAAAGGTAACAAATCTCGTATTTTATCATTTATAATGATACTTTGGCCTTGAATAGACTCTTGCTCATCAGATTTGTAAATTGCAGCAGCAACAACAATGATAATACCAGCATTTTATCTAACACAGGTGATTTTTTGAAAATAATAATAAAAGATAATTAAAAGAGTTTTTGGTTGTAGTTCCAGTATAGAGAAAACAAATAGGGGGGAAAAAAAACCACCACATTTTAAAGGCAACACAGAGCAGTAAAATCAAGGTACATCAATCTAATGTGATTTAATTGTTACAATATGAATTTGAAATATCTGCAAGTAATATAATGGGATAGTTATCTAAAGATAGTACGGTCTGAATCTTCAATGTAAAAAATAAATGTGTAATGAAAGAAAAAAATCCTAATTTGAAATTATGCATAGGAAATAAGTTAATTGCTAGATATTAAGTCATTTAAACATTATATGATTTGTATTTATCAAAATCATTACTTTTGTGTGTGTTTGTATTTTTAATTAAATTTATTGGAGTCACATTGGTTCATACAATTTATATAATACATCACCTGTATATTGCATTGTGTGTTTATCATTTTAAATAGAGTGGTTAATAAGACAAAATATAGATATTCTAATGGATACAATTTAATTCAGCTACCTAAGTAATGAGAGTGCTTAACTTGTATTTGAAATTGTTAAGTTTTAATGATGTCTTTAAGCTTATCCTGTATATTTATATTTATAAGACTGTTATACAATAGTGATGCCATAAAAATAAAATCTAAATACCTTAAAATACTTCCTACTAAAAGTCATAAGCTTTAGAACATCACACATCTGTCTATTAATATGATATATGCTGTTGTGCCTCATACATACGTAACCTCTGTGATGGTTTTCTCTCGAAAGTTGTCTAGGTGATAGCGCCCACCTATTTAATCAAATACTGATCCAGGCTCTGCTGTGAAAGTAGATGTGGTTTGCAGCTACATAATGTTAAGATTAAGAACAGGGAATTGCTCTCAATAATACGGGTGTGCTTGATTCAGTCATTTGAAAGACCTTAATAGCAAAACCTGAGGTGTCCCTGAGAAGAAGAAAGACTCTGCCTCAGGACTGCAACGTCAGCTTCTGCTGGAGTTTCCGGCCTGGTGGGCTGCCCTGTAAAGTTCAAGCCTGCCAGCTCCAGGGATCGTGTAAGCCAATTTCTTAAAACAAATCTCATTACATATGAAAAGATAGATATCAGGTTCTCTTTCCCTGGAGAAACCTGATTGGCACAGCGTCACATAAAATAAAATGTAAAAATTGGAGGCATTCAATAATGCTTCAACAAAAGTTATTTTTGATATCTAAAACTGGATTTTACAAAACCTTTTCCTAAATTCAGATTTCTACGTTTATTCAATTGCTTTAATACCACCAGGCTGATATAGCACATATAATCCTAACTGAGGGCTTTTTCATAATCACCGGTTTCCATAAAAAGAAATTAAATAGGAAGAGCATTAGAAGAGCTAAAGTTTTAATTCCTTTTCTGTCTAGTGCCGGCATGTCCTTGGGCTTTTCTAACTACTTTTGTCTGTGAGCTTGCTTGTTTTCTGTATCTCTAAGTGGATTCTTGTTTGTGATCAATACCAGCCTACAGAAGAGGTATCCGGACCTATGTTTATTCTGTGGTTATTTTGATAATATTTTTTAATATACAGGGTGGGCAAAAGTAGGTTGACAGTTGTTCATATGGAAAATAATATAATAACTCTAATATAATTAATAATTAATAATAAAAAATAAACTGTGCATTTCAATTACTCACATCTGGAATCCTGCTTTTGCCCCACCCTGTAAATAGTGATAACCACGCATTCCATACCAACAGAAAAATAAATTCATTGTTTGTAATACCCAATGATTAAATATTGTCACTTTACTATTATATGAAATAATAAAATCAAAAGATATGTTTTACTCTTTTAATACTGTAGTGTCAAATAGCCAAACTCTTTATTTCTCTTTTTTCCTCCATCCCTCTTTCCTCTTCTAAAATCAGGTGACAGTGAAAGATGAGACTACTATGTTATTGTCAGAAACCTGAAATGAATTAAATATTTACGAGCAAAGAATTAAGTCAGTTGATACATAAGGCTATACTAATTAAATATTTCTTTTGATGCTTTGTGACTGATGTGAGTTTATATGCCACAGAATTAGGAACACGTGGATAGAGCGAAGCTTGTCAGTTTCAAGAACATCCCAAAGGTTCGGAGCTATTCTAAAAAAAGAGGAATTGGGTCAGAATATGTGTAGCATGTACAAGTCAACATTGAAATGTGTGCAAATATACTTATTCCTTTCTACAAATAAAAATAAACTTGTTTTCATGTCATATAGAATTAAGCTTCAGGAATTAATTTAGGTAAGGATAAGCTTAGCTTAGAAATCCAAGTGAACAGCTAGTATGTTAGGCATGAGTCCATAAAATTAGCCAGTAGTTGAGATAAATTTTGGTATTATATATCTGTAATAGATATACAGGTGCTGGTTGCCAAAGTGTGATTGCAGTAATAGTTTGAATAATTAAAGCATAAATAATGAATGTAGCAATTAAGAAGATTGTTTTTCTTTCTTGAAGTAAAAATTACAAGTAAAACCTATACATATTTAAATTTTTTAATCTATATTTTAAATTTTTTCTTAGCAACATCCATATACTGGCAGACATTTTGTACAAATTTACACTATTATTTTGCTCAATAGGAAATGACTATCATAAGTAACTTATATTAATAAATACACATTCAATTGATATTTATATGCAAATAGGAAAGCAGTTCAGCTTAGAAAGTTTAAAAGCATAAAGACAAAAAATATTTTTTTAAAAACCCTGAATTAAAAATATATATGTTTATTCATTATGATCTGAATATACATGTAGAAATGAAATAGTAAACAATAAACGTTGAGTGGCCATGTATTACAGAGTGAAAAGTAGAATGTAAAATATTTTATTTTTGAAATTTTTGGGTTTTACTCTATTATCCATGCAGCCACTAAATTATATGTACTTTAAAAATAATTTAGATTAATGACTTTGAGGAGAGTAAAAGTACAGCCCATCTTTCTCTGAGAATATCTGCTTATGGAAGATGTGGAAAAATGTACTTTATATAAAATACACGCTTGTAACTAAAAATTTAGATCCAACTGGAAGTGCTCAAATTGAGCATTTATGGAAAAACTAGAACGTACTTTATGCACAATTTATTTGAGAGCAAATGTTCATAACTGTGATTAAAATAATTTGATATTTCTAATTTCAGAATTGTTAAATGTTACATGTAATTTTCTCTCATTTATATTAGTGCCCAAAACATCTCGATGAGAACCTGTAATAATGATCGCCTACATTAGGTTGTGGTCAGATTAATTTGTTTTCAGCTTGTATGCAATTCAAACAGTAACTGTTCAATATCCTGCAGGCAGTGTTTAATGACTGCGGGTGTTGGGAAGTGAGATCTTGCGAGTCTGTAGCAAAGACAGGAACATCCATTGACTGGGTTTTGTGCATCTCGGATCCTAACCGCAGCCCTCTCTGTCCCTTGCACTCATAATGAGGAGGTGACAATGTTAGGTTGTCAGGATAATTTTGCATCTGAAGTGGTTTATAAAAAAAGGTAAATTGCTTCCAGCATCAACCGTCTGACTGGGACACAGCCACAGCCACAATTGTGACAACACTGTCAAGAGGGACTGTGTCAGAGGACCCAAGACTGCCCTCCTTCCACACGACGTCTCCTTCACTAGGCAGCATTGGGGTTTGTAGAAAACCCTAATCAGTTTCTAGAAATTGGTGTTTGTGGGTTGGAGAGCAGAAATTCAGAGTAAGTTCTCATCTGATGGACTTTTTACTTTTCTGTGAATAAAAAAGGTGGCAAAGATTGAAGGAAAGAGATGCCCAAATTAAAGGTTGAGAAATCTGAGGAGTTATTACGTGGCAGGACTGGGATCCTGGATGTCATGAGAGACAGACGTTAATTTACCAGCCTGCACTGCTGATGGACTTGCCTTGCTCCAGTCTGCGCCGCTGTCACTAATAACAATTCCGTCAACCCAAAGTGGCAGTGTTGCTGGGTGAATAAAGGCCAGATGAAGAGAGTACTGATAAAGTGAGAGTGTTGAGAGTGTTGGTAGAGTGATTTAAGTGATAACCTATGTGTAGGGAAAAAAGGGAAATAAGAAAACAGAAAATAAGTAGAAGAGCAGACATGCTAGAGATAGAAACATCCAAATGTTAGCTTGCTATCAAGTAGTGTAAAAACCCAGTTGATTATGTTAGAGTTTCACAGCATGTTGAGTTCCATTGATGCTGATCCAAATATTAGAGATCCACCCGAGGGGATATTTCCTTTTGACTTGGACTTGCAAATTATTTTCACTTTCTCTTTCCCTGCACTGTCTGCTCCTTTCCACGGCCCTCCCTCCCTCCCTATCATCAGTACTGATCACCTCACACCACTCTCACCTCTCCTCAGAATAACATAAAGAGCAGAGGAATCCCTGGTCCTGTTATTGCTGGATTCTGATAAGAGGCTGCCTAAAGCTCATGCAAAGCATGTTTTGGTATAAAGATAACTCTAGTGCCTTCCTATGTTAACCATGGCAAATAGTATTTGCATAAGAGTAGAAGCCTTATATTCTTACTTTCATGAAACTATAAATGGTGGAACTGTTGTATGATTGAAATGGGAGATGAGGAAAATATTGGTTTGGCTTATGTCACCCGTGGCTGTGCTTTTGTGACACTACCCATTCAACTAGTAAGGCCTCTGAGGAATTCTAGGTTTTGGAATAATACAACTCGGAGTTGGCAAGTAAACACCATACATGCTGCCTAATTGGTAACTGCATTTTTTTTAGCTGCGTAGAGAATTAACTAAAGATTTCTTCTTGACACACTGTCTCAAGCAGTCACTTTCAATTCATCAGAATTTGTACTTCAGAGGCAAGCTATTTGACACATTTCTAGCATTTTCTTAGAAAACCCAGAGAGATTACACATAATTGTCTTTGGCTCTAGTACCACAGGCAAATGTTCAAGGATGTGTTACATCTAAAAGGACAGGGATGACTTCATTTTATGACTTTCACAGGCACAGTGGGCTTCCTGAATTCCAATCAATCCAAGACGGAGCTCAACAGAGACGACTAAAGTCAGAGGTGAACCCAGATTTTTCCACAAAGGCTTCTGTTAGGCCTTTGCAATCCTGGATTTCACATTGTGCAGGGCACATTGATTCTGTTTTCCATCATGACCATATTTCACTTCCCCAAATTTCATGTAAAACAAACATATTTTAGGTACCTTGGGCAGCTATTTGTCTTAAGAAATATACGAGCATGCTGCAAATGTATATAAAAATTCCACACCACGTATGTTCTGTTGTAGTATTTCCAAAACAAGTACTTTACATCTAATCAGTGTTCACCTTGTGCATCCATCCCAACATGTAAAACTGAGGTATCTCTGATGCACAGAGGAGAAAGTCAGCTTCATATTTGAACTCTCGAAATTTCCAAGTTTCTTTAAGACAATGTAAGTTGAATACAGTTTATATTAACTTTTTGTAATATTGGAAGTAGATTTTCAGATAAACAGGGGTTTTACTTTATGGTGGTCATATTTCATCAGCTTCTATAAATGGGGGTATATTTTTTATATAGGTCTGTCTGAGCCCTCTATTCTAGTGTATTGAAACATTTGGTTATATTCTCAATAATATAACATTGCTTTAATTATACTAATTGTTTACATTAAGAATGATATTGTTTATATTAAAAGCTCCAAATCTTTATAAATCATTTAGTTTTCAGAGTGGACCTGTCCTCTTAATTTTACATTTTAAACATTATAATTTTCATTATGTCACATATAGTATTTCTATATTTTTAGGATTAATTTGTCAAAGAAAATGCTATTAATTATTTCCTAGTGATCCAATAGTATGTTACTAAAAATATTGCCCCTTTGGTGGACTACTATACCTGTCTCAGTTTGTTTTATTCTTTAGAATTAAAAACACACACACATATACAAAACAAAAAACAAAAATAAAAAAACACCTTCATAACTTGAAGTTACATCAAAGAATGTGAACTTTTGGTTTAACGTGTGTCCTATTTATGTGTCATATTACCACTTCAGTATGACTACAGTGACTGCTTTATAGTCCCTTTTATATTGTCTACATATATCTCTTAAAATTGTAAGGCAAAAAACAGTTCACCCATTTTAGAGAACTGTATGTGTTCTCTTCCTGATTCTCATGTGCGGTTTAGGTGTCACACTGATTTAGCTAATGTGACAGCTCATGAAATTCCGAATTACCTAACATATTGAAGCAGTGATAATATTTTATTAAGCAAATCTCACATAGTAAAATAAGACATACAAAACGAAGGGATGGTTTTTATTTCACAGGAAAACCCCAAAGTTTTTTAAAATAAGCATTTTAGATATGATTTAGTTGGCCAGAATGTACAAAGCTGTTCTGCTAGAAACATTGCTTCTATTAAAATGAAAGCTATGTGTAATTATTTGTTTGACCACTACCTTGATGTCATGATATTTAATATCATGAATTCTGTGATCTTCAGAAGATTATTTAAATTCATGCCACCTCCTTTTTTAAAAATGTGAGAATTAGGAAAATTATACTTTAGATTTGTAGATTAGATTATAGGAAATAATCTGGGGAAACTACATTGTAAATTGTGAGAAGTTATTATGACATACTTATGCCACATTACAGCTCCAAGTTTCTTGCAAGACTGTCAGGTTTTCTTTTCTTATTTGTTTTCATTGCCACATCATATACACAATTGCATGGGTGGCAGAAGTCGGTAACAGATTTCACAGTGTATTTCCAGTGAGATGTGTAATGAGTTTTCCCCCCAAGACCTATTTAAGAAACAGAGTAACAAGCACTTGAATCTGTTACTTTTAATCAAATGTGTTATAAAAGCTGAAAATTTTAATGTAAAATTTTTTTTTAGTGTTTTATCAGGTAGTAAATTAGAGAGTTGGGAGTATATTGCTGTTTATATATGAAAAGGGCATTAAAGAATAAATTAGGCATTTAAGAACACATATCACATCCTTATAAAATTATATTCAAAAGATGTTATTCAGTTGTCACATACTTATCCACTCAAGTTTCTAAGAGAAAATAAACTGCACAGATTTTCCCATTTCCAGCTCTGCATATTTGTCAGTTGAAGAATTACCTTTCTATTTGCCCTTTATTCCCACCATCTACCCTCCACCTACACCCCTGAGAGTTTTGCCCAAATACAAGGAGTGGGTGACATTCATGCAAGAAAACCTGGGCAAACATGCAGCAGGCTCTCCCTTTGCACAACCTGCAAACCACAAACTAATCAAGCTGGAATTTTTGTTACAATGTTTCTATCAGATGTCATTTCTTCCACAGTAATTGAGCATTCTCTTTATTAGCTTGAAAACTCAGACCATTTCCTTCTATTTCTGATGAACTATCATATGATATAAATTATAATAAGCATATCTTCCAAAGAACACAATATTTCATTGTTTATCTGGAAGCTTTTTACCAATAAGAATATCCTATCATTTTCTAAAAAAATAAAATAAAAATATGAAGTTGTTTGCTTTATTTTAACCTATTTTGTATTTTATCAGTCGAAACACCATGTTACTATGCACACATACTATAATGCTTATAAAAAATTGGTCATTTGCCTATACCATTGCACGCTAAAGTTGACTGCTGTGAGTTTATTTGTATATTCATTTTCATTTTACACACACACACACACACACACACACACACACACACCCACTCTTATTTCCCGATTTTTCAATTTTAGACATAATCATTGATTTTTATTATGGAAAATTAGTATTTAGTCGACCTAATACATAATCCCCCTTCAACCCCACCCCCAAACACACTGCTTGTCCCATTCTCTCTGTATATTATATACTTTTTTTGAAAATTATTCAGGGTCTAATTTTTATACCTATATAAGTTTTGTTAGTGTGACATGGTTCTATTTTGTCTCATGTAACATTCACTTGAAGCTTTGTAATCTAATTTTTTGGATTCCTTTTCTTTTGTATATTCGAGTTATCTAAAAAGAAGCACAAAAGAATTAAACTCTCAATACAGAAAATGAAATCAGGTAATATCTAGTTAATTTCAGTCAGGAGAAATAATTGTTTCTTCTGAAATCCTCTTTCTGGTGTGTTCTCAATTCATTCAGGTCTTATTGCTTAGCTTTTATTTTTAGGGCTTTCTTTTCTCATAATCTTGGAAATTTCCTTTAGGAAATTGTTCCCCCAACTCTGGGTTTGTATCTTCTTTCTTGCTTTCCTGCCTTGTTTTGTCAGATGACATTCACCAGTAGTGCCTGAGAATAATCTGTAGGAGGAATTGTTTTTTGGAGTTTGTTTTATTTTTGAGAAATTACATCTTTGTAGAACATTTTGTGTTTACAGTTGATTAAACTTTAGGTTAAAAAATATATTTTCGTTGGAATTTTAAAGGCAGTGCTATATTGACTTTTATTCAATGTTGCTTTTTGTAAGTTTATTGCCAGATCATTTATATGTGAATTATAAGCTTTTTGTTCACTTATATAACCATAAAAATAAGGCATTCAGGAACTTAAAATAGTATATAGACACAAACGATTTACTCAAATCAATCAAATAAAACTTTAAAACTAGCTTTGGTTTAACCAAACAATATGACGAGAGCATTATGCAAATCAGCATTTGAAAACGAACAATTTTCTCACCAAGTTTGCATATTTTCTTCTAAATTTGAGTATGAAGGGCTAGGAGAATAAAATGAAACTTCAAAACTTGGCATTATGTTTTTCTATTCTAATCATTGTATCAAAAGATGTTTTAATAGAGGTTTCTGGACTAGAACCGAAGGCCAGTCTTTTCTGATATATTTTAAACAGAATTAAAGTATAGGCTATGACTGCCCCTTCCATTTGCATCTCCAGAAGTTAGCATAGGACATGGCATATAGAAAATACTATGTCAGTGTTAAATGAATTTCATATATATATATAAAAAATATACATTTAAATATATATTTAAATGTATGTAATGAATATATGGATTACATATAATAAAAGAATACATTATATAATATAATTCAATAATATAAATCTAAATACATTTTATATAAATATATATAAATCTTGGTAACATAATTAACGAAAAATGTCAACAGGATATTTATGTTACCAGGCCAAAGGATCTTGACAACATCACAATACTCTTTGTGACCATAGTAGTAATTGGAAGGCTGAAAATTTAGTTAGTTTCTTTCTTTCTGACTTTCCTTCTATTAAAATTGTAACTACATTGTATGTAACTGCTCAAGCTTCTGAGCTGATATTACATCTGTCTCTAGTCTGCCAAACTAAGTGTGCTGTTGTTAAACATGAAGCCTGTCCTAAGGTGGTTTGGAGATATTGAGAACTTGTGTGCTAACTAAAAGTTTAGCTTTTTCTGCAAATTAATACATAAATAGTCTAATCAAACATTTTCAGAGGCCTATTTTTGTACTGTATCTTTAATAATGATCAGTCTTAGTAGATATATGATTCACCCTGAATAATTTTAGAATTCATACATTAAACTGGTATAAAGCTAGGATAAGGCTTTATGGATTTTGAATTTATATATTTTTAATATTAAAGTAAAAATTTCTCAAATTTAAGGAAATATCATTAGATTTTAATTATTAAGAGACTTTGAATATGAAGGAATACTGAATAAATACCTTGATCAGAAGTCTTAGATGTATTAAAAGGTAAACTGAGGCATGTTATACTTTTTCAAGAGTTTGAGCATACATAGATTGGAATTAGGCAGTGCCAAACCAAAGACAATCAGGAGTGTTCCACAGAGAAAAGCCATGGTAGGTACCAAAGGTAAAATGATGACCAAAACCAATAGATTTCTGCCTTGAAAGAAAGTACAGTCCATTGCAGAAGAAAGATTATTTAAGAATTATCATTAACAATCATTATAAATAACTCATAAGGCCTGAGAATTCTAGTCAGTCAAGTGTGAAATATTTTGAGAGCACACAATGTTACATCAGATTAACCACTCTTCAGAAATATGACATGATTTAGTATAGAGCAGAGAAATGATTAGAATGCTTATAAATTATTTTTAAAAGCCTATTTTATAGTTTTGTGTCAGAGATGACTTATAGAACAACATTAGGAAAATTCAAAGAACTATACATTTGGTTACTTTTATCGCCATGTGAATATCAACATCACCAGATAATCTTACAGCTAAAAGTTACAGCATTAAATCATTCATTTATTTTAAAGTATTTATGTTCAAATCATATAAAATCACTTTTTTACTACAGTAATTTTAATTACCCTCAATAACAAACAAAACAATTTTGTTATGGACTGATTTCTTGATATTTAATGAAAGGCATATGACATTGCAATAAATTAGATTAACACACATGTGCAATTATTCATAAATATTAAGTACAGTATATATTATGTCAAACTAATAGTAAAGGCTTATTAGCATGTCTAGGTTTATAGTCAATGAATTTGTATGCTATTTTGTGCTTATTTGTTATAAATCTCTTTATGCATTTTGTGTGAATATCCACTTATAGATAAATTATTTGCATAGTATGCAAATAGTCAAATCAGCCTCAGTAAAATATAAGGAATAAATCATATTTTTTAAAATTGCTAAACCTATTTGGGTTTTTTTGTTTTTGTTGTTTGCAGAAACCCAAACATAACTTTATTTGTTTATATTGAATTTATTGGGATGACATTGGTTAGTAAAACAACATAAGTCTCAGGTGTTAAATTCTACAATATATCAGGTGTATATTGTATTGTGTGTTTACCACCCAAAGTTACGTCTCCTTCTACCACCATTTATCCCCCATTTACCCTCTTCTATCTACCCCAACCACCCCTTTTCTCTAGCAATCACCATACTTTTGTCTGTGTCCATTCTATTTTTTCTTTCTTTAATCACTTCACTCTTCTCACCCAGCCCCAACCCCAACCCCAACCCCAACCCCCTCCCCTCTGACAGCTGTCAGTCTGTTCTCTGTATCCATGTGTCTGTCTCTACTTCGTTAGTTTATTTTGTTCATTAGATTCCACATATAAACAAAATCATATGGCACTTGTCTAAAGGGCTTAATTTATCAGGAACTTAGAAAACTCAACATAAAAATAAAATAATCCAATTAGAAATGGGCAAAGGACCTGAACAGGCACTTCTCCAAAGAGGACATACAGATGGCCAAGACATATGAAAGGATGTTCAATGTCGATAATCATCAGAGAAATGCAAATTAAAACCACAATGAGAAATCACAACTTTCAGAATGGGTGTCATCAACAAATCAAAAAACAAGTGTTGGCTAGGATGTGGAGTAAAGGGAACCCTGTGCTCTGTTGGTGGGAATGCAGATTGTTGCAGGCACTGTGGAAAGTAGTATGGAGTTACCTTAAAAATTTTAAAATTGGAACTGCCTTATGACCCTGCAATCCCACTTCTGAGACTATACCCAAAGAACCCCAAAACACTAATTCAAAAGATTATATGCACCCCAAAGTTCATTGCAGCATTATTTACAATAGCAAAGACTTGGAAGCAACCCAAGTGCCCATCAGCAGATGAGTGGATAAAAAAAGTTGTGATGCATTTACCAAATGGAATACCAAATGGAATACTACATGGCTGTAAAAAAGGAAATCTTACCTTTTATGATGGCATGGATGGACCTGGAGAGGATTATGCTAAGTGAATAAGTAAGCTAAACCTACTGGTTTATATTTGAGGTCAGGACCCAAGTCATACTTGGATTAACTACATTTGCTGTTTATTGAAAATGTTATTTCCAAGTCCCACTACATTATGCATTTTGACTCAGTTAATGCCCCTATTTATTTAATTTTATTTTTACCACAGGAGTATGCTAAAATAAGCCATGGCATTACTAGTCTTCTTTCAAAGACAGATAAAACTGCAGGTGATTTTAAAACATTACTAACTTGTTCACATATGGACTAGAATAATTGTCTGGATAGAGAAAAACTATGGATCAAAGAGTAAGTTAATTTAGGCACATATTTGTTGTTAGCAGGTTCAGGCTACATTGCTTGATAGAAAATATAAGATCCAGACAGAAGTTTAATTGGAGGTTTAAGAGAAAGTGTATGTGCGAGCAAAATGGGGGGGTGGAGGGTTGAGGAAGAAACAACTGAGCTTGAACGCTGGGAGGGAAGATGAGGTATTGACCTGACCCACCTGTGACAAGGGTGAAGGAAGGAGGAAGGCAGAGCGTTGCCCCATCTGTTCTCCAGGCCCTGCCACAGCACTATGAGAGCTTGATTATTGTTCAAAGTGAGGAGCGAATTTAAGACGATAAAGGAAAGGGGAAATCAAATGGATAGTTGGCGGGAACAGTGTTCAACCAAAAACTTGAATATGAAAGGTATGAAACAAATAAGATGTTTAAAATAATTTCATCACTTACAACAGGTACTTGAGTCAATATTACTATTCAAGGAATAGTAATATTTTACACTTGAAATAAAGACAGCAAAAACTAATGAATTAAGGTTTTGTTTTTCAAGTAAGCACATTTAGTTTGTTAAATTGTCCAAACTGGTTATAGTTTCTTTATAAAGATATTACTCAGTTTATGTCTTTAACTTTATCGTTTGCATGCTCTGTGGAAACTGATAGTTGATGTTCTACTTAAAACCATAAACAGCCCTAGCTGGCTTGGCTCAGTGGTTAGAGCATCTGCCTAAGGACTGAAGGGTCTTGGATTTGATTCCTGTCCAGGGCATGTGCCTCGGTTGCAGGCTCAATCCCCAGGGCCAGTTGGGGCCTGTACAGGAGGCCACATGGATGTTTCTCTCCCTGTCCCTCCGTCCCTCCATCCCTCCCTCCCTCCCCTCTCTTCCACTTTCTCTAAAAAGCAATGGAAAAAAAATATTCTCGGGTGAAGATTGAAAAAAAATAAAAACAAAACCATGAACGTGTTCTCTCATAGTAATCTTGTACAAATAAGATGTTTAAAATAATTTCATCATTTACAACAGGTACTTGAATCAATAATTCAAAAATAATTAGCAATACCACATTCAAAACTTGATTATGTATTCCATTATTGTATACCTGGATTTAACATTATTTATTTGGAATACTTTGAATATTTTGGTTTTGGCCTTTTTTTCCCCCAGCCAGTTTAGCACAATTAAGTCTAAGCTGGCAAGAGGGAAGATCTTGGGGGTGCATGTAGGGTGTGTATGTATGGGGGTGATAAGTATAAAGTTTGGTGGGTGGTATGTGAATGTCATGTAGATATAGGACATAATTTTATTTAAAATATTCCATAGTGGCAGACATGTTAGTCATTCTTGCTTTTTAAAGTGAGAAGTAGGTTTAAATACCACCAAAAGAACAAGTCTTAGGTAGTTGAGAAGATTCTTAGTTTCTTGTTTGCACAGATGATTTTACGAATCTATTCCTTATAAATTTTCTAACTTTGTGGCTTAATTCAGATTAAGCATTACATCTAGCATAATTTGGAGGACTTTGTAGCACTATATAATATAGTTTTTGTTTGCAATAGGAAACCGAGTATAATATAAAACCATACTAAGTTCTGCAAAGCTACTGTCATTTGTTAGTATAAAGTAGACAGATATAGCCACATAGCATTTTTGTGAACCATTTGTAATGCAATGCTTAAGAACCCAAAGTTAGAGCCTTTGATTTCCAGCATATATAGAAGGCAATATTCAATGATAATATGTGAATAAAATTTTAAAAGGACATACAGTTAAAGCCCAAATTGTAACCCACTAATTTAAAAAAACATAATTTCTATATATTTCTGCAGATTTTCAAGTTTTAGGGAAAACAAATTCCTATTATAAATTATAGATATAAAATGACATCAGAAGTCTGAGTTCCTCCTTTTACCTCATAAAACTAATAGGAATGGATTTAAGCCACAATACATTTCTGTCATCTACGGATTATGCCATTTCTACTATCACAGAATATCTTAACAGCAGTTACCTTGATATGATCTATTTCTAAATTAATTTCTTATGAGGCATAGCCATTGGCTCTGAAATAAACAATGATAAAAAGCCGCCTTTCCTACATCAAAAACTAAGGCGAGCTACAACCCCTATCCCATATAACATATAGGATGTCAATACTACCTGAATTTCAGTAAACTGAATTGAGTTTTAAAACCAGGTAATAAGATGAATATTGCACGTCATCATTTATTAGATATTTCTAACACAAAATTGTCTCAGTCTTATTAAAGTGCAGTTATCCTATAGGAATCTACTGACTCTTCATCATGTCCTAAAATTAGAACTTTTAGTTATTACATGTTACTGTTCCTCAAAGCTTTGCAATAATGAGGGGAGGCAGCGTCAGAGAGGAAAGAATGCAAGCATTTGAGTAAGACTGACTGAGTTTTACAAATGAAAACAAAGTACTGCCATACTGTGTGTATCATATGTATTGTGTATAATGTATCATAATTTACATATTATATATAATATATATGTGATATATGCATATTTTTCATCATTGTGCTATAGGAATTACCATAGTAACTGTTGCATAGTGTATATTCAATATATATACTAAAAAGTGAGTAATAGTAAAAATCAGGACTACCTGAAGATTTATTATGGTGCTTTATTCATTTTATTTTAAAAATATATCTTTACTGATTTCAGAGAGAAGAAGGGAGAGGGCGAGAGAGAGGGAAATATCAATGATGAGTCATTGATCGGCTGCCTCCTGCACGCACCGCACTGGAGATCGGGCCTGCAACCCGGGCATGTGCCCTGACCGGGAATCGAACCGTGATCTCCTGGATCACAGGTCTATGCTCAACTGCTGAGCCACGCTGGCCAGGCTATTATGGTGCTTTAAACAAGATTTGGGCAACACTAAGAGCATGTTTTAGGGACAAATAGTAACTTGAGACATAGTGAATTTGAAGTGCCTTTACTATAGGATATTTAGTAATTATAGTCAATAGAGACAGTTATAGATATGGGTCATAAGTGTAGCACACATGGTAGAACATCATTACTCTGTGAGGAATCGGCAACAAGTGATGCATTTAAAGCCATCAACATGGATGATATGCATTGTAGAGGCTGGGTAAGGCGGTAAGGAAAGAGTGTTGAAAGCATAACCTTGAGATGGCTAATATATGAAGAGTCAGTAAAGAAAGAGAAATGTGTACAGGAGACTGAGAAAGACAGTTCTGCACAAAAGGAGAATATTGGAAAGTGCTATTAACCACATACAAGAGAGAGAGACATTCAAAACCTAGCCTTCAAGATGCTGTTCAATTCTCAAGTTTAATCGCTCATATTGAATGCAGGTTTGGTGAAAGGATGAGACTGAAAAATAAGACTTTTGTGATTCTAAGATGTATACAAAACTTGAAGAATGGTCATAGAAAGTTGAATGTTTTGAAAAAGATGCCTATAAAGGAGAAAAGATGTGGTAGGTGTTTGATGAAAGGAGTTTCAAGGCAGAGGGAGGCTTTCTAAAATGCGATGGGAAGAATATAACCTAGGGTGACAGCCCCAATGAAGATAAAAAGGAAAGTGAGTATGATTGGGTGGTACCCACGGCAACAAGACAGAAAGAGCTTTTGGACTGAAGGGACACATCTTTTCTGCAACATTAAAATATGAAAAATGATAAATATACACACATAATAAGATGCTAAGATAAATATATTTCAATTCCTAATTTTTTACATATAAGCCAGAAGTGGGTTCTTCTGCTGCTTAGGAAGATTTGGTAGAGATCTGAAAAAAAAAAAAAATTAGTCATCACAGGTGAAGAAAAGAATCATGAATAGTTTTCATGATAAATGTTCAATAGGATTAAATATCTTTTAATTTATATGGGAATACTTAATATTTTAACAAAACAACTGCATTTTCAGAGCAATTAGATAGGAGGTTTTGCAGAACAGCAAGATTTAAAGGAGTTGTGTCATAGATGGAACATGGTTACAATTAATTTCGTTAAATTCAAGGAGTTTGCATAGGAGAGAAGATAGATGGAATTATATAGCTGCAGGAGGACATGAGATCCGGGGATGGTATGTTAATGAGAAACGTTAATCAGAGAAAGAAGAGAAATGAGTACGATTGTTATTTCTATAAAGGATAACTCCTTTTAATAAGTATGAAAGAAGATTACTTTGAATATTGGTGGCAGAAAGTTGAGCATTTCTGTTTGCTCTGTGAATTTGAAGGAAAGATTTTCTGTTGAAAATAAGGACAATGGAATATAATGTTTGAAATATTTTCTCTGGAGAATAGGAATTGTCAATAGCTTAAAAGGACTGTTCAGAAATGAAGGAGAGCCCAGATAATATTAGGAACAAAGGATGTATGCTGGCACAGATCTGTAAAGCTGAGCTCTTTTTCTCTGGTAATAAATGTGAAGCCAGTCATTTGTTCTAATTCAGATTTGGGGGTTTGCTAGGGGTGGAGAGTGTGATATGATTAAAAAGTAAGACACAGGTGTCTGTAATATTTCCGACATTAAAGATAAATTTATTCTCTCTCTCTCTCTCGTCTCTTCCCCCCCCTCTTTTCCTCTCTCTGAAATCAATAAAGATATATTTTAAAAAAAGATAATTTTAAAAAAGTGTTGTTATATAAATTCTGATTCTTTAACTATTGAGGCTATCAATGGCCTTTTTGAAAAATATTTTAATCAAGGTTATTATATTGGTTTTCATTGAATTTGGGGGATAAACCCCCTTAGTTATGATTTATTGAATTTATATATTGCTTGATCTAATTTATAATACTTTGAAGATTTTTATATTTGTATGAGGCATATTAGCTTATTATTTTCTTTTCTTGTAATATCTTTGCCAGGTTCTGGTATCAGGGTAACCTTAGCCTCACAAGTTGGATGGAAGTACAGTTATTTTTGAAGTCAATAACCAAAGTAATGATGGTTAATCAAATAAACCCTTTGTGAAAAGTAAAAAACAAAGAAACAAAAAAGGCACAGAGGGATTATAGCTTAATGACAGGTCAGTGGCTGAAAAAATGGAAATGGGTCCTCAACTGAATGTGGAAGAGAGATGATAATAGGGAAAAAATATAAGTATCAGTGGAATAGAGGCCTAATGAGTTCACTTAATTGGTGAAAGGGAAACTCCAAGTAAAAGTTGTAGTAAGTATGATTAATGACAAAAGTAGGAAAACTGTGCAAGGAAAATTTTTTAAAATAAAATAAGGGTGAATTAGGACATCTTAGATAAGCCTGAAAGCACTAAAGTTGTATAAAAGCATAAAAGTGATATTGTGAAAGTTGCAGGGAGCAAGGAATACAGGGGGTTTGGGAGTAAGAGGTTCCTTTATTCAGAGGGATACCCAGCAGACAGGACCCTCAGGGGAAAGTCCATTTTCAATGAAGATCAGGACATACAGGATCCCTCAGTACAGAGTTTCTGGACATAGGGGAGCCTCTACTCAGAACGATGGCTTCATAGTGAATCCTGAAAAGATTTGGCTGAGAGTAGGGCAGAGGAAGTCGTGTTGGGGAAGGGGAAGTAATGAGATAAATGGGGTAGAGATGACCAAAAGATGATTATAACCAAAGGGATTTGCACCTAGAGTAGTGCCAAAGGATATTAGGCGTCGTGAGGCAGTGTTAGCGATGTCACTGATATAATTTTAGTCACATGAATCTAAAATATGATTATTAAAATTTTTCTTGTAACTAAACTTAAGATGTAGTATGACTGTCTTTTCTTTTTTTTCAAAATCACTTTACTTAGGTGTCCTTTGAATGCCATAAAATCCACCAAGTATAAGTTCAATGATATTTAGTACAATCCAATTTTAGTTTTTCTCACCCCAAAACTTTTCTTCATGTACATTGGCAGTCAATCATTATTCTTACACCTAGCACCAATCAACCACTGATTCTCTTAAAGTCTTTAGAGAGATGTCTTTTCCAAAATTTTCTTTAGTTGGAATCTGGACTCCTTTATGTCTGACCTTTTTAACTGAGCAAAATATTTATTTGCTTATTTGCCATTTCATTTGCATAACTTTACATTTCTACCAACAATGAATGTCTGAGGGTACCAGTTTCTCCACATCCATGCAAATACTACTTGATATCATAATTCAGTGATATTCTAGTGGTGTATAGTAATATTTCATTTTTATTTTAATGTTGTTTACATTTCCTTAAAGATATACTTATTAGGCACACACATATGTTCTCTGGTGAAATGTCTTCTAAAATATTTTTATTTTAAAAAATTAATCTGTTTACTTAGTATTCAGTTGTAGGTTTCTTTATGTATTCTAAGTAAAATTATTTTAATCAGATAGGTAAAATTCTCTTTGCCCAACCCAAAGTCAAACAGATTTTTCTCCTTTTTTCTTCTAAAAAATGTATAGCTTAAGCACTTACATTTAAACACCTAACCCATTTAGAATTTTTTTATTATTGTTATGATGTGAGGTAGTGTCTAAATATATTTTCCTGCAAATGGATACTCAGTTTTCCCAGCACAATTAGTTGAAAGACTATAATTTACTCAAATGTTGTTCTGGCATCTTTGTTGAAATACAATTGGTCATAAACATAATGGTTTATTTTTAAACTCACAGTTTATTTTAATGGATCTTTGCATCTATCCTTCTGTCAATACCACCCTTTCTTAATAATGTAGATTTGTAGTAAAACTGCTTTTATATTCCAAACATTTTTTATTACTATATGAGGTTATTGCACTTCCATGTAAATTTTGGGATTTGCTAATTTTGCAAAAGAAGAAAAATTCTGGGTTTTCTGTGGGGGTTGCATTAAAACAACTGATTAATTTGGGGAGAAGACTAATTTAGTTTTTTAAACTAAGATAATGAAATATCTCTCCATTTGTTTAGATACTCTATTTCTCTCAGCAATGTTTTGCAGTTTTAACTATACAAATTTTTCTTTAAATTTGTTTCATACTATTTTAGCCTTTTTCATGCCAGTGTAAATAAAGTTTTTTTCCTTTATTTTATTTTTGTATTGTTTGTTACTAATATATACACTAATTTATTTTACTGATTTTGTATCCTGCTACTTTTCTATAGTTCTTTTTTTAAATATATATTTATTGTTGACTCTTAATATAGTGCTTAATTCTAGTAATTTCTTGGTAGGATCCTTAAAATTTTCTACATACAGAATCATGTTTCTGCAAATAAAGGTAATTTTATTTCTTTTCCAATATGGGTGCCTTTTATTAACTTTCATTGTTTTAATTCTCTGGCTAAAACCTCCATTACAATTTTTTAAAAGTTGTAGCAGAAAAGACTCAGGCCGTCCACCGGAGGAGGCGAAGGGAGACCTTTATGAACGCCTGCGGCCCCAGAGGAGGCATCTCCAAATTCTGGGCCCCGAACAAAGGGCTTGGGGCAGCTTTATAGGGTCGGAGGTCGGGCCTGCTTGTGGCGCGAAATAGTGGGCGGGGCTACAGAGGTCACATAAGGTTACATATACTTTCAGGCAGGGAATCTGATACCTGAGATGGGGAATCTTCCTGAAATGGTGGCGGTTCCTACCTCAAAGTTATATTTTATTTTTATTGTTGACATTATGAAGAGGTCCCCGTTTTTGCCCCTTTTGCTCTGCTCCACCCAGACCCCGCCCTCTTCTCCCTCTGGTCCCTACCACGCTGCTGTCTGAGTCCATGGGCTACGCATATATGTTCTCTGGCCGCTCTCTCCACCTTCTTTCATCCCATCTGCACAACCCACTTCCCCTTTGATATCTGTCAGTCTGCACTATGTATCCATGTCTCTGGTTCTATTTTGTTTGTCAGTTTATTTTGTTCAGTATATTCCACATATAAATGAGATCATATGGTATTTGTCTTTCTCTGAGGGGCTTATTTCACTTAGCATAATAATCTCCAGGTCCATCCCTGCTGTTGCAAAAGGTAAAATTTCCTTCCTTTCTACAGCCATGTAGTATTCCACTGGGTAAATGTCCCACAGCTTTTTTATCCACTCATCTACTGATGGGCACTTGGGCCGTTCCCAGATCTTAGCTATTGTAAATTGCGCTGCTGTGAACATAGGGGTGCATATATTTTTCCTGATTAGTGTTTCAGGATTCTTAGGATATATTCCCAGAAGTGGAATTGCTGGGTGAAAAGTCAGCCCTGTTTTTAATTTTTGAGGAACCTCCACACTGTTTTCCACAGTGCTTGTACCAGTCTGCATTCCCACCAGCAGTGTACTAGGTGCCCTTTTCTCCACACCCTTGCCAACACTTGTTTGTTGATGTAACAAGAGCAAACATCCTTCCCTTGTTCTTGCTTTGGGGAAAAACATTGCTTTCACCATTAAGTACAATATTAGACATCTGTTTTTTGTAAATGACTTCATTAGATGACTAAATTCCCCTTTACTTGTACTTTGTGAGCTTTTATTATTGACGTGTTGGGTCTTGTCAAACACTTTTTTCTGTAGCTATGATGTGATTATGTGTTTTTTACCTCCTATTCCATTATTATGGTGTATTGCTTTGACTGATTTTCAGATGATGAACAAACCATGCATTCCCAGAGAAATTCCAATTAGTCCTGATATGTAATACTTTTTATATGTTGTGGGATTTAGTTTGCTGTTGCGTTATCAATAACCTTTTTATCTTGTTCATGTGGTTTCTATAGTTTTCTTGTGCTATCTCTGTCTGGTTTTGATATCTTGGCAATGCAGTTTTAATAGTTTCCCAAGAGTTTTTATAAGTTTGGCATTCTTTCTTCCTTTAATGTTTGATAAAACTAACCAATTCATAAGGACCTAAAATTTCTCCACGATAGATTTTTTAAATTATTAATTAAATTTATTTACCAGGACTAGTTCTATTCAGATTTCTGTTTCTTCTTCAGTCAGTTTTGGTAATTGTTGTCTTTCTAAGAATTGGCCAATTTTACTTAAGTTGTCTAATTTGCTGGCATAAAATTGCTCATGATATTCTCTCACAATGCTTTTAATTATTATTACACTATTATGTAGGAGCATTAGTAATGATTTTTTTCAAACTTCTATTTTTGGTAATTTTTTTCTTTCTTTAATCTTGGTTAGTCTAAAGTAATAGTTTATCAACTTTTGTGATCTTTTCAAAATAATCTTTTAGTTTTGATTTTATTTGATTTTCTGAATTCTCCTCAGGTATTTATTTTATTTTTTCTGCCTGAAATCAGTTTTATCCCTCCCCCCTTTGGCTATTTTCATAACATTGAAGTTTATATTATTGAATAAATATCTCTTTTCTTCTAATAGAGACACATAAAGTATTATTTAGCAGGAGCCAATAATTTTGATGTTTTGTTTTTGTTGTCATTTAGTACAAAATATTTTCTAATTTCCCTTGCAATGTTTTTAAACTGTATGCTTATTTAAAAGTTCTACTTAATTACTAAACTTATAAAGATTTTCCAATTCTATTTCTTTTATTGTTTATAATTTAATTGTATTAATTTCAAAAACATACTCTCAATGATCTCATCCTATTTGAGTTGAGCCTTGTTTTGTAACATAACATGTCTTATCCTGAAGAATATTTTATGGGCACTTGAGAAGCACATATACTATGATTTTGTTCTGTGCTGTATTCTAGAAATGACAGGTCAAGCTGGTTAATAGTCTTCTTCAAATATTTTGTATCTATGCTGATGTTTATCTAGTTTTCATAATTTTGAGAATGTAGAACAAAATAATCTAACCACAATTTCTGAATTGTTTTTATATCCTTTCATCCCTGTAACTTTTTGCTTCAGGTATTTTGACACACTTATAAACATATATGTATCTTAGTTAGAATAACTGTTATTTTATTTGGAGGTATGAACAATTTTGTATTTATTAAATTTTCTCTTTTTCTCTAGTAATACTTCTTGTCTTAAATTCTGTTATATTCTGTATCAATATTGCTGCTCCTATTTAATTATCATTCTGTTCCCTGTATATCTATATTCATCCCTTTACTTTCAAACTATTGATCTTTGATCTAAATGTGTTTCTTGTAGACAGCATACATTACATCTTGTTTTTTCACTTTTTGTCTTCCATTTTGATTGGATGGTTAGCTAAAGCACATTTAATATAATTATCAATATGCTTGCATTTCTGTCTACAGTGTTTTTATTTATTATTTATTTATTTATTTATTTATTTATTTATTTATTTATTTATTATTTATTTTTCATGTCTTTTTTGCTGCCTGTTCTGCTTACTCCTGGATTTTGTGTTAACTATTTTTTAGTGTGTATTTTCATTCCCCTGGTGATTTTTTTTAACAATGTAATTTTAATCTTTTTTCTCTGTGGTAGCCCTAAGGATTCCAGTATGAATTTTACCTTATCACAGTCTACTTCAAGTTAATTTAAAAAAACTGTAGAAGTTTAAAGATTTCACCCTACTTTCAATACCAAATAGCCTGCCACAGTCTCATGGATACTGACAGGAGATATATGACATAGATCAGAAGCAAAGGACTTTATTACTCACAGTAATGTTAGAAGCCAGCGGATTAGCATTTTCATGCCCTGGTTTCCTGAGGCCTAATTTCCAAAGAGTAAACTGAAAAGGGCCAAGTGGCACTTGCACACACAGTGAGTTTTATTACAGGAAGGAAACTCTGAGGTTAGCTCACCAGGATCTTACATGTAGGACAGTAGCAAGCCTGTGCTTTGCTTCAGTGGAAAGACACTATATCTTACAAGGCTGTTAACTCTAGAAATGTCCTCAAAAGGGTAGTCTAGCACAATGGCAGAGATGTCCTTGCCGACAGGATACATGGAAATCAGGGAGGCCTATGGGCACTTGCCTTCCAATAAGTACTGGCTTAATTTCTGTTAAATACAGGAAGTTTACTCTAAGGTAATTCCATCCTGCCCTCTTTTTTGCTTTGATTTTCATATATATTATATCTATATAATTGATAATTTTAAAGTACAGTGTTATAATTATTGCCGTATTGAACCATGCATCTTTTAAAGAAATGAGAGGCATAGTTTATAAACAATTTACACATATTTATCACTTCCAGTGCTCTTAATTTCTTCCTGTGTATTTGTGTTACCATCTGTTGTAATTTCCTTTTATCCTGGCAATTTGCTTTACTACATCTTGAATGACAGGTATACTAGCGATGATTTGTCAGTTTTTGTTTATCTCAGAATACTTTTATTTCACCTTTTTTGAAAGCTAGAATATATATATATACACAAATACACACATAACTAACATACCATCCTATAGGTTTGAGCCTCCCAGTAGTTTTGATAAGAACTCAGATATTGATCTTACTGTTGTGCTGTACACAGTGAATTGTTTCTCTTGCTCTTTTGAGGATTTTTTCTTTGTTTTTGGTTTTCAGCAGTTTGTTTTGTATCTGGGTGTGGATCTCTTTGTTCTTCTATGTCATTTTTTTTTTCAATCATATTTGGGGAATCCTGTTCCATTATCCTGCGTTTGTTCCCTGGCCCCCTCCCTCTCTCCTCTGCCTCAGGGCCTCCCAACCCACTCATGCTGGTGTACCTGATGTTGTCTTATAGGTCTCTGAGGTTCAGTTTACTTTTCTTTCATCTTTTTTCCCCCTTTCTTTCTGTTCTTCAGATTATGTACTTTCTATTGATTTCTATTCAGATTCACTGATTTGTTTTTTTCTGCTATCTCAAACCAGCTGTTAAACCTATGTAGAAAATATTCCATAGATCATTTTCCCTTCTTACATTAGAATTTCCATTGAGAATATTTTTAGAATTTCTATTGTTTATTGATATTACTTTTTTGCTGAAGCATTTTGTTTTTCTCTAATTCTTTAAGCATTGTTTTCCTTTGATGCTTTGAACCTAGATATAATAGCTGTTTTGAAATCATTGTGTATAAGATACGTCAGAGACAGTTTGTATTGTTTTCCTGAGTAAGCTTCACACTCTTTAGTTTCCTTATATGTCTCAAATTTTTATGAAAACTGTCTTTTGCAGCACATTGTAGCATTTAGGGATTCTGATTTTTTTTTTTTTAACTGAGAAGTGTCACCACTGCTAACTTCTGTTGTTTTGCTTTGCTTTATGCTGCAACTTCCCTGGACTTAATCTGGGGACTCTGTCTCCTCTGCAGTTTTCATTCACTGATTCTTCTGTTCCGTTGTTTTTATTCTAGTTTTACATTTTTAGCCTCAGTTCTTATATCTGTGTCTGCAGAGCTTAGTAGACAGCCAATGATTGGTAAAAGCGTGTGCTCAAACCTAAATCCAGTAAGGCTTCCACTCTCTTACAATGGGTCTTTGTACCTGAATGGAGAGTATTTCTAAAGTTCAAGCAGTTTTTAAGTCTTTCAAAACAGCCCCCCTCCAGTCTTTCACGTGCATGTGCATAGTTTCCTATTCAGCCGTGGTTGCTTGGAGATCTTGGGCCCTTTTTGGGCCTTCTTTCCATATGGAAATAGCCACTTAAGCTAGGAATATGGGAGAGCTTATCGAACTCCATGGCTCTTTTGCCCAGAATCACTTGCTAACATTCTTAATTGGCCAGTAGACTTCCACTCACTCAGTCACAATTGCTACTACCTTCAGCTGGGTTTGTTTGCAATTGTGTTTGTTACTTTTATCAGTAATATCATTGAAATTGGACTTCCCACTCTCTGAAACAAACGAAGTCAGTATCTCCCTCCAGAGAAGCTTCTAGTTTTGACAGTCAGCACTGGTAGAACTGCCATGCTGAGTGAGACCCGGCGGGGGGGTGGGAACAGCCCTATCAACCAGGCCACAGACTCCCACCACTGCTACCTGAGGCTCTTGGGTGCATCTTAACTAAATGCTCCCCCTTTCCCTACCTTGTGTGTCTTTGGCCAATTTCCAGAATCGTGGAATGGGTATCTGTGGCAACTTTGTTCACACATACATTTGCTTTCTAGGGAGACAATTTCCTGACCTCTTTACTCCTCCTTAACTAGAAGTCCTATCTATTTTTTTTAATTTTATTTTTTCTGATTAAAAAATCAACAACATAATTTTAATTCTTTCTGGATGCTAAATTTGTAAATTTTTTGGTCAGGTATTTTTTTTATTTAAATGTAAGTGTCATCCTTCTCCTGTCCTGCCCACTCATCCCTTTGTACAGTTTTTAAAATCCTCTAAAAAATATATCATTGAGTTACTCTCCTGCTTCATCAGCCCCAGTTTAGATGGTTCCCTCTTATACCTTCTGCTGCTATGTAGGCCCCTTCTGACAGTGAGACTCCCTGTAAAGTTTCCTGTTTTTGTATCTCCCCAGAGTTAATTTCTGTGCCAAATATGGGTATGGGCAAGTGGGATTATATATTTCCATTGTATTCCTACACGACTGAGAAACTGTAGTAATTTTCTAAATTATGTTTTAGATCTCTTGTATTTGCCACGCAGGGCTACTGTGATGACCCAGAAGGCTTGCACTTGAAGTTGAAACACTGGTCTTCTTTAAAATCATTTCTCCAAACATCAGGAGAGTGGTACATGCCACAATACCCGAATCCAAAAGACTAGATCTAAAAACAAAACAAAAAACAAGAAACCCCCCCAGAAAATTATAATCTAAATATTATAGCTACCTTTTTCTGACTCCATATCCCTACATACCATCCTGCTCTCTCTCTTCACAGTTCAGAGGAGTGTATGGTCTGGGAGCAGAGATTCAATTTCCTGTATCTTTCCATTTTATAGGTCTATGGAATTATTTTATTTTATTTTTTTAATTTAACAACTCAGTATTTACCTGTTCTTCTCTTTATAATCTCTTCTCTGGGCAATGTCATTCCCATGTCTGCTGGCCCGATTTGAGATGGTTTTCAGATACAAGTTAGATAAGCACCTCAGCTAGTATATATCTTCCTGCCACACCTGAAACAGGATTTTCAAAATAAAATAATTCTCTGCATTCCCTGATGAAAAAAAGACAATGAGGCCTGGATTGATCATATTTCTGGGTGAGTTCTTGATCAGAGGCACACACTGACCATGTGAATATCACCAGGTACTGGAGAAGCTACAGCCTGTGATAGCTGAGAAACACTTGACTTAGAGGAGATAAAGGTGGGTAGGGAGACTCTAGCCTAGTGACCTCAACCCCTGCTTCACAGAATCAGCTAGAGAGACCTTACACTGTACCACTGTTTATGCTCCACCTAGAAATCATTATTTAATTGTTCTTGGGTAAGAATATCTTTGAATTTTATGATGTGGGACTGCTTCCTTGAGCCTTTCTGGAAGGATTTAGCAAAAATCTCATTTGACTTTATATGTTTACTGCATGCACTCTGAGGGAGACATTATATGAGGTAGTGAAGGTCTCAGATAGTAGAGAACTAGCTGGGTTGTGGTCACACTGTCTGAGGCACTGTTGGTTAGAAAGTCTCCTCTCTACTTCCTATTGCTAGTCAATAATTATCATTGTAATCTTCATTAAGGTTCTGGGCTCAGGCGAAAACATCCTTGGGCTCTGATAGTATGATGGGTCAGGAACATTAACCTTTAAAAGACGGCATTTAAAAGACAGCATCATACAAACTCCATATATTTTCCAGGATCAACTGTACAAATAATGGTTTCTTTCCTTTTTCCTGTAAAAAAGAACGTATATGCTTAGGTTTCTGAGTATTTAAAGCACAGAACCTAATATTGAACATAGCGACATGCTTGAGTTTACCTGTTGAAGTTCTTCACAGATAAATAACGAGCTATCTGAGGCTAAGGTGGGACACTATTTTGACAGGCATGCCATTAATAAAATACCACAGACTAGATGGCTCAGACAAAAATTTACTTTCTGACTGTTCTTGGGGATAAACATCCAAGAAGGTGTCAACAGGGCTGGTTCTTCCTGAGGCCTCTCTCCTTGGCTTGCAGAAGGCCACCTCCTGATGTGAACTCACATGGTCTGTCCCCCATGTACATGCATCCTGTTCTTCCTTCATATGTCCTAACTCTTTTTACAAGTACACCAGTCCGATTGGATTGAGGCCAACCCTAAAGACCTCATTTTAATTTAATCATCTCTTTAAAAACCTGATCTTCAAATTTGGTTACATTCTGAGGTATTGGAGGTTGTAATGTCAACATGTGAACATCAGGGGGGACAAATTCAGCCAATAACAGGTGTTGAAGCTGCTAAAAGAACACAGAATAAAGCTGAAATAATCTGTGGTTTTTGTGACAAGTATTTAATTCGTTCTTGTATTCTTTACCTGTAAATGGGGGGAGGGGGAGTTAACATAGTAGGTAAAATTAGGAAATATTAATTAACATGATGCTGCACACTGTTAGGAGACAGTTCTGCATGGATTCCTTGTGTTTTTATGAGATAGCTTGACTTCTGTGCAAAGGGCATGTTTGAACACCAACTGGAATTAGGAATCAGAAACAGTATATGCCTCTGGAAATATTTGCAGTCATCCTAGGATATTGAAAACAAAGCCTTCTCCTTCCCCTCACTACAAATATTCGCTTACATTATTTCGTAATAAGCTAAGGATGGCATCCTACTTTCCCGTGGGGGGAGGAAATTTGCTTACATTCCACGGTGATGAGTAATCTCAATCTCTGCAGTGGGAAAGGTGGGAAAGCCACAAATAGCTCCGATCAAGCTCAGAATTTTCTACACTTCAGAGTTCCTCTCCTGTGCTGACAGGTCCTCTTGGTGTGTCCCTGTGGAAATTGGGACACAGTGAACCCCTGTATGGTATCTCTCTGGCTGCCGTTTTTGCTGTAAATAGAAATTATCTATGTTTTGACCCAGTGGTCTTGTGTTCTTCTGTCAGTACATGGATATAAAACTCTACCAGGTTAACTGGCTGCTTGTAAGTACAGTAAAATTTCAAACCCTTCACAATGTCTGAGTGAATGCAGCGAGTACTAAGTGTTAGTTCTTACAATGACTTTGTCAGGAACATAGTTTACCTTAAGACAGAAAGTTTACAGTCAACAGAGAAACAGAGTTTCTCTCTTAACATTCTCCAGGTGCAATTTAATTCCTCTATGTTTATCATATCTAGGAGCTAAATTTTACTCAAGTCACTTGTTTCATGTACAATTTCAGGAAGAAATAAATTAGGATCAAATGCTCTGACTTAAATAGACCAAGAGCAAATACTAAATACCCTGCCTGGCATTTTTTTTATTGTGTTAATAATTATAATATTTCTACCAAACTCCGATGAAATGGATGAGTTCAATATAACCAACAGGGATACTCTTCCTTTTACACAGTTGGTAGAAATGAATCTTGTTACATTTTTAAAAACAGATCACCAGAACTGAGCCCCAGTTAATGAGTTAGTTTTTCTTAAAAGAAAGTGATTGGGACATGGAAAATGTTTTTCATCATTACTAAAATATAACTTGATTCACTGTCTTAAACCATAACCTGATTAGAATCTATGACAAAAACAAGATGTAGTGTGTAGGGCAGATTTACACTGTGTAATAGCAACAGTTACAGTGCCTGTCCATTAACTATGGAGCGCAATAGAGCAGGCACTAGAAGAACATGGATGAAGTATTTCTAACCTAACGTATAGAGTAAGTATATGCGATGGCACACTTCAGTTTTTAATTTTAACAGATCTATGGCTAATGCCAACATTTTTGGTAATACTCATTTCTGAT
Organism: Miniopterus natalensis; assembly: GCF_054644295.1. Lineage (NCBI taxonomy): Eukaryota > Metazoa > Chordata > Mammalia > Chiroptera > Miniopteridae > Miniopterus > Miniopterus natalensis. The sequence goes on from NC_142082.1 coordinate 46,513,027, forward strand.
CCCTTTTCATGTTTTGATTTTATTTTTTCAGTATATTCCACTAATCAACATCAAGACCTCTTCTATATTTTTCTGGATTTAAAAAATAATCCAGAATAGTTTTGATATGCTCTAATTTTGGGCTTAGCCCTAGCGATGAAGATAGCTGCAGTTTAACAGCCCTTCCAGGTGATTCTTATGCACACTTATTTTGAGTCTAAGCTCCCTGATCTTTACATCTGAAATTTCCTCATTATTTTAAAATTCACTCCTAATATTTTAATAATGTACTCAATTGGCTTCCACTAGATCCTCCTGGACTGTACTAATAGTACTCATATGGATGCTGTGCAAGCACTTAATAGATATTATCTCACCTAATTATCACACCAGTTCTAGGAAAAGATTTTTTCCCCTTTCACATAATGGAAAATGAGATGGGTAGTTAAATAGCTCGATGATTCCCTTGCAACTTGTATTTGGAAGAACTTGGGTTTGCCAATAGCAGAAATAGGCCATCACTCGAATAGTCAGCTACCAGTTGTACCTAGAGCCTGGCATTTCTCCCTCCAAATTCTATTACACCAGTTGCCACCAGGCGGCCTCTATAATGTCCATAATCATTTGCTTCTTTCTATCCCAAAGACAGTTCTGCAGAGGGACGTTACTTGATGTTGCCATCGCATAAACAGACTACTTCCACCATTGAATTTTCTTTCAGATTCTACCTGAATTTTAACATGACCTCATCAAATTACTAATTTAAACCATCGTAAAATTCTCTATCCCCCCTAACTTTCTGGGCAACTGAACGAGATTTCCATGCTTTTGTTCTCAATATGACTCTGAGGCTAAAATTGTAGCATGTCCTTTTAATAATGTAACAGGAGGCTCTATTGCACTTTTACGGTTGCTTGAAATTGGCTAGTGGGATCCAAGATTGGGCACCGAGAAGCATCACATAATTGGAGGGCAGATGCCGCTTCGGCACCTAAGAGGCTGAAGTGCTCTGCTCCGCAGCTTCTGAACCCTGCATTTTAAACCAAGGAAGAAGGTTTCCAACAAAATGAGAGATTTAGGGTTGCCCTGATTCCCTATTGCAATGTGCTCCGTCCCCCACCTAGCAGCTGCATGCCTTATTGAAGCAGGAAGAGGGGCAGGGTGGAGCAGCGAGCATACCTGTCACTTGGTATGACAAGGGCGGATAGGGTGTCCGTCGTGTGGGTAGCACATGAACAGCTAACCTGAGGCACGCTGCGGGTGGGTCAATCAGGAAGGCCGGCTTACTGCCAACTGAACACAAGACTGGGGGGCTGTAGCTGAACGGGTCAGAGAGCATGAGGAATCGCCCTCTTTGGGTCCCTCCTGTCTGTAGGTTTACCCGGGCCTGCAGGGAGGTAGCTTTCAGACATTTGTTACAAGGACATAAGCACTCACCTAGATGTGGAGAAAGAAAAATGCAGCCAAAAGAGACCCTGGTTTCTTTCTAATTCTTTTGTTCCTGTCCTGACCCAGTTAAGGAGGGACAGATCAGAACGAAAGCAGAAGCAGTGAAAAAGTAGCTTCATGTCATCTACACCAGACATGTCACTGGGGAGGGCTGGAGTCGAGCCTGACCTGGGCGAAGTTTAGAAGGTGAGCGTTGAATTGGTAGGTCACCGTGACACCCTTGATCGAGCCTGTCGGCCTTCTTGCTAACTGACGAGGGCGGTGGAGTTGCAGGATCTGCCCATGACAGGCTGAAGGACCACGTCGCTGAGTATTCCCAGCTCATTTGGTCCACACTGTTTAACACACTAGTAACAGCTGAAATGAAATCATATCCTTAAAAACAATGAAAATCTAATTTTGCTTTGCGTCGTTATCAGATGTATATGCCAGCAGCTCCTATTTCTTTGTCAGCGTAATGATTCTCAAAGTGCAGTGTTCATGCCAGAAGCTTGGACATTGCTGGCAATCTTGTTAAAAATGCAGATCCTCAGGCCCCAACCCCAGGCTCACTGAATCAGAAACTTGGAAGAGGGGCACAGGGAGGGGTGTGTGTGTGTGTGTGTGTGTGTGTTAATTGAAATGTATTTAACATATAACACTATATAAATCCGAGGTGTGCAACATGTTCATTTGATGCATTTATATATTGTATTTTGATCACATTTGTAGTAATAATAAGCACCTCTGTCACGTTACATAATTATCCTTTCTTTTTAGTGGTTGGGATTACGCAGTTCTAGTCTCTTAGCGAGTTTGATTGTAATACATCATTGTCTGTAGTCACTATGCTGAGCGTTAGCTCTCTAGGGCTTATTTACTACTCACTGCAAGTTCATACCCTTAAATGACATCCATCTTACTCCAGCCCCCAGCCCCTAGAAATCACCATTTAAACTTCAAGTTTTTACCAATTTGTCTTTTTTAGATTCCACGCATAAGTGCTATCATTCAGTACTTCCTTTCTGTTTCTCACTTACCTTACTTACCATAATATGCTCAAATTCCATCCATGTTGTGGCAAATGGCAGGATCTCCTTCTTTGTCAGGGCTGCATATTCCATTCTGTGCATGTGTATATATCACGTCTTGACAGGCCTTCCAGGTGCTTCTACTACATACTGAAGTTTAAGATTCACTGTGTGCTTGTTTTGTATTTTGAATGTCTTGAGGAAAAGATTTAACTTTAATATTTTAATGAAAATTTTATAGTTTTTTATACTCATCACTTCATTTCTGTAGCACTTGATTAAATGTAAAAAGAAACTATTTTGGATCATTTATTATATCAACTTTATTCATTAATTAATTTATTTTTAAATTAATCTTTATTGTTGAAAGTATTACAGACGTCCCCCTTTTTCCCCCCATTAATCCCCTTCACACCATACCTGTTCTCTGCCCCAGGCCTTCAATAATTTAATTTGTTATTAACAAAATTTTCCAAATGAAAATGTCTCATTACATATTTTGTATTTATGTCATTAGTTACTGATTATTTGATATAAGCTGTTAATGAGCTACTGTATTTCAGGGTTAATTTATTAAAATTCCTTTGGACTAGTAGAATCCATGGCCTTTAAAAATGAAAACATTTCTGTAATTTTAGTATTATGCTTAATTCAAAATGATAAAGTAAAGTGATCAACATATTCCCAAAATTTACATCTGGTTCAATAATTCTTTAAGAGTTCATAAATTGACCCATATTTAGCTAATAGAATATTTCTGTTGTTTTTGAAATTTTGTAACCAGCTTAAAATTACCTTCTTAAAAAGGTTTTTTGTGTGGTTTAATCTCTAATATGCACTTCTAGCATTGATTAGTATCTGATTTTTTTTTTTACATTTCTTGTCTGTTCTATCCAGTAATATAACCATTTTAAGTTAAAACCTGGTAAACTCATATTCACTTAAAAAATCAGTGAATTACTTAAAAAAAATTTTAATAATAGTTTCATTGTGATATAATTCAGATACCATAACATTTACCCTTTTAAAGAGCACACTTCAGTGTTTTCAATACAGAATTGCACAACCATCATTAGTGTGTAATCCCTGAATATTTTAAGATATGCTCTGTTGTCAGTGGAAAGAAAATTAGTGCATTACATTATGGTAAAATAATGAAAACGATTGTTTTCTTCCTTTATACCATAGTCATGATATTTTCCTAAAACTACACCCACACATTTCTAATTAAACCAAGCCTGATTCTACATTTCTCTGGAGCTAAATGAAGGGTGCATAAATATTTGTTTGGTATTTGCTTCTGAGTAAAACACAGTATTTTTAAAAATTCTGATTTAAAAAATACTTCTCAATTTTTTGTGTTATTAAATGTAAAAAATTGCCACATTATATTTTGAAAAGTTATTATAGAGAAAAGAAACTAATGAATAATGTATACTTTATTAAAAACAAAAATTCATTTATACAAAAATGGCTGATCAGTGCAAAAGATATCTTTTGATCTCATGCTGGTATCTACAGTAATTCACAGGCCCTTAAGTGTAGTGCAATTTGACTTAACTCTGCTGGAGTGGATTGTAACAAAAATAACAGCATCACTGTGTTTTTGCATGCCTGAAGGATGTTAGGATCTTCATAACTGCTAAAAATACAGTATAGTATGCCAAACAAAGGAATGCTAAGAACACACGAGGTCTAAAACTTGTGGATTTGTGCCAGCTGAGCACAGCAACAAGTAGTTCATTTTAGCAGCCTGTACAAACACTTCTTTCATAGAGGAACACACTGTCACTATCCCCATCTCCTCCTCTCTCCCCGAAAAATCCCATACATGACATTTGCATTGACTTCATCGACTTCAAATTGCACCATCAGGAATACGAGCATACATTTTGTATTCTTTCCAACACTAGCCAGGACTGGAGGCTAATGTACCACCAATATTTTAAATACAGAGTTTCCATAAAGAGCAATTCTCTCATAAAAACCACAACTTCAGTTGTCACTTTAATCAGAAGGGATCCCCCCCCCACCGAACACAGACCAACCTAAATAGCTACCTATGTTAAAAAGCTTCAATTTTTATGCTAAAATGTGAATTTTTTTAAAAAGCTGTTCCTGCTTTAACTAATATGACTTTATATATAGACTTTATAATTATACATATAATTATATAATTATTTCTATATAGACTTTATAGCTATATGGACTTTAAATTCTGTTATAAGTTAAATGAAGTCATTAATTGAAACATATTATAAAGAAATATGACATGGTCATAGTAATAGAGTTGGGAACAAAATTCAGAAACTTTATTTCCAGTATCTGATCACATAGGTGGCTGTGCTCTGGGCAAATTTCACTGGGTTTAGACCTACCACATTCCTTAGAAACTAATAGACTTTTGATAAATAATAATAATTTCTTGAACTTAAGAGTGAAAAACTTCATATAATATTCCACAGAATAAGAAATTGAAAATGTTTATGTAAATATTCAATACTGATGATTCTTTTAAAGAGCTATAGGCTTGAAATAACTCAAATTATAGAACATGCATACATATGTACATATAATGCATGTGTATATGTATATATGTTAATATATATGTAAACAGACATGTGAAAACATACACAAAAACTTTTTTTCTAATTGCAATGGAAATTTTAAAAATATTATTTCCTGGATTTTTTTCCATAAAAAAGCACAATATCAAAGAAGTTAAGTCCACCCCTCATCTTTCAAAAATAGATATATGCGACATTTTGTATGAATTGTTCAAGGGAATAAAAGATAGAACATTCATATATCATCTGATTATGTTGAAATTCTCCACTTGTAATTATGTAACAGTTATGGCTGAAAGAAAAGTCTCCGGTTTCTCTTTTGTAGGTATGGTACACAAGTGATTATTGCCATTCACGTGTGAGTCAGACTGTATTATAACAAAGCCAACAATGTACTAACCATTTCAAAGCATATTTATAATTGAAAACCAATGTTAACAATAGTTTTCGAGGATTTACTTTGTGGTTTGACCTCTGCTTAAAAAGGACCATCACACTAAGTCTAGTTAATGTCCGTCACCATACATAGGTACAAATATCCTTTCTTGTGATGAAAACTTTAAGATTTACTCTCTTGGCAACTTTCAAATATGCAATACAGTCTGATCAACTATAGTCAATATGCTTTACATTATGTCCCATATTTATTCTGTAACTAGAAGTTTGTACCTTTTTAACTCCCTTTGCCCATTTTGCCCACACTCATTGTCTGCCTCTTACAACCACCAATCTGTTCTATCTATGAGTTCAGATTTTTTTAAGATCCCACATATAAATGGGATCACATGGTATTTGCCTGACTTTCTGACTTATTTCACTTAGGATAATAACCTCAAGGTTCATCCATGTTGTCTCAAACAGCAAGATGTCTTTTTTTATGGGTGAATACTATTCTCTGTGTGTGTATGTGTGTGTCTCTATATATCACATTTTCTTTACCCATTCATCCATCAACAGATACTTAGGTTGCTTTCATGTCTCAACTATGGTAAATAATGGTGTAAATAACATGGGGGTGCGTGTATCTGTTTGAGTTCGTGTTCTCATTTCCTTCAAATAAGGAACTGCTGGATTGGGAGTTACAATTTGGAGATTTGGAGATTCCAATTTTTGTGGAATCTCCAAACTGCTTTCCATAGTGGTTGCACCAATTTATATTCCAAAGAACAGTATAAAAGTGTAATACCTTTTATATTATGCAGGAACTACAAGTTAAATATACTATCTCAAAACTTTTAGAATGGATCTTCAGGACATAAAAAGACAACACTGCTTTTTGTTTTTGTTTTTGAGAAACCATTAACAGCGTGGCTTCTAAAAGATTGCCCACTAAGGTTTTTATATTAAAGGTTTTAAAACTATAGTGTGTCTTTAATAACAGAGTTACAAGGAGCATATTACCAATAATTTTTTCATTATGGCTACCAAAAACTGGATTAAAAATCGCAAGATATTATGGAATAACATTCAACTGAAATTTTTTGAACTGATAGCATCAAACTAACATAACAGTAAATAAATATATTAATTTAGAAATTATTAGCTCATATCTCCTTGTAGCTATACTGCTAAACAAATCAGAGTATCTGCAAGGATTTTAATTATTTAGTGAAATGTAGTCTAAACTCTTCATCTGCCTGTGTTGAAAATAGATTGCAGATGATTACATTTCCATAGACTTCACAACATAAGCTTCTTTTGGTTTGAAATAAGAATGCTAAGGTTGCCAAGTATAAAGTTTATAACTGCTGTTATTTTGGATTTTATAGAGTTATGAAAATCCAAATGTTTTACAAAGTTAACAAGTATTCTTTTTTTGCTCACTTAAAACTCAAAAATCACTAAAGTCATTCCACCAAAACATGCCAAGAAGTCTAGCTTCTTGCCATATGCCTGCATAATCTTAACAAATCGCTGCTATTCACGTGCATGTTCTCACACACATACAGAAAGGTGGTGCCAAAGATTGAAACTATATCATATGTATTTTACAAAAGCTTGAATTGAGACCATGACCTCATTTGAATGCAGCATGTGACCTATTTCTAAGCTTATTTTTAAACCAGCCTTAACAGAATTATGTATGTCTCTTATACTTAGTACTTCTAGTATTACCCACTCTAATTTTAGTGTATCCTGAAACTTATGAGTGATTGAAATAATTAGTAAAAACTTATTTTAAAAAATTTTATTTACTATGTACAATTTTTTCATCAGTTAATAACATGTAACAATTATAATGGTGAATGGCATGCAGGAAGCACCAAATAAGCGTTAGCTATAATATGATAATAATATATTTAATATTTAATACTAATAACTATTATTACAACACATGTATAGATTTTTAGACAAGGCCTATAAAGTGATGTCTTAAAATAACTAAACTCAATAAATTGCTCATTGAATGCTTTTCCTTTTGCAGTTCAAACAATCTGTTCTGAGGCCATGATTATCCAAAGTTCCACATTTTTTGTTTCTAGATGTCTATTGTATATCTTCATATTATTTCAGCCTTCAGTTCTAGGCCCTTTCAGACAAGAAACTCCCAGATTGTATTCTCCTTGAGACATGGACTAAGAATGGAATTTCTAATTTGTATGTGCTGAACTGTTTAAAAACTATCTAGTTAATGTCAAAGGATGATTTTAAAGTGCTCTTATGTGATTATGGTTGAAAAAAAGAGGAGTGAGTGGGAAAAGGCAGGAGAAACGAGCTTCTCTTCTTACCTCAACTATCTCCTCATTTGTTCTAGGATAAGACTCAAATATTTGCCTGAGGTTATAGGAGGTTCTTTCCAAGCCCATCTTGGTTCACTCCTCTATCCTAGTATTTTATCAATATTCTTATCCAAACTAACATTTTAAAAGATGTTTTTTTCAGATTATAATTTGCACCAAATACCTTCATCATTCTACTTTCATATCTCTCTGCCATTTTTATTCATACTATCTTATAGTTAAATGTTTCTTTATCTTATCTAGTAGATAGTGAGCTACTTTAGCTTTCCTTTTATTCTTAGCTGTAGCAAAAGGACTCAGAGTTTATTTCATATATGAATAAATGAGATTTTTTTTGTCTTCTGAGAATAATGACAACTGTATGCAATCTACCAAGTATGACAGTGCTATACATTCCCACTGGAATGAATTTAGACCTTCTCAATGGCTCTCAGCCTTGGATGGATGTATAAGCATCTGGAAGCTTTGAAAGAAATAGTGATAGAAGGGCCCACACAAACACTTATATCAAAATATCTGGGGGTAGAGGTGATTGGGCATAGATAAGTTATAAAATCCCCCCGGGTGATTTTAATTGGTAGCCATAGTTGAGAACCATAGACATAGATGAGTGTCTCTCTACCTATAAGATGAATTTCACAAGCATTTATGAATTAGGCCAAGGCATCAATGAGCTGGGTGTTGGCAAAGTTAGAGTTAGTCCATAAAATGGCTAATATGGATCTATTTCCTGGGCACTTTTCCATTGCACAATGATGTTAGATATTTCTTACAAAGTTCACACTGAAAATTCATAACCTATTTCTTGTGACCAATTTGGGGTATGGCTTTGTGACTTAACTGTGTCACTTTAATCTCTTCTACAAAATCTTTTGAAGATTTTTATCTAAACTTCATTCGAACAAGTCTGTATTTCTCTTGTGACACAGTCTATTCCTGTTAATAAATTGTTCTAATTCTAGTGAGTTTTCTCACTTGGGTTGATTAAAAATCAACTCCCTATAATTTAAGCTGGTCCTCACAAATGAGATAAATCTGCCCTTTTCCACCTATAAGCCCATCAAGTATTTGAAGATGGTTATTATATTTACTTTTCCAAACCATATTTCTACATTCCTCTTATAGTATGTTAATTTGGCTTTTGCATTACTGGGTAACAATTCCAATTAAAGTGAAGTGCTGTACAATTATTTACTATTGTAGATGGATAGTGAACTAGCAAACATTAAAATAAATCATATCTATTTGAGATGAACATTCTCCCTTGCTAAACCAAAGTGACCCCTGCCTTCCTATCAATTCTATATTTTTATTGTTGGGCTTACACCTGAAGATAGAAGTTCCTTTTATCATGGCTAGATTTTAAGTTGCTTATTTTATTCAATAATCCCTCTCAGGAATTTTTGAAATCCAGTGTGCTAAGGTAGGGAAAATTTTTCTTGAGAAAGCTGGAGGCAGAGATATTTTTCAGTCATTTGGGTGCTATGGTTTCTTTCTCTAGAAGAAGGTATGGCCTTGCTGATGCAGAGTTTTATTCAAGACTTCTAAACATTTTCTTAATAAGAGATCATTAATAATTTAAGTTTCCCCAAAATTTCAATTAAAGTCCCACATATAAATGGTAAGAATCATATCACAAATTGACTCTTTGGATCCTAACTCGATCCTACTTTGTTCAGATAGTATGCTATAGGCAACTGCTTTGCCGTGTTAGGGACTCCAGCTACATCTCTTTTGGCACAAGGTTAAACTCATTTCCATTAATGATTTGTATATAGCCTTGGGTAACTAAATTGGGAATGCAGTCTGTGTAGAGCATATTTATCTGTATGTATGTATATGGACATGCGTAAGTATGCTTGTTTTTGTTTTATTTTGGTATATGGTAATTTCTTATGTTATTTGAAAAACAGCATGCAAGTATGAATTATTTCTCTCCCTGCTCTGGCTGATCTGTGTCATTAACAATCAGAATATCTTTATCAAAGGCATTAATAAAATTGTTGAAGAGAGTAGACCAAATGTCTGAATACCCTGCTGGTATAGTAAAAATTATATAGGTTAGTCACCTGAAAATATTACGTGGTGTGTTAATATGAATGTAGCTATTTGGTCAGAAACTATCATTATCAACTCTTAAATTTCCAGGCAGCCTTTGATAATTTCAGTGAGTGTTTTGATGAAGTAATCATATAAGGAAATGATCACACTTAATTACTAAATGACTATTTATGCAAACCCCAGTGTAGTCCCCTAGTAGATTGGAATGAGTCCAAGTGGAACAAATTTTGTTAGGTAACTTAAAAGTGTAAGTTCCACCACACTCAAAAACAGTGTATCTCCACTCCCAAGCAAAAGTAGAATGATGTCCTCTGTCCTTAAATACCAGCCATTAGGGAAAAATATTAATCTCTAAAGAAAAATTCCCAAAAAGCTCCATAGAACCAAGTGAGGCTGCTGTGGCTTTGTCAAATTAAGTTATTAAGTGGAGTACAGTCTGTCAGACAGTGAGCTGTTGTTCAACAACAGGCCACAAGAGACACTAGAATAGAGAAGTTTATTTTCTCACAGGTCCTAGAGAAAGTGCATGGCATGCTGTGAGAGGCATTTATTAGTATGTATAGATGGAGTGTTTTGGGGTTCCAGGGCTAGGGCTAGATTGGTCAATTCAAACCCAAAGAGAATTTTGGTAGCTCCTAAAGGGCTCTTATCTAAGGGGTACCTAAGGCATGAGGCAGAGGATACTTGATCACTAGGGCTGTTGGACCAGTTCTATTAGTACATTTGCTATTTTGCAGGCTGCTCTCTAGGGCATGTTCTTACATGAGACAACTAGTGTCAGTTTAAGGTCTCTGCAGGCCATATGGACCCACAAAATGGATGCTGAGACAGCAAAACCATGGAATAGCTTAACTAAACTCTCATCAAGGGGTATCTGCAAAATGAAAGCAGAACTTTATTCTCCTTCCATGATTACAGAGACAGATCATGTCTAAAATATTGCCGAAAAATTCTACTGAGACTATGGAGCAAAATTTGGCCAGGATCCCCTGGAGAGATTGTTTAATATATTATACTTGAATTCTATCTTCTGAATCACATTCTACAGAAGGGCCTAGATAACTGCATATCTTTGATGGACATCTTTTCATGATTCTAAAGGACCCTAAAGTCTGAGACCCTCTCACTGACACATATGAGAAAGACAAAGAACTCTTACCTAAACTTTCAGTTTAGAGACTTTGTGGAGAGGCAATTTCTGGAGAAAAGAACAAAAAAGAATCATCAGAAAGATAAAGCTATTGATGTGACAGGCTTATCTATTAATCCTGCCTGTGGATGTGATTTCCCACCCCCTCTACCTTCAGCTGATGCTTCTCTCTTTCTCATTCTTAAAATACAAGGCCTGCCCGGCTGGGCATGACTCAGCGGTTGAGCATCGAACTAGGATCCAGGCGATCGGGGTTCGACTCCCGGTCAGGGCACATGCCCGGGCTGCGGGCTGTGGGCTGCAGCCAATCAATGATTCTCTCATCATTGATGTTTCTACCTCTCTCTCTCCCTCTCCTTTCCTCTCTCTGAAATCAATAAAGATATATTTAAAAAAAAAAAGAAATCTTTAAAATACAAGGCCTTTCTTAGGTGAAGTTACCAATTATCCTACAAGCAGTACCCTTCTGACTTCTATTTGCAAAATCTAACCTATTGCTAGATTGTCCCCTGGACGGAAGGGACAGACGTGAAGGTAATACCAAGAGGTTGGAAGAGGGGTTAGAATGGGATTAAAGGTATGAGAACACCAGAAATTAGAGAATAAATAATTAGAAGCAATTGGCAGAGCATCACAATTGAGCCTCAAATTTACTTTTATATGTGCAATATAGCACTGCTTTCACTTTCTCAGAAAAGCAGGAGCATTCAGTATACATTAAGCAATCAAAAAATATTACCTTTTAAAAGGCATATTCTAGTTTCATTTCCTTATGTAACTCAATTATTTTCACATAAATGCTCAAGTTCTTTTAGATTTTTTCTTTTCCCCCACTTCTGCATATACACACATTTATTTAATATGTTATCCACAAATATATAAAATGATATATCCATATAAAATATTAGTGAATAATTCATTGCTTTTCAGTATCTTACTTTATTCAATTTTAAAATCTAGAACCATTCCTAATATCATCTATGAGACCTCCCCATGATTGTTATTGATATTATATTATCCATATTATTTGATATTATGGATATTCAATGATTTCCCACTTTTTTAAAACAATATAATTATAACACATTAAGAGGACACTGGCATCAGACTACTCGTGCTTGAATTCTTGTTCTAGTAATCAAAGCAAATTTCAGTTTACTCATACATGAAATAGGTATAAGACACTACCTCTCTCACACGTTTGAGAGGGCTGACTGAAAACATATGCTTAAAGGTCAACACTAGAGTGAGAAGTCAATTAATATGAACTATTGTTAGACATTGGTATGATTGCTTTATAAATTGTATGGCAAATATATATTTCTTTGTATAAATATTTGATTATTTCACTAATATCAATACTTGAGATATTATTATATTAAAGAATCTAACAATTTAAAGATTTTTGATACATTGATTTCATTCTGTAGTATTTTCTACAGAGAGCATGTGTGGGAGATAAGTCTGAGTCTCTGTTCTCACAAGGTTTATTTTTGCCCTCCCGTTTTCAAAGTTTGCTTGGTTTGCATACAGAATTCTAAATTCCAAGTCAGTTACCCTCCTTTCAGCCACATAGTGTTTGAATTACTATGGCTTTATTCAACACAGAATGCCTGATAAAACAAGGCCTTATGCATTAAGATTATTTTTCAGCTTCTCCTAAAATATTTTCATTTCAACATGATTCAGTTTTGATATTGAAAAATGTGACACCACTTTTATTTTTATTTATTTGTAGGCAATTTGTCTTATTTCTAAAAGCTTTGCATATTTTCCCTTTTTCCTTGCAGTTCAAAAAATCTTACCATGATGTTTGTCTTGTGAGCCATTTCTCATTCTTACTTCTTGGTACTTGGAAAGCCCTTTAAATATACAGAATTCTGTATTTTTAGCTCTGGGAAATTTTCTTTTAAGAGTCAAGATTTATTTTAAGAGAACCCAGTCCTAGCATCATTACTAGTGTGGCAAGATATATATGTGTTTGACCAATTTGTCAAAGAATAATTTTCAAAATTTATAAAAACTTGGTTTCATTCAGTTATAACTGTGTCATAGATTTTAAATATTCACTTGTGCCTGGCGGGGCGTGACTCAGTGGTTGAGCGTCAACCTGGGACCCAGGTGATCAGGGTTTGATTCCCGGTGAGGGCACATGCCCGGTTGTGGGCCTGATCAATGACTCTCTCATCATTGATGTTTCTGTCTCTCTCTCTTCCTCTCCTTTCCTCTCTCTGAAATCAATAAAGATATATTTTTTAAAAAAATCACTTGTGAGGGGATAAGTAGGTGGTAAAATTGATAAAAGAATATTGTTAAATAGTCGTTATTTTTTGAGAATTATTAGGTCTATAGAAAATTGAACAAAAGGTAGAGATTTACCACATACCACCTGACCTTTCCTCCAGTTTCCACTATTAATATCTTGCATTAGTGTGATACATTTCTTAAGATTGATGGCCAGTATTACATTATCAACTAAAATCTCTATTTTACATTAGGGTTTACTCTTTGGATCGAACATTTTATTGGTTTTGGCAAATATATAATGACATTTATCCACTATACAGTATTAGATATATTCACTGATCAAAATTCCACTGGGAACCTCCTATTCATTGCTCTCTTCCCTCCTAACCCTTGGCAGCCACTGATCATTTTACTCTCTCCACAGTTTGCCTTTTCCTGAATGTTATACAGCTAGAGTTATATAGTCTGAGACTTTTCACATTTGGCATTTCTTCCTTAGCAATATGCATTTAGGGTTCTTCCATTTCTTTTTGTGGCTTGATAGTTTTTTGTTGTTGTTGGTTTTTTTGGTGCTAAATAATATTACATTGTAAGGATGTACCACAGTTTATCTACTCACCTATGTAAGGACATCTTAGTTGCTTCCAGATTTTGACAATTATAAATAAAGCTGTTATAATTCATGTATAGGTTTTGTGTAGCCATCATTTTTCAACTCATTTGGGCAAATATCAATAATATCAATGTTGAATTATATGGTAAGACTATGATTAGATTTGTAAAATTTTGACAAAATTGATTTCCAAAGTGGCTGCATCATTTCATATTTACCAGAAATGAATGAGAGTTCCTATTGCTTCATATCCTTATAACATTTGGTATTGTTGATGTTTAAATTTTACACTTTCCAATAGGTATGTAATGATATATAGCATTGCTGTTCAAGTTTACTATTCCCTGGTTACATATGATGTTGAGCATCTTTTCATATGCTTCTTTGCCATCTGTATATTTTTTCTGTTCAGATATTTTGCCCATTTTTTATTGGATCATTAATTTTCTTGTTTAGTTTTAAGGTTTTTTTGTATATTCTGGATATCAGTCTTTTATCCAAAAGGCATTTTGCAAATATTTTCTACCAGTATGTGGCATGTCTTTTCATTTTCTTAACAATGTATTTTACAAATTAGAAGTTTTTAATTTTAATGACCTTCAATTTATCATTTTTTCTTATATGGCTATGCTTTTGGTGTTATATCCAAGAAGTCACTGCCATACCCAAGGCCATCTTGATTGTTCTCTTAAGTTACCTTCTAGAAGTTCTTTGGTATTGTTTTACATTTAGGTCTATGATTCATTTTTAGTTGTGTGAAATATATAAGGTCTGTGTCTAGATTAATCTTTTTTGACATGTGGATGTCTAGTTGTTTCAACACAATTTATTGAATTAGACTATCCTTTCTCCATTGAATTGCCTTTGTCCCTTTGTTAACTCTTTTGTGCAGTAAAAGAACATTTAAGAATTGATGGTAGCCTGCCAGCATGGCTCAGCAGTTGAGCATTGACCTATGATCCAGGAGATCTTGGATCAATTCTCGGTCAGAGCACATGCCTGGGTTGAGGGCTTGATCCCCAGCAGGGGTGTGCAGCAGGGAGCCAATCGATGACTCTCTCTCATCATTGATGTTTCTATTTCTGTCTCTCCCTCTTCCTTCCTCTCTCTGAAATCAATGAAGATATATTAAAAAAAATTGATTGTACAAAATTAAGAAATAAATGATTTTTGTATATAAGCTGGAGATTTTATTTCTAGTTTATGTCCTAGAAGGCAATATAATCATAATTTTACATTCTTCTGACAGAAATTATTTGAATATCTATTGTGTACAAAAAATCCATAATTTAACATGCAATTCCCAAGTCTGGGCTAGACTCAATAGTGAGTATAGTATGTCAAACAGAAGCCCGTCCCACAGATGTATGAGCTCAAAGACCTCAGGGAGGTCTTTCCTGACTATGCTACCTTACATAGTCTCCTCCTTAAGAACATTTTATCAGATAATATATTAAATTCTTTTTTTATAGTCCTAGCCCCAGTAACTTTTGACAAATAATAAATGTAAAAGAAACAGACACCCCGTTTTCTCAGCCTCTTTACATTTAATTGGACCCTGTGATTTGTGACTCCAAGTGACATGTCACTTCCAGGCATGGGCATAGAAAAGCCTATGTGAAATTTTCCACTTGCATTATAGCCTTCTGCAAAATGTGAGAAAACCATTTTAGAGGCAGAGGAGGAATGTTGAGATCTAAGCAGCCTAGATGACTGATTTGCCACATTGGGGGCTGACAGTGGTCATCTATACAGATACCTAAGCCTATAATATGGAATAGCAAGAAATAAGCCTTTATGTGTGTATATGACATTTTGTTGCTGTTTGTTAGCACAATAAACCCTAGGCTATACAACTAATACAATATGTACATCTTAATATAGTGCATACATATTTTAGATGAATGGGTAAAAGAATGAAGAAAATGTGTTTACTGAGGACAATCCTAAATGCAGCAAAACGATTTCATTAATTTAAAATGAAATTTTTTTAAGAAAAACCCAAATTGAATCTAGCAATAAGATAGGAGATTTTCTCTGAGTTTCTATAATATTTCCAGGCAGAAGAACCTATACAGCAGTCATAAGGGAAAGGAGCAAACATCATAGACACATCCAAGAGATAGATCAATTCTCATTTTCTGTTTATATGGTTAATCTTCTCAAGCTCAAATTTTGGTCATCATTCTTGTCTTTTGCCTGTTTAATCTTGGCCTCCATTTATGTCCCTTTGTGCTCTGTTATGTAGGATGTTGGGAATTTACAAAGTACATTTCTCTCATGTCTTGCCAGCTGGATTTCTAATAGCTTCTGCCAATGGGAAGCGCTGTTGGTAGATCAGAGGTGGGAGGAAAAAGGAGCTTTCTGATTCTGGCACAGCAGTTATTGGCAGCTGCTAGCATTATTTAGAGCAGTGGTAGCAGTGAGGTTATTATTGGACTTGAGCAATTCTGTGATTGTTTTAATGCCGATGCCCTCACTGGCATGTCCAGATCTACTACTAGAGCATTTTTTGCGCAGTACCTGATGCAGGCTGGTGGCCTCCAGCCCAGAGGCATTAGCAGATTAGATTCCATGGTATTATCTCCTCCTTTTTATATCTTCAATCCCTGACATCTTTCTTTTGATCACTCAACCCTCTGCCCATGGAACCATTCAGCCTGTTTGAACAACATGGGTTGATTGCTATTTCCTTGACTAGACTGTGGCAAACATAGAGACATATGTTTGTGACTATGCAATGTACTTGATATATTACAGGGAGACAACAATGAGAGAATTAGCAATTTGTCTAAAACTCATTTTGCCATACAAATGAGTGGATGTGATATAATGCATAGCAAATGCACATATTTTTATATTTATATGCACAGATTCTTCGAGCAATCTGAAGTCTCTTGACCAAACATTGAAAATTAAAGTAATTAATCATACAGGTATCTAGATAACCTAACATAGATGTCTAAAGTTTAATGCCCTAAAATCCATGTACTGTACTCGGTTGGATATATCTTGACATTTTACTTTACAAACACTTCTAACAAGTTATTTTATCTTTTTGTTCAACCCAAAGTAAACCACTTTGGAACAACAATTTTATATGGGGGTGTTTAAATGGTTCTTAAAAGCACAGTGACCAAAACCAAGATTAATAATTGATAGCTTAACCATAGAGGAAAAAGAAATACTCAAAAAAGGAAACAGAGAAACTCTTAAGTATATAATCATACAGAATAAAATGTATAGACACAGATTCATTTACAGCTTTCAAAATGTCCCAAAATGTCTAAAATAATTTTCTATGACATTTAGTCATTCATAAAAGATACTTTATTTTAGCTTCTAAATTTTAAAACACCAGGAGTATACAATTGTTAGGAAAAACTACATAAAAATATAACATGTTTCAAATAAGCAGGAAAAGCACATAAAGGGCCCTGATACCTAAATGAGATCATCTATATACATAATGTCTATACGCAGTTTCAATTTATATTGATTTTCTCTGCATAACTTTTAGTGGTGTCTCCTTTCACACTTGAAATTGTTTGGCTTATCCCATCTTTTGGTAACATACTTGTCATAATATTATAAATGATGAATTTTATTAATATCTAGTAGCTAGCACAATTTCTGATACATAGTGGTAATGGCAGAGATTGTTAGTTGTCCTCAATATCTAGATCCTCATTTTTCCAAAATTATACATGCGAATTCAGCATACACATGGCTGTCTAAAAATTCAGGTGTGACTGTGTGGATAAGTTGGAGTCAGGTAGGATATGGATAGAAATATATGGAGAGCTGGCAGGCACATTTTGACCTTCCTTTCACTCCTCCCCCTTGTCACTTCCTGGGATGTGTATGCTCTGG
Source organism: Miniopterus natalensis (assembly GCF_054644295.1). Lineage (NCBI taxonomy): Eukaryota > Metazoa > Chordata > Mammalia > Chiroptera > Miniopteridae > Miniopterus > Miniopterus natalensis. The sequence goes on from NC_142082.1 coordinate 46,530,717, forward strand.
TTGGGAATACGAGGAAAGGGGCCAACCCTTTCAGACCATGGCAGAGTTCTGAACAGGAAAAGTCCTTGGTTCTCTGGGGAGTTAATAGAACAGAGATACAACCAGCTTTGGACTAGTTATCTCTAGAGTGTGTTTGTTCAAGAGGAAAATAAACCTTTGTACTACTTAAGACACTTTTATTTGCAGTCACAGTAGTCTTTACTGAGGTGGTAGATTTTTAATAAATATCCAAAGGATAAATCAATTATTGAATCAAGACCAAGCTAACATTCAATCAAAACTAGAGACAATGTTTTATTTCAAATGCTTTCAGCTGCAAAATGCAGAAAATCCAACACACATTACTTTAACAATATTAACATATACTTAAATACACAACAGGAAGGCTACCACTAGCATAGAATCCAAGGTCTGACAATTTAATGGCACAATAGTATCACAATTTATGCATATTTTTCTACAGTTCTACTTGGTCATCCTTTGATAGCCATGGTAGATTTAGAATGATTCCAAGAAGCAGTAGCAATTTTATTCAGGAGGAAAATGATGACTGTGGCCTAGATTTTAAAAGTGAAAAACTTTTTCCCTGGCTGGGTGTCCCAGTAGATGGCCCTTCCTCTCCCCCCTTCCTCTCTCCCCTTCCTTTCCAAAAATCAATAAAACATATCCCCGGGTGATAAAAGTGGAAGTGGAGAACTTTTGTCAGAAGTCAGTGCTAAACACTCACTGGCTTTTATTGTACTAATTTCTTGCACTGACAGAGTACTATGCAGTGATTGATCTAGGCTGGGGTTTCTGGAGCAAAAATGGCAAAGAAGATGAGCTGTTCATTAGCATCTTAGACTATTCATAGCCCATCCAGCATCTGCATTAAAGTGGGTGGTGTATGTGGTGGTTGGAGAAGGAATGAATGTCCATGCAGCTCAGTACCTTCTGTTGTTCACCACTTTGGCCACCTGCTATCTGTATTTTCTTCCTTTTCATAGGTACTTTCAAAAATGCTCACTCTACTCTCCCCGGGAGACAGTGAGTCTCATGTCCCGGATCTCAATGCAATATACATTTTTTTCATCAGATGCAGATATCTTTCTTCGTGGCCTGCTATATACATGTATCCATTCCCAGTGAATGTATATAAAGTATTTAAAAAGCTATAATGAAGAATCTCCTTTGTAACACTGAATACAAAAGGCTATCCAGTTTCATTTGTTCTATCATATCATGTTGGAGGAGTTGTAGTGTTCTCTTTAGGAAGACTCCTGTATTCACTGTTCCCTGGGGCTTCATCGAAGATAAATGCATATTCCAGTGTTATACTACTTTTTTTTTTCTTGTTTTATTATTGTTTAAAATATTACAGATGTCCCTTTTTCTCCCCAATGACCCGTTCCACCCCATTCCTTCCCCCTCCCCCCTCCCCCCTCCCCAGTCCCTCTCCCCACCATTGTCCTTGTCCTTGGGTTGTGCATATATGCATATAAATTCTTTGGTTACTCTCTCCCCCTCCACTCACCTGCCCTCCTCCATCCCTCTGACATTTGTCATCCTCATCTATGCTTCCATGTCATTGAATCTATTCTGTTCATTAGTTTATTAAGTTCTTTAGATTCCACATATAAGTAAGATCATGTGATGTTTGTCTTTCTCTGCCTGGCTTATTTCACTTAGCATAATTTTCTCCAGGTCCATCCATATTGTCCCAAAGGGTACGAGATTCTTCTTCTTTACAGCTGCGTAGTATTCCATGGTGTGAATGTCCCACAGCATTTTATCCACTCAGCTACTGATGGGCACTTGGGCTGTTTCCAGATCTTAGCTATTGTAAACTGTGCTGCTATGAACATTGGGGTACATATATTCTTTCTGATGAATGTTTCAGGATTCTTAGGGTACATTCCTAGGAGTGGAATCACTGGGTCGAACGGCAGAAGCATTAAATTATAAGTTATACTAAAAACTGTTGTCTGCAGGTGAACTAAAAATAAAATCAAGGTAAAAATGGCAAAGTATTATATTATTAAATTACTTCAGCCTTACTAATTATTAGTACCATGGTATAATGAAGACAACTGAAAGAAATAATCTAAAAGAGTTAGCTATAGCCCAGCTGGGCGTGGCTCAGCGATTGAGCGTCGACCTAGGATCCAGGCGATCAGGGTTCGGTTCCCGGTCAGGGCACATGCCTGGGTTGCGGGCTCGATCAATGACTCTCTCATCATTGATGTTTCTATCTCTCCCTCTCCCTCTCCCTTCCTCTCTCTGACATCAATAAAGATATATTTAAAGAAAAAAAAAGTTAGCTATAAAAACATTGTTTTATCTATGGAAATCATTTGTTATCTTTACAAGTTAGAAACCTATCTAATTTTATTATAGAAATTACAAGGAAATTATATTTAATGAAAGTGAATATTGAAAACAGTATAAAATTGGAGCAGTTTTCTTATATATTATATATTTTTGCTTAAAACTGTTTTATGTGTAACCTCCTATGCACTGCCTACATTATTAGAAATTGAAGTTCAGTAGCTCATCACTATGTATTTAACTTGCTGTATAAAAGTGTATTCAAGAAAATAAAAGTATATTTTTCTTTAAAGGTTTAAAAAAAAAAAATTAACTTCAAGGCTACTTTCCTCTAAATATTCCTACGGCTACAATGATCACTAATACAGACATTTCAAATCATTTGATCTCCAAAGTTATACCTGGCAGGTCTGTCATTTTTGTTCTTTTATTTCTTTTGAGTATTTGGCAGGACTAATCATGTTGATTGATACGTGGTAAAAAAGACTGCTGTGAAAACTGCTTCTGAGCAATATGTTGCTGATGAAAATGGTACAATTTAAGATTTTTAAATAAAGGTAGAACAACTTTAGTATTAGGTGATGCATGGATTTCAGGGGGAATTGGAATAAGACTTCTATTTGAACTGATATCAGTTAATAGTTAAGCTAAAGTACAAATGCTGTCAAAGAGAAAAAGAGGCTGAAAAATGTCTAGAAAAGTTTTCCTTATGGTTGATTGTTACATTATAAATCAAGCTTGAAACATTAACTGAGGGATTTTCAATGATTACAAGGTTAGTTGTGCATTTTCCTAACTTTGATACATATACTTTCACTCTTCCACTCAATTTTCTTGGTTAACTATAATATAGGGAGAACAGATAATAAGACAGTTTCAATCTTATACTTCAGATTAGTTTTTAAATTGATTATTTCTATTTATTGTAAAAATATAGTAAAAATTTCCTCTAAAATGTAAGAAGTTTGGAGCAAGGGGATTAGAAGGCGCTGTTGGTATCCCAGTTTCCTTCCTTGGTGGAGAAATCCCAATGAGCTCCTCAGGGAACACACACCAAATCCCATGAGGCGAGGAGCATAGAGGAGCATATCTGTTCTGTTCATCTCTGGACCACCAGTAGCCAGGACTGTGCCTGGAACAAAATAGATGTTCAATATATAGTATGATTATATGCATGGATAAAAGGTTACAGATCTCGTCTTCTTTAAAAAAGGATATCAATAGACAAATGTCAAATGGGCCCACGAGATTCATTCTATCTGTGTCCTAGTCACCTCCAAGGCTGTGCTCAGTAGTACCATGAAAGAAGAAAAGAAACATAGGAACTTTTGTTAGTAGAGAAATTAATTCTTTCCATTTCCCACTAGAAAAACATGTATTTTATAAACTTATTGAATTTGTTACATAATTGTTTTATATTTGTATATAAATGATTAAGGAGGTATGTGCCTTCTGCGCTAAAATATGTCAGTAGGGACTTCAAATAAAGAACATTCCCTCACCCATGAAATCAACATGCATTGTCTAAGAGTATCATTAGACGTAAAGTACAGCATAGGGAATATAGTCAATAATACTGTAGCAACTGTGTACTGTGCCAGGTTGTACTGGAAGTATCAGGGGGAATACTTTGTAAAGTGATGGTCTAACTACTATGCTGTACACCTGAAACTAATAGAGAATGATACTGAATAGAAGCTATAATTGAAAAATATAATTTAAATTTAAAAAGTATAGAGGAAGACCACACATTAAAATTTAACACTTTCCTGCTTCAAAGTTTGACTTTTCCATGGTACTGTTTTGTGTTCTTTAAAGTTGTAATCAGATATAATTCTTGCCTACATCTAACAAGCAGCACCATGCTCAAAACAACAGCGAGAGATAACCAAAACAGTCTTATGGACAAATTTGGAAAAAATATAGCACAATTTAGTGTTGCTCAAACTGGGAAAGCAAAAGGCAAAATAAGGCCCTTGAGGGGGTGGGGGTGGATTGACTACCTTAAGTGATTTTTAGGATTTCAGAAATTCTCTAAACATTTATTTTTGCTTCTGAAATTTTAAATCATGAGAATTCCCTTTAAGTCTGCAGGAATTGAGTGGGAAAACAAATATCCAACACATTGTATTTATTTTCATGGTTCTTATTTTTATTTTTTTCAATTATTGTTTACATTCAGTATTTTGTGTTAGTTTCCAGTTACAGCACAGTCTTTAGACAATCATGTGCTTTCAGACACAAAACCTGAAAGGAGTGAACACAAAAGATATAGGCCCTTCAAAAGGGACAAAAGAGCCTGATTTAAAGGAGAATTCCCTGAGGCCCTGCACCACCCAAATACCTGCACAGGTTCTGACTGACATTTAAAGACACACAAGATGTTTCCTTCACTCACATTACCAACATGCTGATTACTTAGAAACTGCTTATTTACAAATGAATTTATCTGAGGAGGGTGACAGTTGTTCAGCGGCAAATACACTCAATCTCCATACTTGTAGATAATAATTGAAAGCAGATATGAGTAGCAGTAAGTAGTGGTCTGGAGGAGTGACAGAAGAAAGCACTGTGTAATGAGGGAACTCAAAATGCTTTAATACATGGCACAACCCAACATTCCCATCTCAGCCTTTGTCAGTAAAACCATAAAATTCACAATGTAGCTGACACTAGTAGAAAGGTGCCAACAGGTCTGACTACTGTGGGTGCTATTTGAAATTGTAGAGGAATTATGAATCACTGTAGCTTAGAAAGAGCTACCCAGGAAGCAAAAAATGGTCGAATTTATTAGAGATGAATGTAAACAGAACATAAATATCCCACTAAGAAATATCTCGCAGAATAACTTAATATTCTCAGGAGATTACATATGTAATCTGAAAGATAATAGAAAATATACCTATAAATAACTAAATCTGGATAGTGATAACAAAGCTACTCATGTTGGTTTAATTTGGTTGTGTTTTTATGTGTATTTGTTATGAGACTAATGCTCCTCATTCTTTAATTCATAAAGAATACATACATAAATATATATAAAAACATATAAATATATATATGTATGTATGTATGTACCATTATATGGATATATACTATGACATATATAGGGAATAAAGAATGATAAACGTCATTAATTATGTAATCTGTTCACTTTGAGTCCCAGGTCCATAAAACAGACATATATGAAGACACTAATCTCATGACAATTTCATCATTCATCAAGTTTAAATAATTTTTAATTATTTTGCTATAGTAAAAATTTATATATTTCAGATATATTTTCCTAGAAATATATGATAAAATGATTAAACTTTTACATGTTATTTTCATTTAAAAGTAATATTCTTTATTAAATTTATTGGGGAAACATTGGTTAATAAGATTATATAGGTTTCAAGTATAAATCTCTGTGATCCAATATTTGTGTATTGCATTGTATGCCCACCACCCAAAGTCCAATCACCTTCTGTCACCATGTATTTGGCCCTCTTTACCCTTTATTAACCCCTTCCTTATGGTAACCACCATACTGTTGTTTGTGTCTATGAGTTTTAAACATTTATAACTATGAAGTAACAATATAGGATTCAGGATCTTTTAATTAATAGCAAATACTTTACGGAAAATATGGGTAAAGTGCTAAGGCTTTAGAAAAAAAAATAAACTGATAAATGTAATTGGATTATATGTCTTTACGAAAATAGACACAAACATAATTTTCAAATGGTATTTCATATATTCTACAATATGCAGTGACTCTAATACCATAAGCTCTTATTGTTAACTAAATTCCAGGCTGGAAACATCATCTAGCATCATTCTCTTTACTTCTCTTTAAAACAACTGTTACCTCTTAAATTTAAGCTTTGTTTCTAGTGTAATTGTGAGTGAATAAATTAATCGTGTGCTATTACATAAAAAGAGAGAGGACAATAGGCCTCAAGGGAGAGGTGAGTGCAAATGAACTGAACAATTTAATACTCAAGTTCAGTGCAATATTATTACTTCCCCTTGAGCAGATGAGAAATAGCAGGGGAATGCACTCCCAAATCATCAGGACTGTCAACTCTTCCCTGTTCCCAAACTGAAACACCATCAACAATGTGAATAACAGAATATAATTCCAGAGTCCAAAAAGCCTTTAATGTTGCAAACTCATCTGTGCTACTGTTCTATGTACTGCATACCAAATGTAACTATTTAATTATTTAGCACCTATATAAATTTGTGCATTTCTGCATGTGTTTGAACTTACATCTTGCAAACACCTGCTTCTCCCATGCATTATGTAGACCCAGTCCCAAATGAGAGGGCAAGTATATAGAATTTCCAATCTACTCTGTCCTGCTATTTTGGTGATGTTACATATAAAATGTATGTAATGAGTTTTATGTTTTTGTTGCCTAAAGCAAAATGGGTCACAGAATAACTTAGATGGCAGTTACACTTTATTATTTTGACAGTTTCCAGAGAGATAGCAATGGGATGGAACCTACTTTCACCTTTGTCTACCATGTCAGAAATATTTTATATTGGCTTAGTATTTAAAGGGATTTTGTAACTAGCTAGCAATGTCTGAGAGCCATCTGGAACATATAACATCTTCAATACTGGGGGTTTTTCTGCAGAGCATTAATTTGGGGGCTGGTAAATTATAGTTTTATGATTTTGAGTGTTCTATAGGATATGCCCCCCACAGCCTAGACATCAAGTTCAATTCCCACAGAAGACAGTGGGGAAAATCACCACAACACATAGCTTCCCCGTAAATATAAGTTCCAAGGAAAAGATATATGGACTTAACCAGGCATGTAGATAAACTTATTTTCTACTGATGTGATAAAAATCAATCACAAGGACCTTGAGGATTTGAGCAATAGAGACTTCATTACTTGACTCTAGGCAAAGTAACTTAGCGTGTTAATTTTCCTGGAAGGTTCTCTCTCCAATTCCTGGAAGTTCTTGTTGAATCTTCTCCTGAATTGAAAGGCATTGTGGAATTTCTTTTCTTGATTTATGATGTTATGAAATGTAGAATGGATATACTGTGGTACCAAATACATTTTGATCTCAAGCTTATTTCCAACAAGCATGAGGTGAGTGAGCACTGAAGAGTATTCAAACCCAAAAAGATCCAGTTACTTCTGTCACTTGCAATGATAACGGTTGTTCCAGATTTAGACAATGGCTATAAATTGCACATTTAGCATAGTGTGCATAACAGATACTCTAGGAATATCATGCCGCTCCCTCTTTTACTAAGAATTCTTTAATTTTGGGAAATATATTGAAAGTCATTCAATTTAATTATACAGTGATGTCTGCAAATGACCCAGAAGTGTGCTGTTGTTTTCTGACCTTCAATCCAGTGAACATACTTTATTGTTTCTTTTTATAATTAATAATAACATTAATTAACATTAGTAATGTTTTGGTGGTGTAGTCTTCTAAATTTAATATTTATTTTCTCAACAAATAGTATAAAACACCTGATAATAACAACAAAATCCTGGCTCAAAATATCTGGCATAGAAAAATTTTTATTGAGCACTGTTAATATATAATTATTTTACAAACAGGTATTATCTTTACTTTGCTATCACTGAGACTTAATAATTTTAAATAATTTGCCCAAATTTATAAAGCTAAAGTTTAGGTGCAGGTTTCTTTGGCTCCAGAGTCCAGCTACCATGCAACACAGCATGTCTGTGGTTGTGCAGGTGGAAGGTAATCAGCTAGTATGCCCCATAGCTCTCTTTAATATATAGTTTATGTGATTCTGATCAAAAGGTATTTCTAAATATAATGGAAACAATTGCAATATGCATGATATTAATCAAGTATGTTAACGGCATTTTCAATTCTATCAAAATTATGATTTATAGATGATTTTGATAAGTAGAAAAAAATAAAAGTTGAAGGCAGGTGCAGATCAAGACTAGCCCTAGCTTTACAAAGGATAGAAAGAAAGCATATTTTAAGTGGGCTAAACGGAGGGAAAAAATTAAAGCAAGGGAAAAAACACAAAGGTGTTCCTCCTAGATCAGGTTCACAGCTTAAAGTTGCAATTACAGATTACTTTATACTATGTAAAAAGAGGGGCACATGCACAACTCTTCCTTGCATATTAGAGTCATTAAGTTACATGTGTTACATTATTGTCATATCTTCCCGATTCCTTAGGGCTAACTCTCCCATCTTTGTCTCTACATTTCCCTCTTCCCCAGGCTGTAGAATTCATTTCCATTCTCTTCAAACTTTGATATTTCTCATTTTCATTCTCATCCCACCAAACCTCTCACCTCTATTTTTTTTATCCTTGCTCAACATATTTTTTATGAATAAATATTGGTTCTTTTTTCATTTTTATTGAATTTATTGGGGTGATACTGGTTAACAAAATTATATAAGTTTCAGGTGCACCTAGTGATTCAACTTCTGGGAATTTATCCAAAGAAACCAAACACTAATTTGAAAGAATATATGCACCCCCATGTTCATTTCAGTGTTGTTTAAAATAGCCAAGATTTGGAAGCAGCCCAGATGTCCTTCAGTAGATGAATGGATAAAACAACTGTGGTACATTTACACAATGGAATACTACTCAGCCATAAAAAAGAAGGAAATCTTACCTTATGTGGCAGCATGGATGGAGAGCATTATGCTAAGTGAAATAGGCCAGTCAGAGAAAGACAAACACTGTATGATTCCATCCATGTGGAATCTAATGAACAAAATGAACCAACAAGCAAAATAGAGAGACCCATAGATAGAAGGCAGGCTGACAGCTGTTGGGCAGGTGGGTTTCAGGGCCTGGGTCGGGAGGTGGGGGGACTGAGCAAAAAAGAAAGAAGAAAAAGAAAAACTTGTGGACACAGACAACAATGGATATTGTTTCTTTTTCAAAATACATTTTAACATTCTCTCTTCCTCTTCTCATTTCCTTTTTTCTTACCTTTCTTCTCACTTCTTTCATTTTCTCATCAATGTAAATACCCTTGTCTAGTGTTCCTCCACTCATGGTCTAGCTTCTCTCCTAAGCCACTATGGAAACCTTACTTATATCCACTCTCTTTCTTGTATCTTCAGCCTTTTTCTGTTACCCGACTTTCTCCTAATTATCTTTATCCTATATAATTCTCTTTTTTTGCTCTGTACTATTTTCATCTCCACTCTATGTAACTTTTCCTTTACAGCTAAAATTTCTGAAATAACATTTAAATTTGTTTTTAATTCTTCAACTTTCCATTTCTCCCTAATTTACTCTCCGTGGTCAATAGAACTGACTTTTGCTGAGGTCACTGAGGTCCATTTCAGTTAAGCTAACAGATAATTTTAAGAATTAGTTGATCTCTCAGAAGTAACTGACCCAGCCACATTCCCTTCCTTGACATAACCTTTGATACCATGATTCCAACTGTCTTTAGGGGCTATTTCTCTTCAATATTCTTTGTTAATTTTTTCCCTTAAATGATGGTTGTCTTCATGGCCCTAACAGGTTGACTTTTCTATTTTCCTATATTTTTTCTAATAAGATTTTATTCACTGCAATTACTTCTATCACTATCAACTTCTAAATGCAAATGACCAGACTGAAAACTCTTTTCTCAGAACTAGAATGGTTATACAAATTTAAAACTGACATATTCTATGTATTCACTCACTGAAAGCATTTCAAATTCAGTACATTTCTAACTGGACTATTCTGTACTTCACAACAAATCTACTTCTCCACCAGATTTCCTATTGCAGCTATTATAACATCTCTCTACCACCTTTCTCAAGCCACATACCAGAGGCATTCTTTTTATTTTTATTGATTTCAGTAACAAGAGAGAGAGAGAGAAATATCAATGATGAGAGAAAGCCATTGATTGGCTGCCTCCTGCATGCTCCCTACTGGGGATCGAGCCTGCAACATGGGCAAGTACCCTGACTGGGAATTGAACCTGGTCTACTGGATCATAGGTTGATGCTCAACCTCTGAGCCACGCCGGCTGGGCACCAGAGGCATTCTTGATTACTCCCTCTCGGTAACACACTGATAACTAATGTAATAACCAGTTAATTATCAAGACCTTCCCATTTCACAGTTTAATAGGTCTGTCCTGAACTTGTCCACTGAGCTCAATCCCTAATGCTTCTATGATACACAAAACTAAGTCACTGTCTTGATAACACCTTGAATCTGCTCCTGACTTCCTTCAATTTATTTTACTTACTGCATTCTGATCATTTATCTTATAGTGTATATATGGGGATTAATATCCTTTATTGCTTTTCTGTAGACCTTTGGGTAAAGGCCTGTATCTGGCTTCTCCTTTCTTCTTCTGCACTTTTAACACTACATCCCCTACACTCTCTCCCATGCTGTTCTTCTCTGTTCTGAGAATGTCATTTTCTCTGCTTTTGAATATGCTCTCCTCTTTGATTGAAATCTCTCCTCCATAACCACCTAGTTTACTTATCTAACAGACTTATTTATATGTCTCAGTGCACCTTGCTCTAGAGAACATGCCTTCCTTTTGTCTGTTAGATTCATAGTTCTTTCTACTTCCACATTCATAACATTTGTGTTCAATAGAACTGAATTGATTTTTCTGTCATGAAAATTCTATATGCATTTATGTGAACACTGAAGATGAATTAAAAAAAGAGTCAAACATGTAATATATGTAAGGTAATATGCAGATAGTAGCATAATTAATGTATGGTCTGTGCTGTCAATTTACTTTATAACCTGGCCCATATTCTACTTCTACATCATTGAAACAAATTGAATTTATTTTTGTTGGGGTTTGAATGGTGGTAGTGGTGGAGATAGTCTGTATCACTTACTTTCACATAATCAGGGAAACTACTGGACTTTGACCTTTTTTATGTAGTTGTTGAAGGGAAATTCAGATGCAGATCATTTACAGAGAGAATTATAAGGTTGGTCACATACAAATTTTAAGATAAATATTTGTTATGAAAAATGGCAAGATAATGAGTCTTGGTCTGTTTATGATGGGCTATTGAACCAGGACATGTAATTAAGACAGGAGAAGATTCTATTAAATCCTTTGGATCTGCTTGATTATGTTCTGCTTCTAAGCAATCTGCAATCTATTCAGAATCTTTTGAGAGATCTTGGATATGATTGTTTTAATATAGCCCTGAGCTTCTTGGAAAAGCTCAGTTTCCTTTTCTGTATTTGTGAGGAATCTAATGGCACACACAGACACACAAAATTTGTGAGTGGTTATGCCTGTCAGGCAAAGATTTGTCTTTCCTTCCACTTTTTCTAAAAAGGAAAATAATATAAGAAAATCAGATTCAAACTCCAAAGTCCTGGTTCTGCTTGTTCTTAGCCATGGGATTTTAAGCATTTTATTTCACTTTAAGCCTCAGTTTCCTGTCTCGTCCATAAAAAGTGTAACATTTCTGGATCACTTGCTTCAAGTTGGGAAGAAAATTATGTAGTGACTATAAAAAAGCTTAAATGATATGAGATGCATTGTATACATTTAAAATAATAACCTAACTTAGTTGTTTCTCTTTTTTCTACACTAGCTTACTCATGGCACTGTTATAGACCTTTATAAATAGGGGAGAGTCCTGTAAGAATCTGTTCCTATTAGTATTTATATCTAGATGTGATTTTCCTAGTCAAAATTTTTACAATGAATTTAACAATTTTCTAGCCAATTAATTACTTCTATTTACTGCTGCGGTAAGTTTAATATTTCCATTTACTTTATGAATCACTTGTTTATGTTCTAGTCGACCCCTGCAGTTCTCAAACTTTACCATGGATCAAACTCACCTCCAGAGCTTGCTCACACACAGGTTACTGGGTCCCAACTTCAGAGTTTCTGATGCAGTAAGTGAACCCTTGATTTTGTTTGTGTGGCTTGTTTTTTTTTTTTTTTTGGTTAATTCTCACCTACGATATTTTATCCATTGATTTTTCAGATAGAGTAGAAGGAAGAGAGAAAAAAAGAGCAACATAGACATGAGAGAGACACAGTGAATGGTTGCCTCCTACATGGGCCCGCCGGGGGGCGAGGAGAGAACCTGTAACCCTTTGTGAGCAGGCCGACACTCTAACCACCCATCAACACCAGCCAGGGCTGATGTTGTATTTCTTACAAGTCCCTAGGTGACATTTATGCTGCAACTCCAGTGGCAGCACGCTGAGAAACACTGTTCTAGCAGGATTCTTAGATTTGAACATTCATAGCAACTGCCTGGCTTCACCCTCAAAGACAATTATTTCATTGCCGTAAGGTATGCCTCAAAATTTTTATTTTTTAAAAAGAAAGAAGTTGAGATTCACTGCTTTAGAACTACTGTTTTTCAAATCCTCTTGACAAAATCATACCCAGTTGAATCAAAAGGCTAGAGGACGGGATTACATTTTTTTCCCTTTTGCTAAATTTACATGTGGGCCCATGAAAAACAGATTTTATTGACTTTTTCTGAGTATATGCTACACTTTTCTGTTTCTTTGCTTATCTCATGATTTTTTGTTGAAATTTGACACAAATAATATACTTAGATAATATATTTTAGCAAGTTGGGATTCTGACTCCCCCCCAGGATATTTGCTGTTAATGTTTTTTGGTTTTTTTAACTTTATTAAATTTATTGGGGTGACAATGGTTAATATGAATATATAGGTGGATTACATGTTTTTTACATGGCCTCTGTGCTCTATCATCTAACCAAATATTCAACCCAGGTACTTTCACCATTCAATAGGAAAAATTTATTTGCAAACTAATAAGCACTGCTTCTCTGGATCTTCCCTACCTCTTTATGAGCTGCTACCGACAGAAGTCCATAGATTGGAGTGCAGTAATCAGAGCTTCTCTTCCTCCCCTGCACTTTATTCAGCTATGGATTTTGCTGATGAAAAATCATTCCCATGTTGTGAATGCTCTGGTGCAGAAACTGTAGCTGGTTTACCAATTCTGTCCACCTTGCAAATGCATGACTCTGCTGTTATATCAAAGAAGATATGGAAAACAGAATTAGGACTGATCTCATGTCTATTAGGGGTTCAAGAGAAACCCAGTTCAAGGGCACTGGTGGCTCATTAAGCATGAGAAATAACTTTCCAAGGCTCCATTGCTTTATGACAGAGGTAAAATGCAGGAATGTGTTACCTTGTAAAAAAGTAGTAATTCCAAGTGACTTGGTGGCAATTACATTAAATAGTACATAGGACCCTTTAATCTCCACCGTTTTCATGAGTGAGACTTGGAATGTCTTTACGTTTCTATCCATACATACTCTGAAAACAAAGCTTAATTATGTGCCTTCATTATGGAGGAATGAATACATATTCTAACATGAGCTATTGCAGACCATCAAAATATGACAGTTGATAATTCATGAATGCTTCTCAATTTAAAAATACACAGTATGCATTTAAAATGTTCATTTTATACAAGACATTCTTTCAGGGTACATAACAGTAGTAAAAAGTTTGTTGAAAAAAAATTACAATGGTTAAGATCATTTTAGCTTATGGTTCTATGTTATTATAAATCCTTTGTAAAATATAATCACCATAAGCATATTTTTTAAAATGAACATCATGTATTCCTTAATTGTTTATCAAATTATTTTATTATAAATAACACCATGGTAAAGTATATATATTTTTCTGTATGCTAGTTTTTTTCCACAGAACAATATCTAGTCTTAGAATCATTGGATAAATGGAAATGAGCATTTTTATGATATGGTTTTTAGGTTATAAGTCATGTTAAGAACATTTGAAGATACAAAAAAGCATGAAGTAGAATAGAAAATATCAGTAATCTTAATTCAATACAAAAACAGTAACTTTCAACAATTTATTGTATTTTTTATTTTATTGTATGTTATTAAATGTTTATTTTACTTAAATTTAAATATAAAAATTCTTACAATTCTTCATTAATATCATTTTAATAGTAACTGAAGGCCGCACTTAGATGTGTTTGTTAAATCCAATGTTTTCTGTAGTAAAATCCACATTTTTTACTTTAATCAAGCTTTCCCAACATAAGACGATGATATATTTTTATATCTTTCATGAAGAAGTTTTAAAAGTCATTGTACCTGTTTTTGGAAGATATTGCATTCTGCTTCCAATTTTTTTATTGCATATATCATTGAGGATTTCCACACATGCATAACTACCATGCTATTCAAAAAATAGAATGTTACCAGAGCCATAGAAGCACCTCTTTATGGAGTGCCAGGAATTTGCCATTAGTGTAAATTCCAGGACTATACATTAGTTTCACTTCTTTTTGAGTTTTATCTAATGAAATAGAGCATGTCCTCTCTTGTGTATGACTTATTTAGGTGCAGATACCTTTTATGTGAGATTTATACATCTTTTTACATAAAGCAGTAGTTGATTTGTTTCAAATGGTATTTGCTACACATATGAATATATATATCAAAACATCAGTTTTAACTACATTCTGTAGTAACAATGGTCCATAAAAAGTACATGTATAAAAATATGACTAAATTTTCAACTAGAATCTGAATAAAGTTTTAAATAACCAAAATAGTGAATTATAAATCATCTGTATAAATTATTATGCTCATATAGCCTCCACAAACCATTAACAATTCTGAGTAAATAAGCACCCAAAAACTATAGAATTATATTTTATGTTACTAAAATTATATTAAAAATATAAATTTAAACAAGTATCTGTTTTGCCTTTGATGTCATAAACACCCATCTCCCAATCTTAAGGATGAAAAAAGTTTCTTAAATGATTTCTTTTAGCATCTAGCATTTCAAGTATTTATACATCTAGTTAGGGTGAAAATTTTAACTTAGTGTTAGGAATTGTCTTAGATTGTTAGTGATTCTGAATGTAATGAAATCAGTACTTTACAAAGTTAACCAAACATAGGTATCTACTGACAGTTAAGTTAATGGATATGTTAATAATTTATCTAGTATAATATTATTTTGTTCATACTAAAAAAATGAAATGAAATGAGTTATGCCAACACAGATCAGGCAATAGCCACATACTCGATATCTATGTTTAGGACGTTTCCTATATGGTAACTACTGTCTATCCGGCTTCCATTCCACCCACCTTCCTCTTTTGTAAGGTGATTCTCTGATCACTCATGATGTGACACATCTCAAGGGAAGCACGACACCCTTCAAATATTACGAGTAGTTAACAACACTTTGTATAAATTATTATATCATGTGAATAATTTTAAATATCAGTATTCTTGAAGTATAAAAATCATATTCTTGAAATCATGTTATATAGAGAATTCATATCACACTCAGTTTCCATTAACAACTGAACTGGCTCTAAATGATGGCCAATTTTTTTTTTTTTTAATATATCTTTTTTGATTTCAGAGAAGGGGGGAAGAGAGAAACATCAATGATGAGAAAGTCATTGATCGTTTGCCTCCTGCACGCCACCAACTGGGGATTGAGCCCGAAACCTGGGCATGTGCCCTGACTGGGAGCCAACCCTTGAACTCCTGGATCGTAGGCCGATGCTCAACCACTGAGCCACCCCTGTCTGGGCAGATGGTCAATGTTCTTGAAACCAGTCTATAAAAAGTGCCAGCAGGTCAGGAGCATTGTGTTCAATGTTAGAGATCAAGTTCAGAGTGTATTAAATGAGAATTTCTATGAAGGTAAGCTAGAGAAGAAACTATCATATATATTAAAAAAAAAAAAAAATAGTGCCAGTAACAAAATAACCTTTTCATTTTAGGTAAATTTGTGGGTCTACAATAATAAAAAGATAAAAATACTTAACTGAGTAGAAGGCATAAAAAGCAAAAATAATATTTTAATTGAAACTATAAAATGCTAATATATTATGTCTAGGTATATTTAAAATACATCATTATGGCTCCAAAATGGAAATTTAAAAAATTACATCTAAATATATCTAACATGACATATATGTATATGAATTTGAAATTATATTTAAATAAATATTAACATTTAAGCCTATACATATACAGTATTTTTACAAAGTTGTTTAAGTGAGCAGCTGAATCATACAAATATAATTTTACCATAATAACTTTAGTATACCAAATTTAATTTGGTAAGAAATGTCAGGATTTATCCACATTAAGTGCCAGCTTGATGTCGGTAACTATAAACACTTTATACAGATTACAATGAAGATATTTTGTCATGTTTTAAATTCTAGAAAATATTTTCTTTATACAATGTGGAACACTACATTTTACATGTAAGTGATATTAAGACAGCATCTATATAGATCCTTAGAATCTATAGATATAACCAGTCTGTACTTCCAATCAGGACTATATTTGAAAAATATTTTTCCTTTTGGAAAAGATGCCATTTTTTCCTTTAAATCTAATGGATTCATTCTACATAACACTACCATCATTCTCATGAATGAATGGAATATTACACAACAATATTGTCCCTTTCACAAGAAATTATGGTAACAACATGGCCTATAACACTACCTCATCCGAAATAAATGGCTTTAATGTTACACCACCATGTAAATGTGTCCCATCCATGCTGTTTCATGTCACTATGCTAGAGTACTTCTTATTGTGCATTCCAACACTTTTTTTTCCTCCAACACCTTTTTAAGTAATGCATGACTTGATCACATTTATTTTTACCAAGTAATTTAAATGCATGTCAATCAATAAAGTGATTACAAAGTATTTCCATAAATAATTTTTTAAAATACCAAATTTTACGGCACATGCTTTAATACTATTTGCCCCATTTAGATAGTGAATAAGATGTTTGGTAGTTTTTATGGTTTATTTTTTCACATGTGTTATAAGCAGCTGATGATATGGTGGAATTTATTCAAACTGACATGTTCTAATAGCATTAAATATTACTCTATTAACATACGTTAACATTAAATATTAACTTATAAAACTTGTGACTTTGGGGGAAGTTTAGCTGCTTTATATTCTAGGTGTTTTGTTGATTTTTTTGGATGAGTTGTAGGTATGATAAGAGAATCAGTTGAAATTGTGAATAAGTAGAACCTGGTTTCTAATATATGCTCATTAAATGGTACCTAAAACTATTTCCCTGTTTTCAAGGCAAAAAAATATTGTCTTATTCTGTGTTATTCTCCTTTGATGTTTCTCTTTAGTTCTTTCACTGTCAGTTTTAAAATATTAACTGCATGATACGGAATCACATTTCCACTTTGAGTTGTTAAAGAGATAGTTTAGCAAATAAAAATAAATAACTGCAAATCAAAATGTAAAATTTTTATTTTCATGTGCAATTCAACTCCTGTATAATGCAGGTGTGGAAAATAAGATGCTTTGTTTGAATTTTCTACTGAGAAATATATAATGCAGCAATTTGTCTGAGTAATATACATTTCTGGCCAGAGTCCCTACATTGCCAGAATTTTATTGTGCTTTCAGCTGCATTTGAATGTGTGTGGGGGGAAAATTAAGTTTTGAGTAAGCCATAAACACAATTGCTTTTCAATGAGCATTATATTTAACCACAGCACATCTATGTTGTTATAACACTGGTATATAAACTGAATGGTTTTATTTTGTTAAAAGCAATTTTAATCTACCATTTTATTAAAACAAAGCTTCTTAGGCTACATGTCTCCAAAAGAGAGAGATAGAAGCAAGCAAGCTAGACTTTTTTAGTCATAGGATTTCCTACTTCTGAATTAATATTAAGACACCGAAGTAAAATTATAATAACAGAAATGCTAACATATTGAACCAGGTCCACTTTGCTTTTTGATGTTTTAGTTTCTTGATGGCTATTTTATATGTGTGTCTTGTGAAGATGAATTCTTCAGTACTTCCAATCTAAGAGTTAAGGCACTCCATATTTCAAATCTCATACTCACTATAAAAAGAAATATATTTGAAAACTCTAGGACTTCTTGCCTTGCCTATTGTCTAAAATATTTTCCTTTACATTCTATTTTAAGGGTATTTCAAGTGTCTGAATATAATTAACTTTAGAATATGTACTTTTATTAAACTTAGACTACCTAGTATTTGGTCAAACTTATATTTTCTTTCATCTAGATTTTTGAGCTTCTACCACCTTCATAATGTATTTGAGGCCATTTAAAAAATGTAATCTACATATCATAATATCCAGTCTTCTAAAGTCTGATTCATTTGGTTTTACTAAAGTTGTATACCTGCCACCATCATTTAATTCTAGAAAACTTCCATGACCCCCCAAAGAAACCTGTATTCTTTAGCAGTCCTTCCCTAATACTTTCCCACAATTACCGGCAACCACTAATCTACTTTCTGTCTTTACTGATTTGCCTATTCTGGGTATTTCTTATAAAGGGGATCATGATATGTGGCCTTTTATATAACTTCATTCATTTAGCCATATGTTTTCAAGGTTTATTCCAAATCTACTTTATACAGTAAAAATATTAATGTTGCAACACAGTCCTTACTGGTTCAAGTAATCTTTTGAACTATTTCCCTTTTGGAAATTTTGTATTTTTGCAATCCTGTAGCTTTTTTTCAAGGCAGAGAAAGACAAATGTAAACCATGTGCCTTCTAAATGAAGTGAGTTGGAGTTGTCATCCTTCACTTCATCTCTTTCCCTGATTCACTAGCTATTTGTGTGATCTGTGAAATAAAGGTGATGCCTGGCCCTTGTCTGTCACAGTTGCCTGCCAGCAGCCATTATGGGCTGCATAAAAATGACATAAGGTCCTTTTATCATGCACTGGAAAGTTGTCAGTGCAGGTGAAATCTTTTTCTGTCAGGTAATTCATTGTTCTCACCTTAGAACACAATTTAAAAAGGCTCAAGAGAAATGGAAAATGATTTTAATGTAGATCTAACACTTAAGCAGAAGAAAAATGATGAGCTGCTTTTACCTCCTTCAGAAATTTCATAGATAAATCAACAAGCCAGATAAGAGCAAAGTAGGTGCTTGGATATCTCTACAAAGTTACAAGTAGCCACACTTTTGAATGCACAACTGATTTTTAGGACTCATTTATGTAAAATGTTTTTAAATCATGCAAGCCAATGCTGATGACAATAAGTATCCAGAAAAGGAGGACACAAGCTGAAATATAATTGTATAATTGTATTGGTAACCTGGTTCATACTGGTCTTTTAAAAATTGATTATAGTTTTATCTTCTCAAACTTAGTAAAGACCTTGAAATGCAAATTTTCTTGAAGGCTTAAATTAGAGTTAATAGTGTAGGAACTGGGCTATTCAGTTTTTTAAAAATGTTTTATTCTGGTAAAATACATGTAACATAAAATTTACCATCCTAACCATTTTTAAGTGCATAGTTCAGTGGTAGTAAGTATCTTCACACTGTTGTGCACCCATCAACACCATTCACCTCCAGAAGTATTTTCATCCAGAAAAGTAGCAGCTCTATATACATTAAACAAAAACACCCTACCTACCAGCTTCTGGAAAGCACCATTTTACTTTTTGTCTCTGAGTTTGGCTACTCTAGGTACCTCATATAAGTGGAATAATATACTTATTTGGCTTATTACCTTGAGCATAATGTCCTCAAGTTTCATCTATATTGTAGCATGGATCAATGGGTCAGGATTTCCTTCCTTTTCTAAAATATTTTTAAATTACAGTTGACATTAGGTCTACCACAAAGTGACTACACATTTATATACCTTACAAAGCGTTCACTCCAATAATTCTAATACCCATCTGACACCGTACATAGTTTGTATTATTGACTCTAATCCCTATGCTGTGATTTACATGACCATGACTATTTTTATAACTGGCAATTTTCAATTCTTATTCCCTTTTCACTCACCCCCACTCTGTCTCCTATCTGGGGACCATCAATTTGTTGTTTGTTTCTGTTTCATCTGTTCATTTATTTTGTTCTTTATATTCCACACATAAGTGAAATCATATATTTGTCTTTTTCTATCTGACTTATTTCACTCAGCATAATACCCTCTAGGTCCATCCATGTTTTCAAAAATGGCAGTATTTCATTCTTTTTCATGGCTGAGTAATAGCCCATTGTATATATGTACCATTCCTTGATCCATTTGTCTATCGATGAACACTTATGTTGCTTTCTGCTTCCATATCTTGGCTATTGCAAATAATGCTTCAGTGGACATTGGGGTGCATATTTCTTTTCAAATTAGTATTTTAGATATTTTTCAGGTAAATGCCCAGAAGTGGAATTGTTGGATCATATGGTAGTTGTATTTTACTGTCTTCCACAGTGGCAGCATCAATTTGCAATTCTATCAACAGGGCACGAGAGTTCCCTTTTCTCCACATCTTTGTCAACACTTGTTTGTTGATTAACGATGGCCACTGTGAAAGGTGGTAGGTGATATATCATGGTGGTTTTATTTGCATTTCCTGGTAATTACTGATGTTGAGCATAGTTTCATGTCTATTGGATATCTGTATATCCTTTTAGGAAAAATGTCATGTCCTTAGCATTTTTTTTTTGATGTTAAGTTGTATGAGTTCCTTATATATTTTGGGTATGAACCCCTTATTGGTTGTATCATTGGAAAACATCTTCTCCCATTCATTACATTATCTTTTTGGTTTTCTGATGGTATCCTTCATCATGCCAACTTCTTAGCTTGATGTAGTTTCATCGTTTCTTTTTTTCTGTTACCTAGTCTGGGCAACATATCCAAAAAATATTGCTAAGAGTAATGTCAAAGAATTTATTTTATCCTGAAGGTTTTGGTGTCTAGTCTTAGATTAAAGTTTTTAATCCATTTTGTGTTTATTTTTGTATATGTTGTAAGAGAGAGTCTAAGTTCCTCTTTTGCGTGTATCTTTTCAGTTTTCTGAACACCATTTATTGAAGAGACTGTCTTTATCCTAGTGTATGTTCTTGCCTCCTTTGTCATAGATTGATGGACCGTAAAGGTGTGGGTTTATTTCTGGGTTCCCTATTCTGTTCCATTGACCTATGTGTCTCTTTTTATTGCCATACCATGCTGTATTAACTACTCTAGCCTTGCAGTATAGCTTGATATCAGGGAGTAATGAAAAGCATATTTCTTTGCCTCCTTATTTTCTGACTCCGTGTGTTTTCTATGTATTAGGTAGATTGGCTACATCTTCTGGCCTTGGCAGGGTGGGCCTTAGGCCCTGTGGCATCCAGTGGCATCCTCTCCCAACTGATCTGAGTTGGGTGCTCCTGGGATGTCCCATGCGTGTGTTGTGTGCGCCTCCTGTTGTAATTGGGCCTCACTTGCTGTTGACACATCAGTGTATAGAGTTGACCATCAGGTTGGCCATGACTACAGCAGATGAGTGTTGTGCAGGGGTTGACCCCCGTTTTCGAGCTGCTTCCCCTTCACTGAAGCTTAGGGCATGAGAGTATACAAGCGAGTCTGTGTGCTGGCCCATTAAGACCTGCAGCACCTTGGCCTCCTATAACCTTTTGTCTGTCTGAGGGACAATCCCTGCTATTTTTCACAGCCAGATGTTATGGGGAATCCTTTTCCCCACACTGATGCCATGGGCTGGGAATCCCAGTGTGGGACCTTGACCCCTCACTTCTCCTGGGGGACCTCT
Source organism: Miniopterus natalensis (assembly GCF_054644295.1). Taxonomy (NCBI): domain Eukaryota; kingdom Metazoa; phylum Chordata; class Mammalia; order Chiroptera; family Miniopteridae; genus Miniopterus; species Miniopterus natalensis. The sequence goes on from NC_142082.1 coordinate 46,552,600, forward strand.
GCAGCCTAGATAGTCTCCTGATTCTTAATCACCAAACTCTGGATGTGGGACCTGCCTAATTCACATCTCTGCCACTCATACAAGTCTCAACATGGCTGCTTTTTTATATCCTCAAATTGTAGGAATTATGTTTAGCTAGTCTTCAAAGGGTTCTCAGTGATGGTGGTTCTATAATTTAGATGTGATTTTGATGTGGTCATGGGAGGAGGTGAGTACAGAGTTGACCTTCTCCACCATCTTTATGGGAGGTCCCAGCAAGGTGTCTCATTTCAATTATTTATTAGGGTTAAATAGGAAAGCAACAGAAAGATCTTACTTTGACAGTTGATTAATCTTTGTCATATAAAAGTGGTATTATTATACTTGGGGAATAATTAAAAGATTCAAAAACAGGATGAAAGGTAGGCATAATCAACAGATAATGGAGGTTTAGGCTAGAAAACACTGATAAAAGTTTCATTTAAAGGTCTTAAGATCTGCAAACTGAAACACAACTAAGCAATACCCAGAGTGTTTCAAAGAAGAAAGTGAAATTGAGTGTTCTTATAGTTAAAATTACATTCATGAGAAGAATTAGTCTCACAGCCTTAGCCTCTGGATTGGTCCAAGATGGCAATTCTCTAGCTGACTGCTTTTCTGGATAATGGATGTCAGGTGATCTGGATACCTGAATATTATTTTCTTAGTCCTGCAGGGGATAATCAGATAAGATAGAGCTGGAGGTTTGATGCATATACAGGCATTGAGACAGGACTGAAAATTCAAAAGTTTAAGTGCCTAGGCTAGTTAAAGCAAGAATAGAATCATTTCCTCATACTTCAACCTACTTGAATTTGGTAATTTAGCAGCGTGACTATAGTGATACCATTTTATTTCTTCACTCTATTCCTCACACACAACCCACCTGTCAATAAAAGTCTTGGAATTAGTTAAAAACTGATATAAATGCACATAAAATTATATTCTACACTGCATAGTCTGTTTGAGGGGTAGTATAGCATAAAGATGAAAGTGATGACCCTAGTCAGACATTTTTACCTTAGAACCTTGGGTCCATACCCTAGTTGTTTAAACTTTCCTTTTAAATTGAATTATCATGTACATTTTTTTCTACCTGAAGCATTTTTAATATAACTCAGTCTATTTAATCTTTTTCTTTTCTATATAAGACTATAGATTTTAAAGCTAAGTCTAGTAAAGTGGAGAACAGAGTAGCTAAAACCAGAACACTATGTAAGCACTGGATTCTTTCTCCAACAATGGTAACTTTTACAGTATTTTTCAAAAGTTTGTCTTCAAAGGGCTTTTAAGTTAAAGGATAATATCAATTTTTAATAAAATCAACAAAGTTTACTTTACAATGTAAGCTATGGTTAAGACCAGGATACATCATTTTCTGTTACTTCTTTCCAACTATTGTCATTAATTTTCTAGGCTAACATTGCTAGTAAACTCACATTTTACTCATTACTTTCAGGCTGCACAGTCTTATGTCATAACATCTGTAAGACACAGAGGAAGCAAGCTGTCAATAACCTTTTCAAATTTACAAATAGATAGTAGAGCCATAAAAATCAAGTCCTTAAGAGTTTCATAAGCTGAAATATCTATTTTATGTTAGGAATAATAGCTTAATGAATCCACTAAGGGATCATTCATGAGTTTACAAATTAGTTTTGAATAGTCAGCCTCTTCTGCATCATTTCTTAATTCTTGCCTGTTCAAGGGTTTGGTCATTTAATATCTTACTGGTATCTGTGTCTGAAATGATACTGAAGTAGAAAATATTTTGCTAACATTGTTTGGTTAAACTTTTAGTATAGGGAGATTGAATTTAATATAGGGTGATTCCTTATGCATTGTTCTTTTCTCATAATTATCCAAGCATAGAAAGTGTTTTTCTATTTTTGCATATATATATATATATATGAAGAATAATTTCCAAATTTTGAAATATTTGTAGGTACCCACAACAAATGTCACATATAACTCCTTTTTTTTTCTGTTAGTAATGGCCTAAAACAATAATTACTGATATATACTAGGATGAAAGTACTGCCCAACATAAACTGAATCATGTTATGTATTATTACCCCTGAGAATTAATAATTTTTGTGATGGGAAATGTGACAATCATATTTAAGAGATTTAACAGTGAGAGTGGCATGTGTGCATATATATAAATCTTCCTTTAATCATTCTTTATTGTGCTTAGATCTCTAGTATGTTAAAATATAGTTTTTGACAAAAACATAAGAAATACTTTGAAAAGCAATTGTTAGATTTTTAGAAAAAACACATTTTTGTAGAACTCTTAAATTGGTTTTTATTTTTTAAGTTAATGTTTTGAGTTTTCATATACTCCCAATCTCTAAGATTAGAAATTTTACTCATCTCTTTCAACCTAAAGAGTGTACTGATTTTTTAATATTTTCTTATTTCCACCCCATTACATTTCCCATTCAAGATTTATAACTCCTTGCCTAATAGATGTCTACGTGTTCACTTAAAATCCAATCTATTTATGTATTATTAATATTGCACTAATTGTTTTCCTAATACAGTTTATATTAAACCATTATTTTCACAGCTGTTTAGTGAGTTTTAAAAACAAACTTAATTTATATACAAGGCCTTCTGGAATATGTCACTGCAACATTCCATCTTTCTTTCCTATTTACATCCGCAAACCTGTCTTACACTTGAGCCAAATACCAATTTGCCATTCTGTAAAATGACGCACCTCTGGCACTTCCCAATATGTGTGCCTTTTTCTAAAATGCTTCCATTTCCCCCCTTTCTCTACCTATTCAAAACCTTTTATGTTCCAAGGTTGAAGCCAAATTTTTTAACCATGATTTCTTCTAATTTCTTACCCAAATGAATAATTTCAGCTCCTTATGATTGAATTATGTGTACACGTAGTACACTAATTTAGTAGGCTTTCTTTGAATACAAGGATTATATCTAATTCGTGTTCTTTTCTATGTTTCCATTCATGATCAGAAATATATTTTTATCTTTACATAATTTGAATGTCAAGCATATTCAGCATATCTCTTGTAATTCCATTTACTTTTTTTGCTCTTTGATACAATAGAAATTTAATGATATCTCTCAAATATGTTATTTACTGTGTTCTGAAGTCTTTGTAATAGAATGGATGATGCAGCATTAAGAAAGTGTCTGTTGATTCTCAGAATCCTACTGAATACTAATACTGATTACATTTTAGATCTTGGCCAGGAACATTATAAATTAGGACTGAAGAATTGAAAGAATATAAAATCTCTTTAGCAAATAATTTTTCTTTAAAATATTAGCTAAGTTTGGAAAAAATAAAACTTAATTTGTATCTTCAGAAATAACACTGAAATGCATGTCATTCTTTCTATATTAAAATATACATGCTTATATAATGTATATATTTATAAAACAAAAATGCCACTTTATAACATTTTTTATGAATGGCAAAAATTGATTGCAATGATGATACAGTTAAATATATACCATCAATAGAGAATGTTTTGTTAAATACACACGAACATGTATAGTGTGTGGTAAAAGTAGGTTTACATTTGTGAGTTCACAAAACAGTTTATTCTTATATTCTTAATTATTGTATTATTTATTGGTATTACAACTGTAAACCTACTTTTGCCCACGCCTGTATACAAGGCATTACACAGGTTTTTATAAATACCTTCAAAAAAGAAGAGAAAACTCCAATATCATAAGCATCTACTATTTTCATCTTTATGTTGGTTTATAGAAAGATATAGATCTGTATTAGGTATTATATCCTATTTAACTTTATATAATCTCTATATTTCATAAATACAGCATGTTTCTCATAATATTTTGAAAGGTGAGTTATAAAATTGTGAGTTTTGGACTAATTTTTACAACATAGCATAGTACTATTTACTCTGTTTTTTTCTAATTGATATTCTAAATCACTTAGACTTCTAATGAGTCAAAAAATCTTAGACTCATTTGGCCAACTCAAAGATTTAACTTATCTAATCCTGAATAAATTTGGAATTTTCTAAGTAGTAATATAAACAAACCAAACAAAACAATCAGGCAATTGTAAAAATCACTATATAACAGACTGCTGTTAGAATTAAAATAGCAATATTTCCTTGGTATGTAATTCAACAAACCATTTGACCATGAAAGGTGTTTTATTCACTTTTGTAACCCACACAGAAAGGATTTCATTTTAGTATGTTTCAAGTGACTTTGATGAGCAAGATATAAAAACATAAAGATGGCAGCCAAGCAAGTGCAATACAAAAAATCAATAGATGAGAAGGAAAGCTTATATTTTATTTCTGTTCTGCCATTTCAAATTTTTAGGCAAGTCACATAATATTTAATTAATTGCTTTGTGGCGCCTTGCTTTTCTTCATTTCCATTTGTTTCCTGGCATAACATCTGCTATTTACTAGTGATACGATGGGACGAGAAGTGACAAAAATGCTAGCCAGTCACTCCAAAACCCTAACAGCACTGAGCTGCTGAGCTCCCTGTTTTCTCAGTACCTCATGAACTAGGGCCTGGCCAGCTGTTTCGCATTCAGGGTGTGTCCTAAGTGATCTTATCTAAGTCATCATTTGCATACAATAATCCTCATTATGGTCTTTAAACAACAGGACCATGCAGCCTTTTTCTCTAAATGTTAAACATACATTTTAGTGACATTTTCTCCATAGGGCTTAGGTTATCAGTCCCTGAAGGTTCAGTCAGAAGGTGAGCTAAATGATCATGCTCTTTGGTACTTAAACTCCCGGTTTCCTGGCCTTAAGCATTTTTGCCAGCTCATACTAAATACTATATAATTACCTTTCCATGAGAGTTCATTATTTCTCAGAAGTTGATTTGATATATTTAAAAAAAGAAAAAAAAGAATATCTTTATTGATTTCAGAGAGAGGAAAGGAGAGGGAGAGAAACATCAATGATGAGAGAGTCATTGATCAAGCCCACATCCCAGGCATGTGCCCTGACCAGGAATCGAATCCCGATCGCCTGGATCCTAGGTCAACGCTCAATCGCTGAGCCACGCCCGGCCGGGCATGATTAACTAGATCTCCAAAACAAAACTCAACTAATTTTGAAAGAATATCTGAGAATAACACAATATTGTGGTGATCACAATATAAAGTTATAGGCAGTGTGTATATAGGCATATGCATAGAGCTCATAACTTACCCTATATTGTACTATTTATACATATATACACATATCTACTAAATATTTGAATATTTAATTTCTAGCTATTACATTTACTCATTAATTTCCATGAAAAAAATTATGAAGTAGTTATAAATTATCAAAATTTTATGGATGAAGCCATTAAGACATAGAAGTTAGGTTATTTGCTCAAGATAAAAAAAAAAAAAAGTTGATATATGAAAGAGCTGAGATTAAAATGTAGGCATTTTTGTTTCAGAGCTAATATTTTTATGGTAGAAGGATTTATATTGTTTGTCTCTGTCTCTGCCTTTTGTCTCCATATTAAATTGCTATAGTCACACATACTCAACTATTTAAGTAAGACTAGAATCTCAAAAGAAGCATTATTATTCAAATTGTTTAATAAATATACTAGCCCAAGGCTTTCTTTTAACTTTGGAAGGTTTCTTAGAAAGGTGACATTGAGTAGAAAGTTTTGTCATTCTATTAAATCAGTTAGTCCTGTATGTATATAATTGTTTGTTTGTTAAAATAGGTAAATAGAACAGAAAAATAAGACTTTATGTTGATTTGGAAGAGCTTTTTATCTAACTGGGTGGGTACATTTTACATGAAGTCCTAAATTGTGATTGCTGTTCATTCCTACTAAAAGAAGGGAAATTAATTTTAGGTTAGTGCCATCAATGAGGAGATGTTACTTGAGCTCAAAATTTTAAAGATAGTTGGGCCTTTAAAATCAGAGAAATGGAATGAAATTTTCTAGAATATAGTAGAAAAAGTAGATAACTATAAATATAATAAAATTTAAATGTAGAATAATATATGTGGAAACAGATAAATGGACCTGGGGCCAATGTCCAGGCAATGTTCAGTAATATGAAATAATTTTCATCCCAGACATATGGTTATTTATTCAGAAATATTTGAATGATGCCATTTATGAAGGGTCCTGCAAGGGCTTTTTTTTTTTTTTTTTTTTTCCTGCTGCTGAAAGGTTGGAATTTAATTCCATTTCTAATGGTACTGTAAAACTCTTTCAGGATAAAAAAGTTAAAATAACATAGTAATTTCTATCTATAATAGCTTGCAAATGGACAAAGTAATCTGGATGGAAAGGAGAATATCAATTATGAACAAAGTCAGTCCATGTCTACATAATTGCGAAGAAAATAAATGATATAGAGAGATAAATGTATTGTTTCCCAGCCTCTGCATACAAGATTTGAAATGTTTTTGATGACAAAGTTACTTATATTCCAATAATGAACATTTTTCTCCTAGCAGATTCTGATTTTTTTTTTTAACTGCCTTATAGTGGCAGTCAAGGGGTTACATAATTTCAGCTGTAATTTTAAGGAAAATAATAGAAGCAAATTTCCAGCTTCAGTTTTCTAACTGCACACAGGTCATCCATTTAGAGTAATTGAAATTTTAACTCATCTAAATAAATGACATTATAGAGACAGTCTTACTGTTTGTTGGATAAAACTTGTCTGTTCCACATACACTGTAGAGGGGGAAAAAGTAATCAAATCATTATAATAAAGATATACTCTAATAGAATAATTAAAGATTTCACTATTCAGCAGTTGATAATCTTGAATGATCAATGTGACATTTGTATAACCATAGCTTAATCTTCAAAAAGGGTAACTGCAGTGTTCTATCCTTTACATAAATATCTAACCTATGTTAGTATGTGTTTATTATTTAGACCTCATATATCAAAATTACAATGTAATTAAAAATATTCCTATGAAAATGCATAAAGACAAGTTGAGAGAAAAACACACAATTATAATGTTCACTCATGCACAAAGCAACGAGAATAGATTGACTTAAATATGGAGGAAATTTAGAGGAAAACGTAACAAAACAATCTAACAATACCTTGTTTTACTTAAAGTTCATTGTTATGAAAATAACTTCCATTGAATAAATCACACATAACATAGTAAACCTAGATATAGAAAAAACAACAAAAGTACATTATAAATGACATGTATAGATGTATTCACTTTGTTCAAATCTCACAACAAATTATTTATTGCACACACTTTGGTGCAACCCTTGAGCTAGGTTCAGGGAATGGAAAAACAAAGATAAAAACATTCTTGTGGAGTTAGCAGCATGTTGTGGAAAACCATTACATGAGCATTATGAAATGATGTACAAGGGCAATAGTAGAAATACACACAAGGTTTGATGAAAATACTAAAAGAGGTAACCAACATTTTTTTGGCAGTGTGGGGGGTTTTAAGGTAGGAGGGAGTTGGAAGATGGTAGTTGGGAAGGCACCCTGGAGAAGTGATTAATAAGCTGAGTATAAAAGGATCAATCAATCATAACTAGATGATATCTATGTGCTGGAAGAAGGACATTCTAGACAGGGGGTGCCATGAGTATTAGCATAAATATACCCATTGCGTGTTTAGGGAAATATAATTCTTTTGGTGTTTCTACAATACCAATTTGAATTAGAGAATGGGATCAGAAATTGGTGAAATAAAAAAAGTGAAAATATTTCAAAAAGGATACTTCATGTCAAAAAATGTGAACTGTATTCAAAATGCAATTATGTTTATTACAACTGGTCTAACTACTTGGAATTAGCACAGACCCCACAGGTTAAGGGTAAAGTCTTTCACAAGACTACTGACACTTGAAATGCCAGCTACAAGTCTTGGGGAAGGTATGCCTCAAGGTTTTCCTACTTCTAACCAACTGGCTACAAATTTCAGGGTTCTCATGATCAATCCCTGCAGGTTTGATAATTTGCTAGAATATTTATAGAACACAGGAAAATGTTGTGTTTATAATTAGATATATTACACAAAACACTCATGGAGTGTATTGTGGGAGGGAACACAAAGCCTCTCCTCATGGAGTGTCACTCTCCTGGAACATCGACGTGTGCACCAATCAGGAAGGTCCACTGGGCTTAGGTGTACAGAGTACTGGGACTTCATTACATCTGCACAGTTGATTAAATCACTGGCCATGTATTTGAAATAACTCTCCAGCCACCCTCCTGTCTCTGAAATTTGGGCTAGCTCAAAGTAGTTTCTCCCCACAGATCATGTGGTTGTTATTTCTGGTGACAAGTCCCCATCCTGAAGCTATCAAGAGGTCTTCCGTTAATGACCTCATGAAGAACTTTCAACATTTATCAGACCTTGGCTAATACTGTTTTATCTAGACTCCTTTTTCCTTCCCTCACATTATTTTGAAGCAAATCCTAGGCGTCTTCATACTTTATATTTTGAAAGGTTTTCAATTTTAATTTGGCTTTATTCTTAGTATTTTTTATTTAATGATATTTGTGACTATGATTGAAATAAAACTACATAATAGGAAACAAGATCATATTAACTCATATGAAAATTTAAACAAGCTGCTTTCCAATTAAGACAAAAGTGAATGGGAGCCATCTTTATATCAGAGTCAAAAAGCTTAGACATTATCATGAAATGTTAATTCAGTTTACAGTCATCAGTGAGACTATTGTACATATTATTGTACCTTGTGCTTCTAAAAGCAGATAAAATATTTAATATGTAATTTACAGTGTATTTTACCAGGTCAGCATACAAGATGTATGTAGTTTATATCAAAGTACTAGATAGGGGCCTGTGCAAACCCTGCAAAAATAGTAATTTGAATATCTGCTAATTAAAAATAAAATTTGTTAAGATACAATTTAAACTACCACAATAAACAAAGGACTGCAAAAATGTATACCATTTCAACAACTTATGTTATTAAATAAAGATTTAAAAATATAAATGAAAGCTTTTAGCAATAATAATTTAGAATAAAAATTATGAAAATAGCATTGCTAATTAATCACAAAAGCAATTTTTATCTGTTAAATTTCAATTTATAAATTAACATATTTATCTGTAATCCTATCATGGTATGACATTTTAAAACTTGTGGATGATTTTTTATGTAGTTAATATAAAGTAAATTAAACATCATAACTTTCTGCTAACTGGAGAAAATATTTATTATTCTAAAGTAAGGTACTTTGCTAAAAATATTTCTGTGTTATGTAATATGTTAAAGTGACTAAACAGTTCTAAAAATTCCTGGAGAAATTCTTTAAATTACAAATTCAAACCAAAGAGATTCCCTAGAAGAGAGAAGTCTGAGAAACCCTGCTCAGTTTGTAGGTGTTTGTATCAGTCAGACATCAATTACAAATGAACCACTGAGAATGGTATATAACAAATTATTATTAGGATTTGTGAGAGTTGTTAAACAGTCATCTGGAACTTTTTCTGTGTGTGAGGCTGGGTCTGAAGTGAGAGGTGAAGGAGTATATAAGGACATCCTGACATAAGGCAATGGAGAGCAGGGACAAACAGACTTGTGGGAATGAATTGGAACCTATGAACATGAGCTGGAAAACAGTTTCTCAGCACCTCCAACTGCCAGCTTCAGTGATTCAGATGATTTAGAGAAGAGGCGGGAGATATGTGTCAAGGGCATAAACAAGCACCGGCTCAGGAGTCAGAAGAGCTGGAGGAGATGTGGCGGAAGCCCAGTCCCTGCTTCGTCCCAGCAAGGTGAGTCGGCCGACTGAAGACACGATGCCTGAGCTATAATTGCATTTGATTTTACATGGCTTCATCTAGCTCTTGTTCACTTTCACCTTTTAAATCTTACAATTTTTGCTCATGGCCAACATTAGCCCAGAACATCCAGGGAAAATAGTTCTGGGAAACACTGTTCCAGCTTGGCTAAGCTGACACAGTAGAATGCTATCAAGATTCGTCTCCTGCCATCTTACAATCCACATGCATCCTTATTAACCACACAGAAGTTTCAGATCATGCTTCCTCCTAACAGGATTCAACTGCCCCTTCTACAACTGAAAACACACTAACCATTTTCCTAAAAATACAGGGTGGGGCAAAAGTAGATTTACAGTTGTATGTAAAACATAGTTTATTCTTGTACTGCTATTTATTTTTTCCATACAACTGTAAACCTACTTTTGCCCCACCCTGTATTTACCTAGTCCTTTGTTTGATACTCATTCCTATTGGGGATGAGTCACACTTTCTCTTTAAAGTCCTATAACCTACATATTTTTTGAGATCTAAGGTTAGCTACTCTGAACACATTTTATGTTGATAAGAGAATATTAGAGAAGAAAAATGCTTAAATTATACACAAATACCCTTATTGCAATAAGGGTAAAACGCACAACTATTATAGACCTCAATTCAGCACTTAACAAGGAGGAGATAATTAGTGTTTCCCACTGCCTTCCCCACTACCATTTTGTATTCCCTTTGCTCTCAGCAATTGCCTCAGCTGGTTTTGGTTTCTTGCATGGTTGAATAAACAAAACCTTTAATTCCTAAAGTATCTGGGTCATTATACAGATGGATTGTAGTGGATCGATGTAATTTCCCATGGACATTAATCACGGGACATTGCAGTAGCCATAGGAGCCCGCAAAAGCCAAACATCCTCCTCTTTACACCATAGTTTCTAGTAGTGTCACAATATCTTTTATACTCACAATCGCCCTAGCCAGGGTAGGGATTCTATTTCCTTTGTGGTTTTGGTTTTAAATTTCACTTATACTTTTTGGAGGTATAAAGTGTATAAAAGTGTTTAGAGAATAGTTTAGCATAAATGAATCTCAAACAAGAACAACTAGAAGCCCACTAAATATGAGTAAGGAAACAACTGACAAAGTTAACAGTCCAGTTTTATTTCTTCGCTTCCCCCTTGTTATGGTCTGAATCTTTGTGTCCTCCCAAAATTAATGCTGAAATCCTATATCCAATGTGATAGTATTAGGAAGTGGGGCCTTTGGGAGGTAAATTATGAAGGTGAAGCTGTCATGAATTAGATTAATGCCCTTATAAAAGTTGCCCAAGAGAAGTCCTTTGCCCCTTCTACCAGGGAAGGATACAAGAAGTCTGAAGACCCTCCTCTGAGTTGGCACCGCGATCTTGGACTTCCAGCCTCCAGGATTATGAGAAATAGATGTACCTTGTTTATAAGCCACTCAGTCTATGGTTATTTTCTTATGGCAGCCAGAACTGACAGATAACCACTACAAAAATCAAACAGGAAATCACTGAGTCTGTTTAACATCAGCATGTTAACATCTTTTACCATTCATTATTTATTTAATAAATATCTCTCTAGTGCCTAATATTGGGTTGACAATGATCTAGGCATTGGAAATCCAGCAGTGTATAAAACAGACATAGTTTTTGCTGTCTTGGCACTTATGTCTATTGCCTCTTTCTTGATCTGCTCAATTGCCAAATGGTTCTGTGCTCCACTCTACTTCAGACACTCAGTCACAGGTTAGTTCTCTAGATCTTTTTATGATCATGAGCAGCACCTCTTCCTTAAACTAATTGCAATTTCAAGTATGTCACTATCTTATTAACATTTATTTTCCAGCTCACTAACTATATTACTTCAATTACAACAGTACTTCTAACCCATCATAATCTACAATCAATTAACACTTCCATCTTTTTATGGTCTCATGATAAGCTCATATCTTTTCCCCCCATAACCTGACTAAAATCCATGATCAATTATTGCCATTCTGTTGCAAATACCCTCATTCCCTTTCAACTCTTATTTTTTCACACTTATTTGGCCAAACTACAACCCTGGTCCCAAATCTAATTTTCTGAATGTGGCTAAAGAAAAACTAATCTTGCTGAATCTTCCAATTTAAATTCATGATCAATGATTTGAATTGAACACTCACTGCTATTTCACAATCACATTATTTTTCTAGAAGCAATCCATTCTCTTTCTGAAAGGTGACTATATTCTTCAAATAGTCAACATTCCCAGTTAATGCCCCTGCATTGTATTTCACTGACGAAGAATAAAGAGTCCCCACAAATTCCTCTAATTTCCCCTAGTTGAATTCATGAACTACACCCTATGTTGTCTCATTAATAAACCATAAGACTCATTTTCAGATCCAACTCATTCAATTACACATTCAATTCTCTATTCTCAGTGCTGTTACAAGTCATTGCTCCAGCATTTCTCCTTTTCTCTCTTATTTCCCCCCTTGCTACTGGATCTATATTTACAGTATAAAACCATAAGGCTTCTCTCAATCTCATTTCTCCATTAATTTGTCTCTACTTCAACTGCAATAAAACTTCATAACTATATACATTTTACTCCCTCTTGTTTCCCTTTCTCTTTCTCCTTAAATTTACTCATCAGGCTTTTGCCACCACCATAACATCAAAATACATTAGTCAGAGTATCAAGACCACCAGTGTTTTCTAAGTTGCCAAATATAATTTGTCCATTCTCCATCGTCAACCTGAAACATAGCCTTCTGACACAATCACCTTTCTGGAAGCACATTCTCTTTTTTAAAAATTATAAAAATATAATCTGTCGGTCTTTAGAGAGAAACATTGATTCACTGGTTGACCTGTCTGTGTCCTGCAGGAGATTGAACCTATAACATTGGCATACCAGGATGACGCTCCACCTGCTGTACTACCCAGCCAGGGCTTGGAAGCATTTTCTTCTTTTGGCTTCCAAGTATTTTTCTTGATTTAGCACCTACTTCAGTGACCCCTGCTTATGAATTTCCTTTCTTTCTCCTCATATCCTCTCATATAGATCTTAGAGTACTCCAGATATAAGCCAAAAATAATATTTCAAGGCTAGATACATACTTTCTCAGGAATTTGTCTATATTCTCACATACCCTGAAGACTTCTATATTTGTACCTCCAGCCAGAATCTCTCCCCAAGTTTGACCCACTTATCTAAAGACCTATTTGACATTATCACTTGAATGTATCACTAATATGTATTTCTAAATTAAATATAAAAAACTGAGCTATTGATAATCATCTGTTATACCATATTTATTTTTTACAAAATCCTTGTGTTTTGTTGGTTATTTCAAGCCCTTTGATATTCTCTTTGACTGTTTTTGTTGTTTATTCCCCTCTCATTTTCCAAAAGTGGATGTAGTAATCTCGTTTGCTTTACAATCAAAATGAACCTGAATCCAAACATTTCTCAGTCCCTCCATTGTTACCATTGTCCAAGTCATTCAAACACATCAAAGGGCTTATACTGGAACTACTCCCTCAGCTCTTGCACTTGATTATATTCCATTGTCTTAAAGACAATGGAAAGATCACATCACCTCAGCTCAGGGTCGTGTGTCCCCCCCCCCACCCCCCCCCCACCCCCCCCCCCCCGTGGCTTCTCATCTTGCTTAGAGTAAAAGGCGAGCCTTTACAACGTTGACAAAATGCTCTGCAGTCTTTAGCCATGTAGGTACATTCTGCGTATTTTGCTCACATGCTCCGGTACCTGTGTCTTGGATTCTGTGCCTCCCACTCTGCTTCTAACAGGAGAGCTGGCTCTTCTGAGAACTGCCTGCCCAGCTGCTGTCAGTTTGCCCGCAGTGATCCGAGAGCCCGTGGGAACTTGCATTCCCTTATGCAGCCTTTTGGCTTGAGGACGGACTTGTGCTGGGATATAAAAGCCCAGGTGTGTTGCCCGCAGTGGGGATCAGACCTGAGAGGTAATTTGTACTCTGGGACTCCCTGCAGGGTCCGACTGAGTCTAGGACTGGGACCGAAATTATCGCCTTGTTTTTCTGCTTCCCTTTCCTTCCTTGATCACACCACTGTTTCATGCTGCTCTTCTGGGAATAGTTCTGTAATAAGTCATCTGTGCACATGTATACTCTCCAGGTTTGCTTCTGGAAACCTAAGCCCAGGACAGCCTTCTGTTCCAGTGGCCTCTTTGGCCCTACCTCCTCCTGCTCTCCCCTCACTTTCTCAGCTCCAGTTTTATTCCCTTTTTTCTTTTCCTTCATGATTGCAGGTGCGTTCCCCCTTCAGGTCCATTGCATTTACTCCCTGTGATGGGGACACTCTTTCTTCAGACAGCTGCATGGCTCAAAGTTTCACCTCTTAGGTCTTTGCCCATTTACACCTTCCCAAGGAGACCCCCTTTTTTAAAAAATGCAGTGGCATTCCTCAACCCCCAACACACAGTCTCAGTATATTCCCATCTTTGTTTTCTCCACTGCAGTTATCAACCTCAAGTGTATGTATTGTGGGTAACTGCTTGTTTACTGTCTCCTACCATAGACCACACGCCCTGAAGGCAGGAATTTCCTCTGAATCTCCAGGCCCTTACATAGTTCCTGACCCACTAATGTGGCAAGACAACTAGTTTTTGGGAGAATCAAATAAATATGCATCTAATAATATGTATATATTGTGTTATTTGTATTGAAAATGTAAGTAAGTCCTTAACTTTGTTGACAGGTTCTTGGAAACTGACTTAAAATGAAACAATGTATAATGAAACCAATTTTACCCTACCCTAATTGAAACAAACAGGAGTTAAATTCCTACAGCACATTTCTGGTCGCAGAAACTTCACCAAAATTCTAAATCAAGATCCAAAACACTTCTCATACTACTATGTCTTTACATAAATAAGCTGTATGTACATTTAAGAAACATGAATGAAAACAAAGATAATGATTTTCCATCTTATTCCGGTTCAGTGTCATCAGTGGCCAGAGCCAACCCCAGCAGTTCAGGTGGGATTCAACCCTGCACAAGACGCCCTTCCATAGTGGGGCGCATCTCCCCCCCACACACATATACTTAGGGACGATTTAGACATAATACTGGAGAAAACACACACACACGAGGAGATCTTGCAAACTCCACACAGTGCCCCTTACCCTACCCAGAAGGCAATTTTTTTCTCATAAATGTTATAACAAAACAATGTTATTCAAGCACCTGCTCAATCATACACTATATTATTGTGAAGCATGTTTGTCATTCATATTGTGTTTTTTTGAGATCAATCCATGGTTATATATACACACAAGTTTCTTTTTTATTTGTTTTATGACATTGTCATCTTAAAGTAGTTTAGAAAAGTAGTAGAGAAAAAATGCTTAGTCAAAATTATATTAGATGCTATATTTTTCTGAAGTTTTTACTTATAGAACAGAAAATATGTATGGTTAAATACATTTTGTAGCAATTAAAAATATAAAAATGAATTCAATTAAAATATCGTTCGAATCGCTAAGATCGCTAAGCATTTTTGTAATTTTTTTTACTTTTAAACTTACACTTTTAAATGAAATTCTGAAATATTTTAAATGAAATGTCCTATTATGTTATATTCTATAACATACAGAGTCTTGCAATTACAAAAAAACAAATAGAACACTTAATGCACAGATAGGGGGATGGCAAAAAATATCACAGCATAGTAATCCATTCTTTAAAATCTAGGCAAGGTAGTCTAAATTAAGCATTCTAGCTTAGTTTTTAGTTTGGAAGTAGTTGATAAAACAATTTATGGGATGAAGAAATAGAAATGAAATCAGTAACAACATAAAGATCTTGACTAAAATCAATGACACTGTCAGGAATATATTTATGAAATGTAATTCGTAAAATAGATTTGTCCTGAAAGCTCAGAGTTGAATATGAGCATATTATATTTTTTTGAAGTATTTTATGAGATTTCCTGCTTCAAAAGCGTTGCTATATACTGGTGGGTTTAAAATGCACACATAAAATATATTCAAATAAACTGCTTTTGAATATTTGCTTAACTTCAAAGTGCTGTCTGTGAAACAGGGTCATCTTTTTTTCAAACACATAAAATATGATTTGGAAAATTATTAATCTACGGAAAAAGGTTTTCCTTTTGTAAAAATGTCATACTGAAATAAAATGTTTCTCATTGCCCTGACATGTTCTTAGAGATCAGAAGGCCAGTTTTTTTAATGCATTTGAGCAGAAGGAACACTACTAAGCAAATTAAGAGATCTGATTCTGGGCCTCCTCTACCCAATATTTTTTAAAAAAGACTAACTCTGGAGATTTAGAAACAAATAGCATTCCTACATTTGAGATAATATATAGTTTTTAGAAACAGTATGAGTTATAACAATTAAATCAGTTTCACAATGTTATGTAGTTTTAGAATAAAAATGAGGCAGTAAAATGACATGTTATCTTCTGGAGTAACATCATTATTACAGACAAAATTTCAGAACAGCTAATTATAAAGCTATACCACATTAAAGTTCCAAGTGTTTACAATTACAACCTACCTTTGTCCTTAAGTCTGTGAATCAATGTAGACAACATTCTTATCTTACAAATAAAAGTGTTCATATAGTTTCATTGACATTCCCAATGTGTGTCTGGTTAAATGTGGGCACAGGTTATCTGCCATTGAGAAGTTGGGTATATGAAGCAGTGTGTTGGAACCTGCTTGTACTAGCTAATAAAAACATTTTTCTCATCTCTTTTCAGCTCTGTCAAGTGGTCTGTTTGTAGCTTTAATTCTGCCACAGAAAAAAATATTTACATCAAAGGAATTGGTAAATGCTACAAATCAGGGCTTGATTTTTTGAGGGGAGTTTACCAAGACACCACTGGGTATCCTCTCCTTTTTTGATAAAATTTGGTTCTGAGACTATTTTGACCAATAGTTTTGGCAGAAGTAATGCTATGTCGGTTTCCTGGCCTAGTTCTTCAGAGATTGGCCTCCATTTTTTGCCTCTCAGAATATTCACTCTTTGAAAAACACCCAAGCAGTCCATGAAGAGGCCCACGTGGAGAAGAACTGAGACTACCAGGTAATAGCTGGCATTAACTTGCCAGCCACCTTCAGATGGATCCTTCAGCTATATTTGATCCATTACAGCTGACAACATATAGAACAGAGATAAAGTGGCTCCACCAAGCCAAGCTCAAATTGTAGATTTGTGAGGAACACAGATTATTGTTTTGGTTTTAAGCCACTACATTTGGGGGGTGGGGTGTATAATGATACAATAGATAACAGAAACACAAAGAGACAGCTTGAAAGTAGCCAAACTAGGACTGGAATCTAGGTTTACTAACACTATTTAAAGTTCTTTCAACAATGTCATGCTCCCCCCCACCCCATCCATCCATAATAGTAGTGGAAATGGAAGAATATATATTTCATCCTGAAGAATATAGAGAAAAACAAAACAAAACTAGCAAGTTAACTACTGTTTTTCTAATAGTATTTAATAGATACTTTCAAAGTCACTATTCTGGAATAATTATTGGTATTCTGAGTCAATATTTTGGGAGTATATGATAATTGGCTTCTTTTTCTGATTGTAAATTCTAATGGAGTAAGCAGAACATTTGGAAGCCAAATCACTGGTCTTTGTTATATGTTTAAAATTATATCTATTTTATTTGTATCTTTGCCGATTACCACAAATATCATGAATAACAACATTGGAAGAATTTGCAGGAAACTGAATATATGAATCACTTTAAGTCAAATTATAGTAACAAGAAATCAACATAGGATAACAGGTTATCTTATTGGTATATCTAAAAACATTTTTGTAAATATTTAAAACAAAGCAATCAGAAGAGAACCTTAATAAAGTGTTAATAATTATACACATTTTCAGAATTACATTATTTAAAATCTGGTATTAGTGAGAAAAAAATAAAAAATCAACACATCTAATCTGCTTTCCAACATGACTGATTCAGGTCTTGATTATCTGTCACCATAAATATTACTTTGGCTTCTAAATCGTTATGCTGTTACTTTCCTTTTGTAGACATATTACTCCAAAATTGTACCTCTAAGGTCAGTAAATATACTTATGCATAGAACCTATCTTTTCATTCTCTAAAGCATAAACACCAAATTGCTGTATTATATGCAAACCCTTTGTGTTCAAATCTCAAAGCTTCATCCTACTTCTTAAACCAGGTACTCTCTTCTCCTGGCATTTCCCACACACATTCTCCTCCTTCTGCTTTAGACCATGTTGACTCCTTCCTTTGAGGGCCCTTTATCTCCATCTGCATACGCTGAAGTTCGAGCCAAATACTGACATGCAGTTTAAAAGGAACACGTGAAACATTCCCAACAACCCACACCTAAAGTAATGGTTCATCCTCCTATATTCATGTCTCTCCTCTAGCACTTCACATGAGTTGGTATTTTATTCTATAAAAACACATGCATACTGCTAATAATTTTCCAGTTTCCAATCTTACCTTTTCTTTCTTTCCTTATTTGTACTAAGCTTTAATTTAGTACATAGCTGCACAGTCAGAATCAGTTTCCATCCCTTTGCAGATAGATGTGATTGTATAATTAAAAACAAAATAAAACAAAAATCCCAAAAAACACACCTAGGCTTTTTTCTCCTTCCATAGTCTGAGACTTGGACTTGTGCTTGTGAACCAAGTTTGACTGTGCACATAGTGGCAACAGATGAGAGAGAGGAGAAACAAAGGATAAGATCCCCGACCCCTGGATGATCTAGGGGGGCAAAGCTGTCTACATATTAGATCACCAGCCTGTCTCATTGGTACATGAATGAGAAACACATAGATGACGCTACATAAATCTAGTCTATACATCCTAACTAATGCACTAATATGCTAGTCTCTATAGAAATTATGAATTAGCTGACTTTTTCTCTATATCTCTTATACCTAGCACAGGGCCTATAAACACAGTGTTCAAAATAACTTTAAGTTACATTGCACTGAACTGAAAAATAATGCTATTTGGGGGGAAAAATGAACAAAAGCTTAGATTAGATTAAGTTTATTTTAACTTATGCACATCAGTTTACCTTAGAATCATATTAAAATAATTAAATCATTACCTGTCCTACTAAAAACATTAAAAAGATATTCATTGCTTATAATGAAAACCAGTATATTTCAGAATTAGAGCATATGTGTTGAAAGGAAACACTAGCTAAGAGGACAACAAGTGCAGAGAAGAAAGACCTCATGACATATCTGTGCTTCATTTATAGTAATGCTATGTGCATAAAGGAACCTCTTTAAAATGATCCACAAAGCAAATGGTATTTCAATAGTAAATATCACAAAGGCCAAAGGAAATTTAAATCTAATTCAGAATTATTCCATAAAGGTCAGTGAGAAGTGGGTAGGGAAAAAAAGAACATCAGATGATAAATATTTTCAATAATGTCCTCATCATAAAGGTCAATCAAAGTTATTCCCCTACTGCTTTCAAAAAAGATAAAACTTTTCAATTAAGAATTGCTGGGTAGTATTAAAGAGAGAACACTTTGCCCTCAGCAGTTTTTTTTTTAACTGAAAAACCCCAAATCATTTTATCTTACTTTATCACTGCATACAAGAACCAGGACTAAAAAAAAAAAAAAAAAAAAAAGCTAAAATTTTGCTATAAACCCTCTGGCCTAGGTAATATCTTTTCACAAAGCTTCTGTCATCTTGTAACCAGAAATGTAGAAGTCCTACTGAAGGCTGAATCTGTGCAGTTTTATTATTAAACATAATTCTGAATTACAGAGCTCTCAGTTTCTGCAAAAGCTAGGAAAAATAGGCAATTCAAACAAAATGTTCCATGTAAATTCAGTTGGACCATGGACATCATGGACTTATCTAAAATTCCCAAAATAAAAAAAAATTTACCATGGAATGAAAGAATTCTTTATTTTTGGTTCTTCTATACTCTGGCCTAAATATAGTTGATGACTTCATTGTAGGTATATGAAGGAACCCACAGTAAGTCTGATTTCTGGTATATTTAGGTAACTGGCCCATGGTATGTTATAGGAGCCACAATTGCCTGGAGGAGTATGGGGGAGTATCCTTTGCGTAACAGGGCATGAATATAAGCTGATGTGGGAATTTACATGGTTTGTTGGATGTCACTTTGCATGAGTGAACAAGTGTTCATCCTTAGAGAATAGAATCAGAACAAAAGACACTATTATGAGGAAAATATCTCAGGGGTGAACAGAATGACAATGGTATATAATAATATAAAATTGTTTACAGGGGTAGGATTACTTTCCTCATATTTTTGTAGAACATAACGACACTTTAAATGTGGCAGGAAATAAAAATTTTAGTGGGTTCAGCATCTTCAAGATAAGCACTCGGAAAAATCACTCCTTTGGCACATAATAGCTGTGATGTCATTTGGACTTCAGAAGTCTTAATAATAAATTATTTTAGGGACCAGATTAAGGAAGATGGGATTTGCTAAACAGTAAAAACTAACAATGTTATGTCAGTTCATTTGAGACATCCAATGGGACCTTCTAAATATCACACAAATATATGTGGGAAAAGAGACCAGGTAGGATTAATTTAAAAAATTCATGAAATTAAAATGTGAGATATTTTCCTGATATTAAAAATGCTAAAGCATTCCTATTAAGCATGAGAAAGGGGCATTCTATATACTGTTGAAATAAACTTTTACAAATTTATAGAAAATAATTGACCACATTTATAAAAAACTTGTAAATATTCTTGCAGTCACTCCAGTGAAGGGAATTTATTCTAAATGAATATTCACAAAACAAAGATTTATTTACAAAAGTTTTAATGAAAACATTTTACAATAAATAACCTAAAGTAATCTGTTAATAAGGAATGACATATTTATATATAGAATACGCACCATTGTGAATTATATTTGATTTTGCATGGTATTTATTGATGTGGAAAATATGCAATATTAAAAGGAAAAGTAATTTTTTTGGAATGGGATAATGGTAGTGATCTGAGAAAAAAAACAAATGAATCAAGGTTCATATTCCTTATTGAAATATCTAATGTTGATTTTTGAGCCGAAAGAGAAGATATGTGGCAGGTTAAAACAAGGTTCCTGTGAGTTAAGAAATCACTGTAATGGAATGGCTTCATACCTGGGCCTTGATTATTATGGAAAATATCTTGTTATTGCAAAAGCAAGTCTTGGGCCAAAATTATTCTTAAACATGACACCCTAACACTGTAGACATATGTTTGGGAAAAGCGTGTGTGTGTGTTACTCTATACTCAAATATTATTTCATTGGGAACAAAGAATTTTGATGGTATCAAATATCATGATTTAGAATAACACTAGGTAGAGAGAACTCCTTTTTGGTCCAAGAATCTATGTTCAAACTATCAGCAGTATTTAACGGCCATAACAACACGTAAGAGAGAACAACATGTAAACATCGCCTATTTGCAATAATAATGTTGTGTGGTAGTAAAACCGGCCATGGAGGCACAGAATGGAGCCTGACTGATGGATGATCGTATCTTCAAGTTTTATCAGCTGGACCCAATAAATCCACTGACTCCTTGGACTCAGTAAGTACCAGGATTTGCATTTGTTTTGTTTTGTTTTGTTAACTTTCCAATGGAATATTCTTCTTGGACAAGAAGAATATTCTTCACAATAGAAATATGACAGTGTGATGTTATATTTTTAGACAGGCTATAAACATACAAAGTGACACAACCATATTTGCATTATAGTATTTTCCATTGACTCTCTAGAGAATGGGTATAGTAAGATAAGACTAAAATCAGGAGAACCACATAGGATATAATGATATCTAATTAGAGAGAGGAAAGCCTTGACTTTGAGCAGCTAAAAGAAAGATGGAAGTTAAGGAAACTTAGGAATAGATCACTTATTAACTATAAGTAAAAGATGATTCAAAATATCAACTAGTTTCTTAGGGTTGGAAGATAAATATATATAATACTACAAACTCAGAAAATATAGAATTGTTTAAGCATAGACAATTGATTTAGTTTTGGAGTTTGTTCAGTTTGATATAGCTGTAGGATATCTAGGTGGAGAGGTAAAAAAACAGCAAACTTATGATTACAGTATATACAGATCTCAACCTCAAGTATCATCAAGGCCTCTTCTTAAACTAACAGGTTTAGAAGTCAACATACACAAGGGCATTGATGCCACAAAAACAAGCGAGTTTCTGAAGTAAGAAGAGCAGTGGATCTAGGGAATTCTGTAAAACAGAATGTGGAAAGAGATAAATGTGCTCATAAAAGTATAGTCCAAATAAGAATGAAGAAACATAGGAGTAAATGAAATATGTTTCAATAATACCAAATGAAGTTCATTAAATTTGGGGATTAGGAACTCCTTGGTGACCTTCGTAACTGACAGCATTTCCAGCTGAGTGCTGGGACCGGAAGCTAGGCTGCAGTGGGTTGGATAGTGAGTGGGAGGCGCAGAATGGACAGAGTCAGGGCTGTTCCTTTGGGAATTTTGGAGAAGAAATGGAAGACAGCGACTTTGAAGTAGCTGGAAGAAAGGTCCTTGCTATTATATCAAAGTCATTTTTATCCTCTAAAGACCCATTTAAAATACATTTAATAGTCTGGAAGTTGGTAAAAGTTGAAACATGGTAAGGATTATTCTTTGTGTTTGAAAAATCAAGGCCTTTGATGAGCCTTTTAATCCTGTGATTCTTACTTATGGTTATAAATGTAGTTATATTCCACATAGCCAATCGAGTCAGAAATAATAGCATCTTAAAAGACTTAGGAAGATGCATGGGAATCAACTAGATTCCTCAATATCCTTATAATTCTTTAAATGTCTAGTTTCTCAGCACCCAGGAATGATATTCACATATTTGACCCCGGGGCTGCAGCAGCATCGACTCTGAGAAATATGCACTAACCATGGAGACATGGAAGAGACCAATTCTGATTGCACAGTAGCTGAAAACACCCAGTGCAGTCACAGTGTTTACAAAGGGAATGCAATAAGGGGTGATTGGGTAAGTGGTTATATCCTTTATAGAGAATTTATAAACAATAATGAGATAGAATAAAAATGGTAGACATTTTATCATCACCATATTTCAACAATTCTAAACAGTGTCATAAAGTACTCCTTCCCTCCTTCCTGTATTACTTCAAATTTCATATTTATCCATTGTCCAGATATGTATCAATTAATCATTAGCTCTGTTAACCAATAAATGTAAAATATTTCTAAGCACCCACAATGTTTCTGGCACCTCTCTAGCTGCATACAGACACACACACACACACACACATGCTAAAAAAACATTAATTATAACAGTGGCTCATTTCAGGTTTCCTGAAATTTAAAAGGAAGGGTAAGTAATAATTCTGTCCCTGGTTAACACTCCAGAACCTTTACATATTTTAACTATGCAAACTTTACTGTACCTAAACAAATTAAACGTTATAATATTTTCTATTTTATATGGTGAGTAAACTAAAATTCAGAAGGTTAAGTGGTATGACAGGACATACAACCACTAACTGATAGAATTAAGACATAATTCCAAGGTCTGTTTTCTTTCTCCCATAGTTCTTAAAGTTTTTCTTAATTGCAAAAATGTTTAAGCTGCTCACTGACACACAGGTATAACACAAACTGCCTTTCTTTGCCCTTGTAGAACAAATGCTGAGAGAAATAGATCATTTATAGTAAAAATAAATTCAACAAAACATGCTGCATGGAGCAAGTTCACATAAATGCATTTCATGTTCCGGTGAGCATTTTAAGTTGGTATTAGAAAGTACTCCAAGTGAAAGAATCGAGGCTATACGATATGAGGAGATGAGTTTCCTCTCACCACTCAGCCCTGTCTCCATCCAATGCTTAGGTTCTTTTCACAGTGTCATACTGCTGCTCTATACAAGAGAGGAAGATTTTTCAGTACCAAAAAATATGAGGAAAAAGGTATGTATCCTACTGATGTCAAGGAGAAATATCAAGTGTATTAAATTTGTCATGCAATTTGTTCTAAATAACAGTGCACTTCAAAAATGACATTCTAAATGATATCCTAAAAACCAGAGTGCCTGCAAAAGCCTCTACATTGTACATCATTAGAGTACAATATTTAAACCAATTATTTCATTAACTGCATTGCTATTATATGTCGGATATCTTTTCTTTGGTGAGTAAACAGAGATGCAGATCCGTTTTGATAATAGAGGCAGGATATAAATAAAAGCTTTATGTACCAGTAGTTCTAAAACTGGTAGCAAACTAAAAGGCAAATTAAGAACTGAAGGTGATGTCAGATTACAGTGTGGCTTAAAAAAGGAGTGTAGAAGCTTTTATTATCACCGTATGACTCCTCAAGACCAAATGGAAACCAAAATTCAGTTGTAAAGCATTAAATATTCTCACCTTTCCAGTTTCACTATATGGAGATTACAGAGTTTAGTTGTAAGGTATACAACTTAAACTTGATATTTATATGCAAAATAATGCACAGAGCACACAGAAAAAGTTCATAAGCAATGATCAAATTTTACTTAGTACTTAATACAGAATACTTTTCCTTCCTATCTATGTTCTTTCTAAGCAGAGAGATTTCCTTGCAATATATCTTTACTCAGTTTTGGCATATGAAGGAAAATGAGATCAGCAGTAACTTATTTTTTGACAAATTGAGCAGCTATTATACAAGGTATTATTCTGATCAAGCCAATGACCACATGTTATTAAAAAACAATTATTAGTAATATTTGGAAAATGCTCTTTATGAAAAGCTGATAATTTATTGTACATCAGGTGAAATGAATAACACATTTTCTAAAGAACAAGGAGAAAAATGATTGCAAGTAGAAAATTGATTTCCTAATTTTGATAATAGACCACATGCCCTTCAGTTTCATAAAACTCAACTGATGAAAGTTCAAACTTCAGAACTGCTTTATAGAAAAATTTAGAATAAGCATCTAAAAAGAATGAACTGATGAACAGAATAGGTCCAGAGATAGCAGCATGGGGCAGACTAACAAATCTCAGAAGGTGGGGTGGGGTGGGGGTGAGGGGGCAGTATGTGGGGGGAGCTTAACCGAGTAACATTTGCACATACGCATAACCCCTGGGCACAGGCAATAGGGAGAAGGCCTGGGGGGAGGGGGGGCGGGAGCAGATGCCAGGTGGAGGGGATCAATGGGGGGGGGGGGCATCTGTAATACTTTCAACAATAAAAATAAAAACTGAAACCTTGGGGTCATTTTGGGTGATTCAACAAAGACGACTGTCTTAAAAATAAACAGAAGGAAAAAATTTCTATTACATTTTGAACACAATTCAATAATATCGCAATAAGGAGAAAAACAGATAACACATTTTCAGTTATATAAGTAGTTTATATTACCCACTCAGAGATGCACAGACACACATTCATGTGCACATGAACATATCACACCATGGCGAATACAGAGTTTGAGGTAAGACACTAAAGCAGGGATTTTATGATTACAGGTGACATTATCTTACTACATGTTCATTTTTTCTTCTTCAAAAATTATAACAAATTGTTTGGCAAATGTTATTTATAAATTAATCAGAGATTCCCATTCAGGGCCAAGAAAAAATGTATTTGTGGTGGAAATGACTTGGAATTCAACATTCAGGGATTAAAATCTCAGCTCTTTGCTATCTTGTAGCTATGTGATAATGGGAAAATATTTTAACACTTCCTCTGAATATTTTTTCTGGTAAAGTTAAATAATATTTTAAGCATTCTAATAAAAATCATAAATTTTATGTAAAATTCACAACAAATTCTAATTTATGGTGCTTCATATGATAACTTTCTTATTTTTTTAGAAGTTATATTTGACATTTGTTTTATATTATGCTTTTATCTCTTAATAAATTTTTCTTAGTGTCAGCAGCTATTATTTCAACAAATGCCTGGCTTTAAATAAAGATGTTAAAAAAAAACATTTTTTCATTCTTTCATAAGATTATTCTACTGTTGGTATTTTAAAAATGTAGTTCACAGTGAGTGTTTAGGATCTAAATCTTTGAGAAGAAATCTTTTATAAAATATTTATAGGATATTCTTTTTTCACTTTAAAAAAGAACTTTATTTTCCCAAGTAGGTTAAAATCTCTGAGCAAAATCACACAAGAAAACAACAGCTAAAATCATACACCACAAATCTCCTTATTATAATAGTGAACATTTTGACAAAACCTGTACATTCTCTTATCTTTAAAATTTTGTTAAAAGATCATTGTTCTTATCTACCTTTATATAACTAAAATCAACTGTAGCATCATTTGTAGCTTCAAGTAAAAAAATAGGATTTGTAAAGCTTTCTCACAACTATTTAATATACTCAAGAGTTTGATATGCTCTCAAATATTCTGAAATTCACTTACAAATTACCTCATCTGAAAATAAATTGAAATAAAGTTTTCCTCAAACAATTGATTTTGTAATATTACAGGTAATAATAGTAAGGTTATATGGATTGAGGACAAAAATAAGAAGCCAAAAATTAGTAGATATGAATCTCATTAGGAAAATGCAAGAAATGAAAATATTGCACCATACTATAATTTTTTGAAAAAACCCTAACTGTATAATCCTATTACCCTTTGAATGTACATATGTATTTACACGCAGAGCAGATGATTAAAAGGCCCAGGGACTACCACAAACATCTCTTCATTCTCTAATTACTGAAATTACTGGTAATGAACATTCTGAAAAATACTCTCATTTATCTTCTGCAAGCAGTCCAAAAATTCTCTGGCAGAGATATCATATCAGCCACAGTATCAACTTTGATACATCCTTGAGCCATATCCTAGGATTAGCCCAAGAACCATTCTCAGGTGACCCTTCTGAACTGCCAGATCATGATATAAAAAGACAGTAACTGTTAGCCTGAGGGTTACAGCCACAGTCCCCTTCCTCCTGTTAAAGTTAAAACTAAGAAGTCTGCTAGAGGGGAGAGATGCATAACTTCCATTTTCTGACTGGCTAAAATTATTTTTGCTGATAAATGATCCTTATAGATCACCAACAGTCAAAATTTTCATATTTAAGAAGACTCCAAAACCAGGTAGAATAAATAAGAATTGCTCTCCTCAAAATTTAGAATAAATATGCTGCCTTTAAAGCAGTATTTTTAGATAAAAAGCTATAGAAATAGAAGCAGGAAGAGAATAAACACATTGAGTCTCAGTGGCAGAGATAAGGAGATTTGTTTTTTAAATTCACCTGAATATAAGGACTGATTCACTTCATTGTTTTTCTGCCTGCCAACACGTTTCTGTTTATCAATATCCATCCTCTAGTCATCATTGCCATTTATATATTTAAGAGAACAGTAAAATATGAAAAAAATACCGAGAGTTTCTATACTAATTTTAGAGGTGAGTAAATCAATATTATTTACATGCAGTTACATTCAGCAGACAAAGCCACTATCATACTTTATTTTCTGGAAATACAAATTCTACCCAAAATAGAAACATATACTTCTTATCAGTATTAGGACAAAGTATTTTGAATTTTCATAACCAGTTTAAAATAAATTCATATATATTTGCAAACACTACTTTAGATTCATTATAATAGTTTTACAATGTAGATGAGGCTGGTAATATGGTAACAATTGCTACATTATTCATAATATTTTATACTTATGTTCATGAGTAAGAATTAGAATACTATTTTTTATTTTCTAGAACATATAGGTGCATTGCAAATTTTAAAATAAACACTACACAAAATTATTTTCAGTCAAATATTTGTCAATAAGTGGATTTTAAATACAGAAGCAAGGATATAATTGTTTAAGGATTTCTGATTTAGGTATTTCAATTGTAAGGCACAGAGTCATTCATTTGTACTGAACAAGCATTTCTTGAGCACTTAGGCCCAGTATTCTGTACTAAGAATATAACACTGGAAAAAGAGTTTTCTGACTTTAAGAAATGGCCTTCCTATTAAGGATGGCTTTTATAAGGGCACAAATTCCATTGATGAGGGCTCTGACTTCATGACCATGACCATATCACCTTGGGCATTAGGTGTCAGTGTACTAAGTCTGAGAGGAAGGAAACATTCTGTCCATTATAGTATTCTGCACTTTCCTAATTAGCTTTCTTGAATAATATTTGTACCTTTTTCAAATTATACCCATTTGGAGCACTTGACATCTCATCATATTTCAGTAAAAAATAAATACATTAAAATAAAATTGTTTTTCCAGTTCCTGGCAGACATTGTCCAAACCTGCCTCTGCACCACCTGCCAACTTTAATTTGTGTCCCTCTTTCTACCAAGGCGATCTTTCATTTGGTCCCTGAATCCCATGCTCTCCCTAACCTTTTTATTTCCAGTTTCTCTGGTCTATTGATCATCCCCTGTTTCTATGTCATTATCTCTCCCTCTAAATTTTATTCTTCATTTCATTTATATATAATCTAGTGACATCTATCTAGAATTGAGATTTCCAACAACTGTTCTCTTTTCTCCTCTTCATAGCCACGTGTTATGTGCTGACTACAATCCCTGTTTTTCT
Organism: Miniopterus natalensis; assembly: GCF_054644295.1. Lineage (NCBI taxonomy): Eukaryota > Metazoa > Chordata > Mammalia > Chiroptera > Miniopteridae > Miniopterus > Miniopterus natalensis. Next base: position 46,581,000 of record NC_142082.1, read on the forward strand.
TTTTTTAAATATTTTTCTTTTTATTGATTTTAGAGAGAGGGAGAAGGGGAGGGGGAGAGGAGAGGGAGAGATAGAAATATCAATGATGAGAGAAAATCATTGATTGGCAGCCTCCTGTGTGCCCCTGACTGGGGTTCTAGCCCACAACCTGGGCGTGTGCCCTGACAGGGAATAGAACCATGACCTCCTGGTTCATAGGTTGATGCTCAACCACTGAACCAATTGACTGGGCTACAGTCCCCGTTTCCACTACAATCCCTGCTTCAATCCCCCCATCTCTGACTCTTAATTCACTCCAGTCTAGCATGTACCCCATCACACCACCAAGTAACCACACTGACAAGTTTAACAAGAATTTCTATTCAATGAAAACCTTTTATTTTTCATGTATTTACTATATCATGGTATCCAAGGTTGTCAAGAACTCAGTAAACACTTGTTAGTCTTCTTTATTTCTAATAAAAGGAGTCAGGACACCAAGAACACCAACAAAAAGTCATTAAACCTTTTCAGACCCCAAAGTAGCAGAAAATAACATAATTCTCCTCAGCTCTAAATTACAGCAAATGCATTTTAAAAGGAGATGAGTAAGGTCTGAGGATTTAACATATAGCATAGTGACTATAGTTGATAACGCCGTTGTGTAATTGAAAATTGCCAGGAGAGTAGAACCTAAATATTTTCACAAAAACAAAAACAAAAAAGTTTAATATCCAAGGTGATAGATGTGTGAACTTGATGGGAGAAATCATTTCACTGTGTATACATGTATCAAATAATCACCTTTAAAAATCTTAAATTTTCATTTGTCAATTATACCTCAATAAAATTGAAAATAAGGAGGGTGTTAGGGAGTGTTAATTGAGAAAGCATCTCAAAAGTTTGTATAGAGCACACATTTTCTCCAAGGGGAATTGCTCATTTTTAGGGTCATGCTTCTGAGTAGAGATTATAAGAGAAATAGCAGGCCATGATTTTACAGCAAGGAAAGCAAGCTAGAAAGGGAGTTTTGCTGGATTTTACTCATGGACAAGAGACTGTCTTCTATTTTAAGACTGAAGGAAAGGGCAGAGGACAGTACAAAAGTGGTCTTGTGTTGTGAGGGAGGGAGGGAGGCTGTAGTGTTTTTTTAAAAAAGAAAAAAATGAGAATGTCCACAGAAGAATGGATGTGCAGCCCAGGGTTTGCGTTTTGCTGTGGAGAGAGCCACACCATCCTAACACTAGTCTGAGGGCTTTTCCCCTCTGCTGTGCAAGTAAAAATCCCAGTTAACCGGAACTTTAATCTTAGTACTTAATTTGTTTTAACTGCATTTTGAGATTTCCCTCAGTCTTCCAAGCAGCACTTTACAATCTGGAACCCTATTCTCCTGAAAGCTAACTGAGACAACAAAGAAAATAAATCTATTCCCCTTCTGCCTCTGCAGAAGTAAGGACCATAGATCCCCCTGAGGAGACTTCGTGAGGAGTCTCTGTGGCGGGAGGAGGCAGTGAAGACACCCACTGTTCTGGAAAAATTGGTCTCTACAAACATAATACAGAAGGTAAAACCAAACTTGATAGCACTCTGTCAGTCACTTGGGGACATCCTTTTAGAAGGAAGTAGGCAGAAGTACCTGGGTTATCCCTAATTGAAAACTGCATTCTTCATGAGTGCCTTTCAAAGGAATTCTATATGTCTGCCACTTCTCTATGGTCCTTGATTTGTATTTATTAATCAAAACTTTTAACATTAAAGATTCTCAGACTTGGTTTGAATTCCTTTGCTTTCACATTAGTCTGTCACCAAGTGGAGTGGATTCTATCTCAAAAATATTTCTTCAATACAGTGGACTCCCTTCTTCATTTTGTTGATTTATTTTGCTGTTCAGAAACTTTTTATTTTGATGTAGTCCCATTTGTTTATTTCCTCCTTTGTTTCTCTTGCCCTGGGATATGTATCGGCAAACACTGCTACGAGAGGAGTCTGAGATTTTGCTGCCTATATTTTCTTCTAGGATTTTTATGGTTTCACGACTTACATTTAAATCTTTTATCCATTTTGCGTTTATTCTTGTGTATAGTGTAAGTTGGTCTAGTTTCATTTTTTTGCATGTACCTGTCCAATTTTTCCAACACCATTTATTGAAGAGACTGTCTTTACTCCATTGTATGTTCTTGCCTCCTTTGTCAAATATTAATTGACCATATGGCGTGGGTTGATTTCTGAAAACCTGAAACACCAATCAGAAAGAACTTATGCGCCCCTATGTTCATAGCAGCGCAATTTCCAATAGCATCCCTGTGTTCATAGCAGAACAATTTATAATAGCTAAGATCTGGAAACAGCCCAAGTGCCCATCAGTAGATTAGTGGACAAAAAAGCTGTGGGACATTTACACCACTGAATACTATTCAGCTATAAAAAGGGATCCTTTATCCTTTGGGACAGTATGGATGGAAATGGAGAGAATTATGCTAAGCAAAATAAGCCAGTCAAAGAAAGACAAGTACCACATGATCTCACTCATATGTGGAACATAATGAACAAAATAAGCTGATGAACAAAATAGGTCCAGAGACATAGAAGCATGGAACAGACTGAGGAATCTCAGAGAGAAGGTGGGGGTGGGGGAGTGGGTGGGGAGAGATCAAAGAACTTATATGCATAACCCATGGACACAGGCAATAGTGTGGGGAAGGCCTGGGAGTGGGGCAGATGCAAGGTAGAGGGGGGCAATAAGGGAAAAAAAGGCAGCATCTGTAATACTTTCAACAATAAAGATAAATTAAAAAATACATATTTCTTCAAAATAAAGCTTTTTCTCTTCATTGCGGACCCTAGTCTAAACTACTACTATTTCTAGCTTTGTTTCCTACAATAGCTTTCTAGGTGATGTGTACACACTCACTCTTGCATGCTGTGTCACAGTTTACTAACTGTTCCCTGATTCCTAATATTTTTTCTTCAGATTTTCCTCATTAAAAATAAGCCTACAGTAATAGCTAGCTTAATAGGTATATCTTTTTTAAAGCCTTTAATTTTTCTTAGGTTCATCTTCCAACATATATTAATACATCTAAAGATATGAACATTATCATGGATCTAAATATAAACTTCAAAATCTTTCCATGAATCTTTTAAAAGCCATTGTTTAGTAGGAATAAACATGGAAGATAGGTGGCACAAGAGTTATATCAAAGTCATTTAAACACATAAGGAGATAAAATATGAATTAAAGAAGAACCAAATACTGGGCCTAAATGCCTAGGTTTGGTAGGTTACTTTGTCCTTTATCTTTCCTCTCTCTCCCTTCCCCCACACGGCTCCCTACTTCTTTCTTTTGTTATCTGCTATTATTGTTGACACACTGCGAAGACATCCTAGTGTATCTGAAATTAGCTTTCCAAAAGGCAAAATTGCTGTTTGAGAAGGTAACTTTCAAAACGACTCCTGTGAGTCAGATAGTCTATTATGACACAGACTGAATTATGCATTGAGTTGCTACAGATTGAATATTACTGTTTCATGAACTTTATTTTCTCTAGTACTTTTTAAAAAGGAGCATCACTGATATGTTTAATTTAAAGTTCCTTTTTCTTGCTTATTTCACCCCTTTCTTCCTGCTAGTAAGACAGGCCAGTAAGCTAGGATAAATGGAATAGGGAAACTGAGACAGATTGTTAAACAGCAGTTTGCAGCCACCCAGTAAATCCTATTTTCCCTAAATCAAGGACACTTGAGAGTAAATGGTTTGTGTTAGATGGGCCAGGTTCAGAAACTCACCAGGGCAGAAAGCCCCAGATGCCCAGCAAGGGGCAAAACTGGGAAAACAAGAACTCTGTCCCTAGGGTAATCTACCCCCCCCCCCAGCATATCACTGGTCATAGGGTTTAGACCCCCCTGAGCATTTCCTCCCTAAAGATAACATCTAGGCCTCAGTTGTATTTCACCTCCAGGCCCAGAAAAGTAGCAAAACCAGGCAAGTGGCGCACTGGCTGCCTCAGGACCAGCTACACTGACTAATAACCCCCTGCCCTGGCACCAATCAATGGGTGGAGACCAGGACCCTGAGAGAGCACCTGGAAGGCTGATGAATATTCTATTGAGACTCTCCCTAAGACCTCCCTTGAGATTCCCACCTTCAAGAGAGAAATAAAAGCCTCAAGATAAAGGACACTGTGTGCTCTTATTTTGGGGAGCACCCAGCACCCCCCCCACCCCCTGCTGCCATTCCCTTTCCCCTCTTCTTCCCACACAGGCGCACATCTCCTAAACTCTAAAGGACCTCAGGAAATTGCAGCCAGGGCAACAATGGGCAGAAGCAGCTTGTCACAGGCTAGTCCCCTGAACCTGACCCCAAGCTTTCCTTTTCTGACTTCCCAGAGACCCGGAGCAGCCCAGCCTAGGCTCCCCTGTTGCTTCTTCTATGCTAAGCCCTGTCTTGTTTTACTGTCCCCAGCTTTAATAAATGTTCCTTCATAGTCACTGGGACTCGTGAAATTTTTCCTGCACGATGAACCCACACACCACCAGCTGGCCCTAGGCAAACCCGCCAAGGGCCAGGTCTCCTTTCCGGTTTTATTTTGTCTCATTCTTTGTTTCCAGTCATTTTCCTAAAGATATATACTTAAAACAAATATAATATATTCTAATTGTTTCCTTGATGTTTAATTATAAGAAAAAGCTTCATCAGTACAGCAAACTCATTTTGTATTTCAGAAGAACACATTAACTTCAGCAGAAATATTCCTGCCAAAGACCTTGTTTGGATAGTGCTTTAATTTTCTTTAAGCCTAATTTTCTTTCTCTGTTTGTTATGTAATGGAGCTTCCCAAAACACTGGCAATCTCTGCTCATATTGCCTTGAGCTAGCAAGGACTTTTTTTTTCCATGCAGAAGTGCAATTGCTGAGAAAAGCTAATGGATAATTCAGCAGTAATTTTGCTCCAGCAAAAGTAAAGAGAAAAAAAAATACATGAAGACTAAGAAGCTTAAAAAACAATGGGTGAATGATTATGATACATGTTGGAATGCCCAAAGTAAAAAACACAGACAATGTAGATTTAAAAGTACATATATTCCCAAGTTAATTTTTTAAAATAACATAATTCTTTAGAGTATGTCTCTAGGTGTTTATAGAGTCTATAATTTCATTTTAACTTCACTTTAATTTCATCTGGAAATAACTCAAAATTCTGAGATTATGAGAATGAGAGAAATACCAGGTAAACAAAAAATGAGTTTTTAACTTTGACCATTTTCCTCACTCTGCTAAATTAAACAATAATGTGGACAATGTGGAAATCATGTAGGAAAAAAATGGGTAAATACATGCAAATACTGTGAAAAGATCAGGCCTCCTATGCAGAATTTTCTACACAATATAAAGCATCATAGATGTTGATTTCAGGCTCAGCGCAGCGATCATAATAAAAACTGATGGATAATTCCCTAGGTTCATCTTTTTAACTTTCCTTCACTCTAACCCGTCACCTTCCCTCTATACCCCCACTCACTCAACACCTCAAATTGTTCCCAGCTTCTTTTTATGCTTTGGTTCCCACTGCAGCAACTATTATGTAAAATATAACTCTGTCCCTGTTTTGGTCAAAGTACAACCAGAGAAAACAGGCCAGAGGAAATATATTTTAAGGGATTTATAAATATTTATATTTATAAACAAATAAATATATTATATAAAAATATCTTAAGGGACTTATAGGGGCTGGGAAGGAAAATCCCCAAATCCTTAGGGCATACCATAAAAAGGGCAGGTTTAAAATCTCAGGCACAAACTGAAGCTTCTGTCCCCAGCTGGAATTTCTTAAAATGCCAGTTCTGCTCTTAAGGCCTTGCAAGGCATTGAACCAGCCCCACCCAGGTTAATTAAGATAATCGCACTTACTTAAAGTCGATTAACTGTGGAATTTAATCCCACTTACAAAATGCCTTTACTACAACACCTAGACTAATGTTTGACTGAACAACTGAGCACAATAGACTAGCAAGTTAATACATAACTTGACTCCTGTTGTGAACAGTTCGCCTGTTGTCATCTTGGCGCACATACAGTAGCTTGTATTTATAACTACTTTCTTCCCTACCAATTCCATTTGCCCTTCATTTTCAAAAAGAATCTCAGCTGCTCATGGTCCTTTGCCTGGTAGAGTACTCAAAATTTCATCCCCCAAGGGTCTGGGCCATTAGCAGTCCTGTGTGAGTTGAGTGGTTGTAATTTTTACTGATTTTAATCACAGAACATGATAATACTAAGAGACACCCTCAGAAATATTCTGTACAGCAGGTTCTCAAATAACATCATTTTGTTCCAACTTCCTTTTGTAATAACATAGATGAGATGCCTTAGAAATGTAACTCTTGTTTACATCAATTAGCCTATGTTAAAATTGGTTTTGTTGTATATAATTTTTCTTAAAGTCACAGAGACTATCGAAGATGTTACATGAGGACTTACTGTATTTCAGACATACTTTTACCCACGTCCACTGTGTGCTAGCAATCCAATTCCTTGTTGGTAATAAAGATCAATCAACCCTGATTGCACTGAAACTCTCATCTTTGCCTGTTATTTAAGAGGCATGCAAAGTCCAAAGTGGCGAGGTCATGGGGAAGGAACATAAAAATGTTGCTAGATTAGTTGGTGTAATAGTGAACAGGACCACTCCTCTTTCTAATCCTTGATTCCTGGATCAATGAATGCTAGCTATGGAAGAAACTGCACCAGACAAGGAATGCTAATTTAGATCCTATACAGTCTCCTGAGTGACACTGACTAGGTCCCATAAGGTATCACAATCTTGGCACTATGACTGAGTCTTCAGAAGGCTATTTCACTATTCATTTCAGGATGATGCAAACATAATAAGACCTAGTGAGTACATAGCAAGTACATTTCAAGAACATAGGCCCATTGCTACACTTTGTTGTCAAATGAATTCCTTGATCAGATGCAATACTGCATGGAATATCATGATGGTGGGTAAGGCATTCTTTAAGTCCATGGATGGCAGTTTGTGCAGAAGTATTGAGTGCAGGAAAGGTGAAGTCATATTCAGTGTAACTGCCTATTCTAGTAGGAATAAAGTGCTGCTTATACCTTGATGGAAGCTGTCCAGTGTAATCAGTTTACCACCAAGTAAGCTAGCTGATCAGCTTGGGGGTCCAATTTTATTTTAGACCTAGTTTTGTTCTCTGCTTCTGGCAGAGAGGCCAATAAGCAGTAGCTGTAGAGAGCATTGCCTTGTAAATTAGAAATTTATGTTGTTGAGCCTATGTATAACCTCCATTCCTGTCACCCTGGCCAGTCTGTTCAAGAGTCCATTGGGCAATGACAGAGTGTCTAGAGCAAGAAGTAGACTTGTACTGAAAAAAATGGATATTCCTATTAACTTGATTTTTAAAATCTTCTGAGGTAACCATTTCATGAGCATTCATATGGGATGCAAGTATCTTCACATTCTTTGTCCATTCATAAGGGTCTATCTACATGCCCCTTCCCCAGACCTTGTCACCAATTTTCTCACTCATGTGCATCCAACCAAAACATTAGCCATACTCAATGAATTGCTACAAACTAGTCCTTCAGGTCACTTTCCTCTCTAGGCAAAATAAACCAGGTGCACTGATCAAAGTTCTGTCACCACTATCTTTCAGGGATGTCCTAGAAAGGGGCTGTAGTACTACAGCTGTCAACTTTGAGGTGCCTAGATATCATGCAGAAGGATCCATAATAGAACCATTTCTCTTCTTCATTATGATTCATGGCTGGAGAGCTGATATACACCTCAGGTAGGACAGTGAAGGTAAAAATAGTGCTAGCCTTGACAACTGAAAGGGGTACTTCTGATGGTCCTGAATAATAGGTATTCAGAAAAGAACTTTTGCCAGATTAATAGCTTCATGGCAATTTTAGTGATATGCTGATTTGCTCAAGCAATGAAAGCACTTGTGGAACTACAGCTACAACTGGAGTCACCACCTGGTTAAGCTTATAATAATGTATTGTTATTCTCCAATATCTGTTTTCTGCACAGGCCAAATAGGCAAGTTGAATGGGGATGGTTGGAATCACAACATTGCATTCTTCAAGTCCTTAGTGATGGCGATCCCTGCAATCCCTCCTGAAATGCAGTGCTGCTTTCCATTAACTTTTTTCCTAGGTAAAGCCATTCTAGTGGCTCCCACTTGGTCTTTCCCACCATAATGGCCCTTACTCCATAGTTTAGGGGAACTAATATGGAAATTCTGCCTGTTGCTAAGTATGTCTATTGCAATTATGCCTTCTAGAACTGGGTGAGAAATCACAGAATATGTTTAATAAACAACTGACCAACTCTAAGATGGATCTGAGCTCAAACTTCATTGATTATCTTACCCTCATAAGCCCCTGCTCTGAATGGTGTCATGCTAGTCCATTATATTAATATTATGCTGATTGGATCTGGTTAATAGTGAGAAGCAACTATATTTGATACATTAGTGAGACATATGTGTGTCAGACAGTGGGAAATAAATCCAACAAAAATTCAGGGACTTGTCATCTTAGTTATATTTCTACGGGTCCATTGGTATGAGGCATATTAAAATATGTCTTCCAAGGTAAATGATAACAAGCTGCATTTGGTATCTCCTACAACAAAAGTACCACACATTATGGGTCTCCATGGAATATGGAGACAACATATTCCTAATTTGTTTATGCTATTGTTACTCATTTACCAAGTGACTAAAAAAGCTGTTCATTTTGACTGAGGCCCAAATAAGAGAAGACTTTGCAACAGTCTACACTGCCGTGCAAGCTGCCCTGTCATACGGTGGACAAAGTTATGTTTTGTGTCTTCACAATTCATTTCGATTCAAAGATTGTGACTGGTAATCCTCAGAAAGTATTATTTCCCTTTCCGAGGGCTGTCATCTGGTAAGTGCCCTAAATCTTTTGGATAAGGCTAGGAGAAAGACTAACAGTTCACATCTTTGGCAGTACAGCAGAGTCCTTCCTTATCAAAAGTTCTAGGGCTATAAACTGTCTCAAGTCTGGAAGTTGATTGAGGGGCTGTGACTCGACTCAGTGTTTCAGTGACTCTAGTTACACTTCTGTGTACTTGACCTAGAACTCTTCTGCATATACAGATCAAATAAAAATTTAGTAGCCTTCCCTTTTATTTCCTTTTTAAGGGCACAATATTCAACTAATCATCATAATACCTCTCTGAGTCATATTATTCTGCTTTGACTCCATTGTCTATTAAGTTAAATATTTCTACCTTCTCTTTGCCAATTAAATGCCACCATATGACCTGTGCTATTGTTATATCACATTTTCTCCAGTGCATTGGGGACCCCAGTTACATGGTAGCAGTTCCCGCTGTGATTTATGGCCTACAGAAAAGAACCACAGAAATTTTCAAAAGCTCTGAGGCTCTCCTCACAAATTTATTTCTCAGTTTTTTAAGTGAATGGTGTGTCCTCTAGACAATCTGGGGTGGGTAAGTAGTTATTACTTTTTTTCTAACATTCTAACATGATAAATCTATTCTAAGATTCCACTCTCCCTAAGCCTTCAGATACTTTCCTCTAAAGTATGACAAGGCAGTTCTGGTGTAAGATACCTTAGAGTTTCACCCCTAAAACTGCAAACTTTTAGAGTCATTTCTAATCCCTTTAGCTAAAACACTGAATGCAGAAACTTTGCTTAGTGAGCCCAATTAACAAAAAAAAAAAATCAACATGATCCAACTTTATGTTCCTTCCACCATGAATTCATACCATTAAAAGCCATTCCCACACATGTAGTCCAGATTTCGGTCAGCATAAATTGAAAAAAGTATATAATTATTTTGGTGTGTAGTACACAGCATTATGGGTTATAATTTGTACCTCACTCTTTGGGGCCTGTTAGGACTTGAGTATAGTTGTAGGTCTGGAAGCAAATAGGGGTCATGAGTGTAGGTTTTAAGGAGAATCATTAGTGGCTTATAAATCAAACTACTTCAGGCCCACTCAGCTTATCTTGGATAATCTCCTTAATGTCAACTGATTATGAACTTTAATCACAATATGAACATGTACACAATATCTTCACAGCAGCACTTAAATTAGTGTTTAATTGAGTAATTGGGAATTATAGTCTAGGCAAATGGACACATAAAGCTGGTCATCACAATTCCCTTCCCCTCTACGGTCACCAGAGGCATGCACCTTACCCCACCCTCAGCCACTCAGAGATCTTCTCTAGGAATTTTAGAAGTATAACCACAAGACTGTTTTTTTCTAATTGCTGAAGACACAACATTTATACTTCAGGTCCTGAAAGTGTGATGTTAACTGATTTGGAAACAGAAAAGCATAAAATGACAGAATGCAGAATGAGAGGATCACCTGAAAGACAGGAGCAGATGTATGAATCCAAAAGTGCTGACTCTGCTGGTGCTATTTCTAGTTGTTCCTGAGGTCCAATCATATTTATATCCTTGGATTCCTAGACAAACCCCAGTATTCCTACAATGCATTTCTGCTCTATTTAAGCTTATTTGAATTGGTTTTCTGTCAGTTTCACTAAAAAATATTCTAATTCCATGGGGTGTTCAAACAAACCTATTTGGGAGAAAAAAAGTACTATGGAAAAAGGCAAAGGAATGGACAAATAAAAAGTAAAGCAAGACATTTTTGACAAAAAAAAAAAAAAAAAAAAAAGTTAGTGCGGTGCAGTATGATTCAAAGCCCAGCCTCCGAAGTCAGATATAACTTCTTCAAACCATTCCAGAAATGTGACCTTCATCAGGAAATTTTATTCAGTACTCACATACATCAAACACTATACTTGATATGATATACATTAGGAGTGCACACTCCTTACTTACATGGAGCTGAAAGTCTGATGACTATTCCATATTAACTGTCTCCAGGATCCAGTGTGGAGACTGGTTAAAACATTTAAAGTCAAGTCTAAGTCACAGCTAGTAAGTAGTTATACCATTTTCACAGACATGGTAAGGACATGAAATAAGATATTGCATATAAAGTCCTTAGCACATTGTCACATATATTAGCACTTATTAAACGTTAACAAGTAAAAGGCCTTATTTCTTAAAGCTACGGATTTAGTTGAACCTATCTTTAATGTCATTTTTTTTTTAAATATGTCTTTATTGATTTCAGAGAGAGGAAGGGAGGAGAGAGAGAGAAACATCAATGATGAGAGAAAGTCATTGATCGGCTGCCTCCTGCACGCCCCCTACTGGGGACCTAGCCTGCTACCCAGGCATGTGCCCTGACCAGGAATTGAACCTCAATCTGGACCATAGGTCGATGCTCAACCTCTGAGCCACACTGGCCAGGCTTTAATGTCATTTTCAACTTAGAGAATCATGACCCCAGATTAAGGATAAAAGGTTACATGATTATGTCAGGGACTAATAATAGCTTCCAAAAATATTTTCATTTTCCATTTCCTTCTTAATAAAACAAAATCCCAAATTTTATTCAGGGTTATAATATGTCCATTAAAACATTTTATTTTACAAGTTCTCTTGCAGATTGGTATGGCTATGTATTTAATTCTAGAAGTTGAGATAGATATATGATTTTGAGTGGTTCTACTGAGAAAGTCCCTAAATAAAATGTGGAACAGGTACTCTGCAATGGGCCTTCTTTTGATTTTCCCTGTTCTCAGTTCTTCTTTCTGGAAACTAGGTTATGGATGGGGGTGTGGCAGTCATCTTCAGACTTCATAATGGATGACACAGGAGAAAGACAGAAGCAGCCTTGGTGTTAGTTGATTGTCCGGAGCTACAAAGCCAACTTGTCAACTGCTCACCTCTGGGTGCTTTTATGGGAAAGTATAAACCATGTTGTATCTAATCTTTGTAGAAAAATGTAATTTGTAACTGATATAGTAAGTTTTAGAAAATAACAAATTAAGGTTAGTGTAAATAGAGAAAGGTTTCAAATAGCAGGAATAAGAACTACTTTCAGTTATAAATGGCTGTGGGTACACCTGCTCTTCTCAAAGATTCCCTTTCTGTAAGTCTAGCTTCAAGATGAAAAAGGGAGCTCTGTTAAAGAGGAGGACAGGCACTAAGATCATATATATTTTTAGAACCAACTATGAAGTGCTTGCTAAAAGACGTTTAGAAGCCAACAAGACTAAAAAACACATGTCAATCAGAGCTAAGCGGTCACTTGCATCTCAAATTTAAAAAGCACTTAAACCCTAAGATCTGGAAATACCCTGCCAGAGCTGGTATAGCTCCTTGGCATTTATCCTGTAATTTAAAATCTTCACAGCTTGCCATATACTGGGTTTATTCCCCTTGTCCTATAGGAGATTTGGGAGAGTGTGAGAAGACGAGAAAGAGAGAAGGAAAGAGAGAAATATGCAGCAGAGAGACAAGCCCTCCCTGGTGACATACAATGAGAAGAATCTTGGGACACGGGTTATCCAAATTTGAAAATTCCCCAATTTCCTGATATTCAATGTCCTTTTGCAAAAATCGACCTCTTGAAAAAAAACGAATCCATAAAACTATATCAGCTAAAATAAATAAATGAAAATCAAAATTAGAGACTGAAAGTTTAATTATATACATGAAAGAACATGTGCCGCATGTACCAAAAACAACTGAAATTTTGACTCTGTAATTGCCATTTTATATTCCTTTCCACATGCTTCACTCTTTTTGATTGTTTCACTTTTGGCAGTGCTAGTGTACCTGTGGGACTGATTTATTTCTCTGTATATTAATTCATCGGCCCACCTCTTCCACGTACTTTCCCCTGAGGACCTAAGGATAAGATGTCTTTCCCTTTTCTAAAGACTAATTACAGAGCCTGACACCACAAACTCCTCAGAGGCAATTATTATTTAATGGTTAATAAGGCAACTCAGGCCTTCTGGGTTTATCTCTCAGTCTTGGGGTCTTAGCCAAATTATACAACTCTCTAAGATTCATTTCCCCTCCCCTCCTTTTTTTGCATAATGGAGATATGATGACATTATTAATCTTCTATGTCTGTTGCAAGGATTATCAGAGAAAATATACAAACAGCACACAGCACAGTGCCTGGCACATAACAAAAATGCCAACTCTCATTGATATCATATTACTAGACATGTGCTTGATCTGTAAACTGAATTAGACTGCAAACTCCTTGAAGACAGAAAGCATGTCTTCTCTCAACATACATTACCCTTAAGACTTAGCATAGAACTTAGTAATAATTGTGGAATACATGTTCAACCCTAATTTTTTTAAATCCTCACCTAAAGATATGATTTTATTGATTTATAGAGAGAGAGGAAGGAAGAGAGAGAGAAACATCGATGTGAGAGAAACATTGATGGGTTGTCTCCCATATGTGCGCTGACCAGGGATTGAACCTGCAACCTTTGGTTGTACAGGACAGTGCTCCAACCACTGAGCCACCCAGGCAAGACTCAACATTAGTTTTTTTAAAAATACTTATTAAACATTTACAGTGTAACAATCATTGAACTAAGAAGAGGAAACACTGCAGCATATAACATAGACAGTGGAGAAACCCTTTAAATTATGCGGGGGGGAAAAACACCCAGAAAAAAATTACAACAAAAAATTCCATTTCTTTGGATTCAGATTTATCATGCCTACTTTAATGACACTTCTCTCCAAAATTACTGCTTGAAATATTCTGCAGTATCATAAAATAGATAACCTCTCCTTAGAATTGCAAATAGGCTCTGGACTGAACTGAGCCTGTCTTTCTTGATAACAAAGTCCCCAGATATCAGTTCCTTTTTAACAGTGGTGTATTTCAGGGTTCTTAAAGACTACAATGTAAGGGTAATAATCTTGAAGCTTTGTTCACATAATATGCGGTAATATAATAGTAGTGCAGAAGGGTTCTTGGGAGCAATTGAGCTGTTATCTATGGATACAAAAACTAACTTGGCTACATGAACAGGGTATGTGACTATTTGCCACACATACAAGTGGTCAGAATGATCCCTTTAAACATATGCCAACTTTGGTCACTTATCTGCTCAAAAGCTTATAATGGCTTTCCTTCACAGCTCTAGTGAAATCTAAATCTTTACCATAGCTATTCACTATTACTTCAGTCTCAGTCCCTAGCAATCTTCTCTCTTTCCTTTCACATATAAATCACATCAGGGAAATGACACTATTTTGTTCATTGCTCCATCCCCAGTGGCTGGTAAGACACCTGGCAAAATGTATCTAGAAGTTCTTCAATAGTATTTTTAAAGTAATACATGGGTGAATGGTTGAGAGAACTAAGTACTTTCCTATAAAGTGAGGGAGCATCCTTAGGGGAGCCTTACATACACTGGCTGATAGTAATTAGCTTCATAGTTTCAGGAACACTATGCACATTGAATTTATTTGCAGTGAACTTCAAAGAGATGCATTTACCAGAGGGGGTACATGCAGTGAATCATTACAGAGTTCTAAACACCCTCCATGGTGCAAACACCCTGTCTTCCATTAAGACGAGAACCAGAAATATAGTTTTGTGGAGCTTAGACTTATCTGCCAATATTTCAGGAACCACAGTCTGGCAGATGAATGTATGTATAGTTGGCTTCTGGAAGGCCCTATAGCCTAATGAATGTATTATGGTTGGCTTCTGGAAGGCCCTATAGCCTAATGAATGTATTATGGTTGGCTTCTGGAAGGCCCTATAGCCTAATGAATGTATTATGGTTGGCTTCTGGAAGGCCCTATAGCCTAATTGTGGTAGTACCTGAGGGTGCAAGCCTATTGGGTATGCATTTACACCCATCACAGAGAGGTATGCTCACTGCATAAAGTATACAACACATAAGATAATCTATGATTTTGTCATCTCTTCACAGTGACACAATAAACAGTGATTTACAGTCCAGATTCTGGATTAGAAATACCTGGGTTCACATAAAAATGGCACCACTAACTTGCTATTTGATCTTACATGATCCAATCTGTAAAATGGGAGCAGTATAAAACTGATATTCATTTTACTCCTCTTTGGTTCCTCTGTAAGAAAACTAAAAATAACCCAATTACTGTGTTTGGCAACAAGTCTGGCACATGAAAACCTCTCAATAGATGTTAGCTAGTTAGCTAGTATATTTATTTCTTTGTATCCTCTTGCATATACCCTGGGATATCTTGAACATTTTCATTTATGACTTTTACTATTATATGTAACTGCATAATGGAACTCTTTTTCCTATTGCCTTTTATTTTTTATAGCAATCACCTTATTAACAAAGAGGCAGCAATTGTTTTTGTTTTCTTATTTTAAATATTTTAATTTTATTACTTTTTAATTGAATTTTGGGGGGTGATGTTGGTTTGCAAAACCATACAGGTTTCATAAAATATTTTAATGTTTAAATGGAAACCCATTGGAGCTGTGTTTTTATAAAAAATTAGAATTGATGTACAACCTTATATTAGTTTCAGGGGTACAACATTATTTAAAATTTGTATGTATTGTGAAATAATTACCACAAAAGTTTTAAGATTTACTCTCTTAGCTGTCATATATACAACATAGTATTAACTATAGCCATCAAGCTGTACATTACAACCTCATCATTGATTTATTTTATAGCTGAAGGTTTCTACTTAACCCTCTTTACCAATGTTACCCACTCACAACCTACCACCCCTGCCAGGCTCTGACAACCTCAAGACTCTTCTCAATATCTAAGAGCTTTTTGTTGTTTTTCTTTAGATTCCACATATAAGTGAAATCAAAGTATTCGGCTTTCTCTGCCTTATTTCACTTAGCATAATGCTCTCAAGGTCCATCCATATTGTAAACAGTAAGATTTCATTAGTGTTTATATCTGAAAGGTATTTCCATTCCATTCCATTACATATATGTATAGATACATAAATATATACATATACACATATATAATATATACACATATACATGTATTCTATATATACACACCACTTTTTTATCCATTCACTCACTGATGGACACTTAGTTTGCTTCCATATCTTGGCTGTTGTAAATAATGCTGAAATGCATATGGGTACATATATCTTTTTAAGTTAGTGGTTTTCCCTTCTTTCAGATAATTATCCAGAAATGGAATTGCTGGATAATATGGCAGTTCTATTTTACATTTTTTGAGGAACCTCCATACAGTTTGCCATAGTGGGTGCACCAATTTACATTCCCACCAACTGTGCACAGGGTTTCTTTTTCTCCACACTCTCATCAGCACTTGTTATGTCTTGTGTTTTTGGTAACAGCCATTCTTACAGGTGTGAGGTGATATCTCTGTGGTTTTGATTTACATTTCCATGATTATTGTTAAGCATCTTTCCCCTTTTCAGCCAGCCATTTGTATGTCTTCCTTGGAAAATGTCTATTGAAATCCTCTGCCTATTCTTTAATTGGATTATTTTTCCATTTTATGTACATTGTTTTTATTTTTAATGTACTTTTATTGTTGAAAGTATTACAGATGTTCTCTTTTTCCCCCAATTCATGCCTTTTTCCCCACACCCCCACACCCCCTGCCACCCCAGACTTTCACCACACTGTCTGTGTCCATGGTTTATGTATATATGCTTATAAGTTCTTTGGTTAATCTCTTCCCACCCACCCACCCCTGCCTTGATATTGAGGTATATGAGTTCTTAATATATTTTGGATATTAACTCTTTATCAAAAGCATTATTTACAAATATCTTCTCCCACTTAGTAAGTGCCTTTTTTTGTCTTATTGATCATTTCTAGGCTGTGCAGAAGCTTTTTAGTCTTATATAGCCCACTTGTTTATTTTTGCTTTTGTTACCTTTGCATTTGGTGTCAAGCCCCCAAAAATCATCACCAAGGCCTGTGTTGAAATGTTTAATGCCTATGTTTTCTTCGAGGAGTTTTATGGTTTCAGGTTTTACATTCAAATATTTGATCCATTTTGAATTTGTGTATAGTTGCATTATTCTACCTGTGCCTGTCTAGTTTTCCCCACACCATTTATTCAAGAGACTGTCCCATTCTCACTGTATATGCTTGGCTTCTTTGTTGTAAATTAATGTACCATATATGTGTGGGTTTATTTCTGGACTTTCCATTCTGTTCTATTGATCCTTGTCTTTTTATGTTTTGCTCTACCAAGGAAATACTAATAAAATGGGTAAATTAATTTTTAAATCTGGGATTATGAAAGAAAAATATTAATATAAAATTTGTTTTTATTGTTAAACTACTGAATATGACCCAATTAATTAGTGTCTGAAATAAAATAAAGTACTGGCATATATTTTACATTTACACTAGGAAACATTTATGCAGAAATCACCTTTGATGGCCCAAGTCTTCCTTTTTGCATCTGTGTTTTCCTCTCGCATGTTGGAAGCAAGATGTATGCAGTACAATAGGTTATCAGCATTTTCCCTATATGGTTACATGAATAAGCCTATTATTCCTCTTCACCTAAACCAGCTGAAGCATTCAATTATGACAGAATATGGTTTATTTCAGTAAAGAATCATTAACCTGTCCTTCTGGACAGTTGGTGTTATAAATTCAGGAGACTGACAGGAATGAAGACACTAGCACATTTGGAGATTAGACTTCAGTTAAGGTTTATTAACTGTCATGTACAATAAACCAGCTGGGATGTTGCTTAAAGAAAATACAAGTAACTGAAGAATTTTTGTTCTCCTTTACTAAATAAATTAATCAGGAATCCATAATATGTAATAATCAGATAGTAAATATATTGATTAAATGTTGCATATTAGGCATAATTATATATACCTATATATAATTACTTATGTGATTTATACCTAATGTGATATACACCTAATTATATTTATATATGTAATTATACATTATATATACTATAATTATATTATCACATATAAGAATATAATAATGATATTATACTCATATATAGAAATGTAAGAGATAAACACCCTGAAGGAGATTATAGACCTAATATTTACAGAGACAATAAGTATAGATTATCAGGGATACATTGTCCCCAAAAGGTAATTATATAAAATATGTATTTTATAGAAATTTGTCAAAGTCATTTTGAAAACTCAGATAACTATTAGCACCTGGTTACACTTCTGTGACCGTGTGGAAGTATTTTTAGTGCATCATCTACAGCTTCACAACATCCCTTTCCCACACATATAAATACATGCTCCTTTCATGTCATGATAAAGATTTGTTGAAATCCTTAAACAAATGGGACTACATGAAACTAAAAAGATTTTGTACAGTAAAGGAAACCATCAACAAAATGAAAAGGTAACCTACTAAATGGGAGAAGATTTTTGCAGATGATCTATTTGTTGAGGGGTTAATATTAAAATACAGAAAACTCATACTACACAATATCAAAAACAATTTAATTAAAAATGGGCAGAGGACCTCAACAGACATTTTTTCCAAAGAGGACATACAGATGCGTAACTGAAACGATGCTCAAAATCATTAACCACCATGGACATGTAAATCAAAACCACAATGAGGTGTCATCTCACACCTTCCTCCCCCTTCCCCTCCCTTTTTCTCTGGCTCCCTCCCTCCTTCCTTTTCTTTCACGGACTGTGAGCAGTTACCATTGAGGAAGAATCAGTGGCAGCATGGACTGAACTTCACGTTGGCACTTGTAGAACTGTGCAGTCTAGCAGGTGATGTCAAGTCCCAATTCTTATCCTTTCCTCCCTACTCCTTCAGGGTACACAGGCGCAACTTCCAACTGCACTCAACTGCATTTTATTGCTGAGAGGTGTTATTTTTTCTTTTTATGATTCCAGAGACTGCTTTGAATCCACTTTGCTGCTAATGAGGCATGCTGGGTGCGTGGGAACTTGAAAACTCCTAGGAATAGCTCTAAATCAATGATAACCCAATGAAAGCCTGAGTTGAGCAAGTGGAGGATCCCATTTCCTTGTCTCTCAGGAGAGAGAATTTGGTATCAGGAGTCACAGGCTGGCTTCTAGTATCCCCAATAGAATTGATCTCAAGTTGTTGAAACTGTGAAATTCTCATTTTTCTGGGTGCCTTCTCTGGTGTAGCTTTTTTTTACTCCTCAATCAATATTATCTTTACCTACTAAGTAAACTGTTAACCTCCAGATGTTTGTCTCTAGCTTTTTTTTAACTTTATTGTTGAAAGTATTACAGATGTCCCCTTTTCCCCCATTGATGCCCTCCATCCTGCACCTGCCCGCACCCTGAACCTTCACTGCACTACTGTCTGTGTCCGCATCCTTGGACTTACTTCAAAAACATGAAGAAATTGATCATAACTATGATTCAGTTCTTGAGAGGAGTCTAGGCTTTCCAGACACACAACAAAGCGTCCCTACCTACATGGACAAGCTCTCGCCACTTGAGAGCTTCTGAGCTATGTGGTCTAATTGGCAGGGCTACAAATATCACAGCTTGAATCTGCTGCAAATATCTTCTTCTGTACCCCATGCCAAACAAATTTTCAACATACAAATAAGTAATTTGGAGCCATCTTCTAAAGTGTGATATATGCAGATCTCAGAATCCAGGAAGTCTACAAGTGCTGTACCTCTTTCTCTGTAGCAGCTGGAGGTAAAATAACTTGTTCATTTCCTTGGAAAGTGGGATGTGATGGAGACTATTCGCAGTGCATCTCAGAAATCTGTGACAATAGTGGGTCATCAGCCTGGGTGTAATACCACTTTTGATTTTTTAATGTGGCCTGGGTGGAGGGATGCAGTATTAAGACTTCCACTTGAATCTTCTATTTTGTACTTATTCCACTGATCGTAGAATAAAAGATTCTTACAACTCTAAGTATGACCATCCCAATTACATACTAAGGTACCAGAGAAATGAACACAGAATGGGTCCCTTTGAGAGATCAGCTTGGACTAGAGTTCCACTTATGCTCCATATGCTTCCATAGTAACAAAGAGAGCTATTAGTGCTTATAAGAGAGTAGAAGGGGATTCATTGCAAATTCTTAGTGCAGAGACTCTAATAGTCCCAATTTGGTTTAAGTGTCTAATTTGTGGCCATAAGAATATACTACATTATACAAAATGTCAGCATCTCAAAGCTGATGGTGTGTAAATCAAGA
Organism: Miniopterus natalensis; assembly: GCF_054644295.1. Lineage (NCBI taxonomy): Eukaryota > Metazoa > Chordata > Mammalia > Chiroptera > Miniopteridae > Miniopterus > Miniopterus natalensis. The sequence continues at coordinate 46,601,085 of NC_142082.1, forward strand.
TGGGAAAGAGGATCATAGTCAGGAGCTTGACTAATCTCCAAATTAGCCATAATTGCCAAACACACACACACACACACACACACACACACACACACACACACACACTACAGACACTACAAACACTACTCTAAGTGACTGATCAGGATTCATTTAAAATATAGATATCTCAAGCTTTTGTAAAGTTTGTGTTATGCTGCTTGGCTTTTACGAAAACCTACGTTAGTACCCGTTTTACCTGGTTTTGCTAACCAAAAGAAACCCAACGAGGATTTTCACTTATTAAAAAAAAAATCTGTGACTGTACTAATGTAGGTCTTTCATAAAAGTGAAGTAAGTAGCAAGAACCTTCAGAAAGTGGGAGAATATGCTCATTTTACTCATTTGGCTTATGAATGGTTTTATGGGAAAGCTCTACTTTCACATAGTGGGAGAAACCTGCAATCAGTCAGAGTTACTTTGCAAGAGCTGAAACATCTGCTATATTTAGGTTGTTAATTACTAAATATACATTACTAAAATTTACACATTTTAATATGATCAGCCCATTATGTTTATCTGTAAATGAGAAACCTACATATGACAAACCCTCATGTGGACATCCTCCATGATTTTACAGAAGTCAGGATTTATATTCCTTAGAGGAGAGATTATAGCTTCGGGGCTCTCAACTGTACATACTATTATATCTTACAGGATCAGGCTAAAAGGAATGGCGCAATTTTAAATGCAATGTGAGAGGAAATTATCTCCTAGTAACATTACAAAACTGGTGCATTTCTGTATAACTACGCCTTACCAGGAAATACTATAGCCAGGAAATTAAAACATACACACATACAAACAGAAAGTAGTTTCCTTGTTCTGGAAATGTGTAATATATTCTTTCTATATAATGAAAACTGAAGGAATTCACCCAGTTGAACAATGAGAGCAATAACAACAATAAAAACAACCTAGAAGCTAAAAACTAATCCAGGGGATTTACCAGTAGTACTGAGTTATGAGCTTCTGGCATCTGTAAGCTACTGCACTTTGGAAAATTAATTTCATGCTTGCCTACTCCTGTAAAACTCCTGACTAAAGGGTCTCATTGAGGTTTGGAATGGTCAAGGGAATGTCAAAACTGTGATTGAACAAAGCCAAGAAAAAGGCTGTCAGCCAAGGAAAAAAACTATCAACATCACAGCAAAGGTTTTTTTCTTCCTTTCTTTTAAATTAAATTACATTTGCTAAATTAAAGATATGTGCTAAATTAGGCATATAAAATTAAGGATGTTAGGTATAAACTTTGGTTTTTTAAGAGATGAAAGGGCTTCTTGTTTTTTCCATAGGATCAGGCCTTCATTTTGAGTAATAAGCCCTTAAGACATTATTTAGAGAAATCATTTGTTGAAATATGAAATATAACACAGAATTGTTTAAAGGCATATTTCAAGTCTATAACACTTTTTAAAATTTTCTGGACTAGGATTATCTATCATAATTCTAAAATTATAGATTTTTTTCTACATAAGAAGTTCTGTTATTCTTTCAAATATATTCAGAGAACACAAGAATGCCATAAGGAGTGTTGCCTTTCCTAGTCTCATTTGGTTAAGTATGAGATAAAAAGTCATATATCTACATAATAAAATAAATGAAAAACTGCAAAAATAGTGAAGAGTGGTGGACATGGAGATGGGCCATCTGAGTGGCAAGGGAAGACCTGACGCCCAGCTGCACAAGTGCAATCCACAGCAAGGCTCCCGCTTTCAGCTCCTTCAGGTCCAGCTCGGCTACAGAAAGCCCCTTTGCCTAAGCTCTCACCACTGTGCAGAAACGATGGCCGAGTAGAGCAGCTTATCACTACTGACTGAGCAAGGTAGGGTATAGAGACCCAACCAGTTCATGCTGGGGCAAGTCTGTGGGGCAGGACTCCCTGCAGGGCTCCCTAGCGGTGGCTAAGGTTCTGTCAGAATTACAACACTATTTGACTCCTCCCTCTGCTCAATACTTTTTCTACCTCCTTTCCTTCACATAAAAAATATTCCATACCTCAAACTCCATTTCAGTATCTTCTTCTAGAAAATCCAAACTACCATGCAAATATTCCCACATGTCTAATTTTAAAAGTTTCCCTTGGCCCACGTTGAGCTGTGACTGGATATTTCTCCCTGGGCTCCATCCCTAATCTGATGGGCCATGAAAACTGTTTTTGAGAGAACAGGATGAAAGTGCACATTATTACAAACACAAACAATTTAAAACATGGACATTTCTTGAAAGATGTGGTTTTGTGCACAATAGTCACGTTCAAGCTATGCCTCCTTCAGTTTCTCTTTTAAAATTTTCACACCTGCTTTCAATAAGCTATTCTGCCTCAAGAAATTCTCCGGGTATTGTAGAATTAATATTTTTTTGTAAATACACTTGTACATTTTCTTCTGGGCACCAAAAGATCAGAGCTCCTCACATAACATCACCACTTAAGTGATTCTACCTGAGATAAACCCTATAACCGTCTATCACTCCTTGCTGCCATCTTTTCAATGGCCTGTTATTTTCATACTCAGGAAGACTTATAAAATTTACTTCAGGTGAATGCACCAGAGGTGAATTTTATAACTCTTTTCCTGCCTTGGGCAGAGAGGAGAAAAAAAAAAATCTCCAAAGGGCTTCTTATTTTAGCAAAATTTCATCTCACAGGGCAATTTCTTAGGTTTTACTTAAGTAGGCACTCCTCAGCTGGATGTCATAGAGTTTATTATTTGCTTGGGAGCCCTCTGAGGAAAACTAATGCATCTCCATTGAACATCTGCTTTTTCTGTTAAAGGAAGCAAAGGACTCAACCCATATTCATAACAGCTCATTCTATATGATGCATCCAAAGCCTCTAGTGCTAAGATTCCTACCCATAGCTTTCCATTGCTGAATGGTATCTCCCTCATCATCCTGCAGTTTGGGACATTTGTGCCACTGTTTGGAATTTCCATGAATCTGTATATAAATGATACCATTACATATACATCACCCACTAACCACTTTGCTAAGCGCTCTACCTATGGTATTATAATTAATTCATTATGATATACATGCACACAATAAAACATCAAGATAAAACAGTCCCTCTGTCCCCAAGTTTGTTGGCTCAGGGTAATTACTCATTGCCCATTTTTTACCAATGTATGCTCATATTTCAAGAGAAATTTTATGTTAAACTTATAAAAACTTTATTATCCATCCCAAGTTTTCCAGATGACCAAAACCAAATTTCTGAAAGGTTAAACATTTCTCTCAAGGTCACACAGCTAGGAGGTGGAGGAATCAGGATTTAAAACAGGTGCTTCTGACACCAAAAACATTCTCATAACCACCCTGTTATATTCTCTGCCTAAAGATAACCGAGTGAATGTAATCCCCGGATTCCTTGTTACAACAGCGAGGGTCAATGCTAGCTCATGTGATTCTCTGTTTACATTTTAAAAATGTGTCTCTTCCTTAAGACATTTCCATATATCAGAACATTGTAAGAATTCACTAATTTTGTTGCACCAGAACATTTTCCTGTCATCTGTCAAAACTTGCCCCAATAAATATCCAAATCAATCAGGTCTATGTTATGAATAGCTTTCTCTGGTGCTACACAGTGCATAACAGGCACAGCCCTAAATAGCAGCCTTAATAATACACAGTTTTTAATTTAAAGCTGTAGCATTCAGCCAATAAGTTTGATAGTGTTCCAAAGGGTCACATTCAACATAGTTCAGCAAAAGGGTGGAATTCATTTTCAACAGTTACTATTCCTTATAAAAAGAGAAGATCTTTCAAATGCATGTAGGACATGAAGCCAGTGGTAGAGAAAATTCATAGATATAAAGGAAGCTTCAGGACTATGTAATGAAGGACTCTTTCTCTACTAATGCATAACTGGAGGCAGGGATTTTGCACCACACATTGGCGGGAAGCTTTATGTCCTAAGAAAATAATCCCTGAAGATGTAAAACTCAAACTGAAGCTTAACCAGTTGTAGATGTAGAAATCTAGAATTTTAATTAAAGTGTAACAGGAACACTCATATAACGAAAGGACATTTCAGCTCTCATTAGTGTTGTACAAGAACACAAAATCAATAAAACTGAAACAAAGCAAGAGGAGAAATTTGAATGGACCAGAACAACAACAATAAAAAACACATCCCTTAGCTGAATGCTTTCCATGAGTGTTGGTAAAGTATAATTAAATGTTGATGTCAAATTCCACCAAGTCTTTCATTTTCATGCTCAGATAACCACCCATATAAATACATATGCACTAGTCATTCCTTGTTACGGGTCTACGCATTTAAAACTAATATTTTTACTTCATTCACAAAATATGAAGTTAAATACATGTCTAAGTTATTATTACAGGAGAGAAACGTAAGCTGATGAACTCCAGCTGACTACTATAACTGTCTTGATTCTGGAACCCAAAGTGGGCATTTCAGGTAAGAAATATTATATCGATTAATTCTCCTTTATAACAGAACATACCTATCTACTTTGAATGGGCTACATTCTGTACCTGTTTCAAAAGCACAAATAATTTTTTTATTTTTATTTTGAGTTAGGAGGACTCGATTCAAAACAGAAGGTCATTAGCAACAACTGATGAGCACCTAGCAACTTCCAACTAACATGCCCATGAAGAAACATGGAAAGAAAAATGCATACAACATTTAAGAAGTAGATCAATGAAACCAGAATGTGAAACACCATCAACAGTTTATCTCTATTGATGATCCCTGAATAGATGGACAAATCTATTGTTCAGACCCTGTTGTCTCGATCAAGGCTAATAATGATGAATAGAGAGTATTGGACTATCATTCTCTAACTATAGACATGTTTAAAATATCTTTCTCTGACAATAAATTATATCTCTATTATAGAAAATATAGAAAACAGAAATAAACATCAATTTAAAAAACTGATCTTTCTCCTTACTCTATTAGCTGGAAACAATGCATATCCCATTTAGTCTAATAGTTCATAGCATGTTTTAATTGAATTTGTTTACACTAGAATTAAAATATATTAGAAAGACATTAATGTTCTACTATCATGAAAACCTCTCCTCACCACTTTGCTTTTCAATATACTCCATTTACTGCCACCATCCTAGTTCTTTACACATTAAAATTATAAATACCATATGGGATGTGCTATTGATGTTCCTCCCTCATCTTGGGTCTTTATTGACCAAATTCTAGGGAGCCTCATACTTCAAATTTTTGTAGAAATATAACTTTGAGTATGTAAAGGCCCATGTAAGTATTCAGTTATGTTTGTAAATGTTTGGATATGTTTGTACTATGGCACAGGGGAGAGAGATGAGTGGGGTCAGATATCCACATTCTAGAAGACCTGTTCCAGGAAAACAGACACATTTCTCATGGGGATGGAAACTGTTGCAAAATTTCTGAAGGACAGTTTGTTTATAAGGAAAAAACACTTGTTTAAGAACTACTTTGACAAGTGATACAGGCATATAATAATATTGAAATAGTATAAAATAATTACAGTAAAAATTAAGCCTCCCTCTTCACCTAAACTCCTAATTCCCATGACATCCTTCTCAGAAACATTCAATTTCACCAACTTTTACTACGGAATTAAAAATTTCTATGCATTGTAGTACATGATATATGCCCTTAAACAAATGTGACCATAATACAGCACCCTTCAGCACCTTGATTATTGCACTTGAAAATGCATCTTGGGGACTATTTTATAGTGAAGCATGCTACACTCAATTTCAACATGTGTGAGTGTGAGAGTGAGAGAGAGAGAGAGAGAGTTTGTGTTTGTGTGTGTGTGTGTGTGTGTGTGTGTGTGTGTGTGTGTATTGGTGGGGGTGGGGGATCCACACATCATACCAAGCAGTTCTCCAATACCAGCTGGGTGAACTATAATTCAACTCAAATCTGACACTATCTACCAGGAGATAAATCCGATTCCGTAAATTTAAGGACTCAGTTTCACAAAACTGCCACCCATCCCCCCACCCCCTAACACTTCAGACAACAGTCACAAACCCAGATTACCACCTGTGCTTCTGACCAACAAGCTATAGATTGAATGATTCAACAACAGCCTCTCTGAGTTTAATTAATTTCCTAGAGTGGCTCACGGAACTCAGAGAAAATATTTCACTTACTGGACAACCGATTTATTATGAAACGATGTAATTCAGGAACTGCCAGATTAAGGAGATGCATAGGGCAAGGTATGGGGAAAGGGTGCAGAAATGCCATGCCCTCTCACCTAATTTCCAACCCAGAAGCTCTCCAAAACTTGTCCTTTTGGATTTTTATGGAGGCTTCATTATATAGGCATGATTTATTAAATCACTAGCCACTGCCCATTGATTTAATCTCTTCCAGGGAGTGGGGCTGAAAGTTCCAACCCTTTGTTCATGGTGAGTTCCCCAGGTAATCAGACCCCATCCTTAGGAACTTTACAAAAGTCACCTCATTAACATACACTCAGTTGTGATGGAAGGGGATAGTTATAAATAACAAGACTCCCATTTCATCTTTATGGTTCTGAAGGGATATCAGGAATTGAAGACAATAGACCAAATATAAAAAAGATGCTATGCTCCCATTGCTTTTATGCCTCAGAAAATTCCAAGGCTCTGGGGAGCTATGAACCAGGAACCACAGACAAAAACCAAATATTTATGAGAAATATATTTTGGTTATCTGAATATGTATTCTTATAAATCACAATATTGCACATAAAACAAATATAGATCCATTTCATCACGAATATATCTGGGAGACATTTCATTGCATGGATGTCCCATATTAAGTTAAACAGAAATGAACCTTTCTCTACTTCTCTTCTTATACAAACAGATCCGAAACAGACACACTTTCTTGCACATGTTTTTGCTTCAGGTGTGGATATATCTATAGGATAAACTTATATAATTGAAAGTAACAAATCAAATGGTGTGTGAATTTTAATTTTCACACATAATGTCAAATTGCTCTCCTAAGAGTTACTACAAATTACTCTTCTCACAAATTGTTTATCAAAGCACCCTTGTCAAACCTACACAAGATTAAACTTTTTTTTAGCTTTGTAAATCTTGTTGACAAATTTAATTATTTTAATACATGTTTACTTACTTATTACTAATCGGCTGAAGTTACCTCAAACTCAGTGGCTTAAAACAACATACATTTATTATCTCAGGATTCTGTAGGTCAGAAGTCCCTGTGCTCACCCGAGTCCTTCAGCTAAGGTGCCCACAAGCATGAAAACAAAATGTTGACAGAAATGCATTCCTTACCGGAGGCTCTGGGGAGGAGTCCACTTCCCAGCTCAGTCCAGGTGTTGGCCACACTCAGTTCCTTACTGTGGTAAAACTGTAGTCCCTATTTTTTGCTGGCTATCAGACAAGGAGTTGGTCTTTGTTCCCAGCATCTGCCCACGCTGCTCTCCTGCAAAGGTGGATCAAGTCCCTCCTGCTGCTTGAATCTCTCTGACTTTATCTGGAAAACTCTCTCTGCTTTTGAAGGCTCATGGGATTAGATTGGGCCCAGCTGAATCTTTCAGCACACTTTCTCGATAGGCCCACAACCTTAATCACTTTTGCAAACTCACCTATTCCACGTAACATAATATACTTACACACAGGAATTAGGGAATACTTTTTTTTTTTTTGTGAGAGGCATTTTACATAAATATATATATGTATATGTATATATATTTGTGTAAAATTTCCAAACCTGCAACAGGGAAGAATTATATTCAGTTGGAGTATGTAAAGGCCTATTTTTCTAACGTCCTATTTCTCCTATTCAGGGAATACATGACATTCTCATACATCTTCAATAGGGAATAATTATAACCATGAATTATAGTGAGAATTAATCCTTTGTGTGTAAAATCAACAAATATATTCACATGGAAAAATACTACCCTAAAAATTAAAATTTAAAACATATTTCAATGACTAACACGAGACAAAATAATGAACTCAAGGAATGGGAAATTTACAGTAGGTAAGTGACATAATGTGTATGTGTGTGATTTCCTGCTATTTTTTAGTTACATATAATCTCTGTTAATAAATACATTATTATTTCCTTAATTAACCAATGAAATAATGCCAGTGTTAATAAAATGTTTTGGAAGATAGAATCCTGGCAGCGTGAAGCATTAGGATTCTGTTCTAAAGTATATTAGACATTGTTGTAGGCAGCATAGTACCTCCACCCCAACACGACCGGAGTTGTCTAGGTCCTTATCACTGGAACTTGTAAATGTGATTATTTATATGGCAAAAGGGAACTGATGTTGCAGCTGGAGCTAAGGCTGCTAATAAGCTGACCCTAAAATAGGAAGATTATCTTGAACTACATGCAGGTGGACTCAATGTCTACACAAGTGTTCTTCAAAATGAAAGTAGAAATGTAGATCAGGGTAATGGGGTATGAGAGGGATTTAACCCACTGTTGCTGGACTTGAAGATGAAAGAGCCTCCAGGAAGAAGAACTTCATTGTATCCCAGTAACTCCAGTGGTGGACTTACGACTCAAGAACAATAGGATAATAAAGAAATATTGCTTTAAGCCACAAAATATGTGGCAATTTGTTATAGCAGCAATAGAAAGCTAATATAGGCTTCAATTAAAGTGTATTTAGAAAGATTTTTAATGATGTGAAAAATATTTGTTTGATGAAATTAAATACAGCTTAAGAAGAAAAATGATAGTGTCCAAACTGACTGCAGTATCATAAACTCTTGCAATCTGAAAATATTAATATTTCATAGAACATAGTATTTACAGTTAAATTTTTACTTGAATTATATCTCTATTATTAGCTCTCTGTAGTGATTGGAAAGCTAAACATGCTGATCCTTGGTTTAGCCATCTGTAAAAAGGGAACAATTATTTCTATTCCATATGTTTTTTTGTGAGTTTCAGGGAGATGATATATATAGCCCAGTACATGGCATGTTTTTACACACATGGCAAGTGTTAGCTGGAGGAAAAAACACTATTCATACTCTTTATAGAGCCCATTCCTTAAGGTCAAGCCAACAGTTATTTTAAACATTCTCCCCATGTTAGTGTTAACCTAATTTTAGTATATATGTAAGTAAAGTTTTGGTAACTTAGGTGCATAGCTAATTGACATCAGGTTGATGACCAGAGAAGAGTGAAAAGGCAGTGTAAGGTAGGTATTAGGTAAATAGCAGCATCATGTAGGGGCGAGGAGGGGGGATAGAGTATTCTGGCTCCTCAGGATCCATTTACTTAAATTTAATCAAGTCATCACTACTTTGCATTTTATCAACTTCTTCCCTCCAGTTCTGCAATATTATAATTCCATGCTTCTTCCAATGTCTCTAATGGTAAAGAAAATAGAGCTGTGTTTTTGTGAAGGGGATATGAAGCAGCCTAAGAGGAGTCACCTGGAAGCTAATAAATGCCCATCCATACTGCAACGTAATGCATAAATAGCCTAAGGGGGCTGGATACAACATTAAACTTCATCTAGTCTAACATCCGTATTTTACTTATAAAGATAATAAGTCCTAATAGTATTAATGAGTTGCTGGAGGTACAATGTTTCAGACACTAAGAATAAAGCCTAGATGTTCCTTCTTCTAGTAACACACAAACTTTATGTTCCAATGTTTATCATTTTATGACAACACCCCTGACTTACGCTTGTCCTCTCACACTGAGCTGTTCATTGAAAGCAAAAACTGCTCAGTATTCTTTTTCAAGCAGAGCTGTTCACTGTTATTTTGCCTGTAAGGAAGAATCCTGACCCATGGGGCAGCGAGAGGATGTTGCTGCTGTCAACAGAAAGGGCATTGGGGAAGCAAGTGAAAAGACTCAGCAATATATAAAAACCCTTTACAGCAAAGTTCACCCAGGTGTTTCTCTCAAATTCCAACCCACTCCCTCCCGCACCTTCTTAAGGACAGGTGTGAGCCCTGGAACATCAATGAATCAGCAGGGGTAAGAGAAAGGTTATGCAGAGTTGAAAAGCAGCAGAAAATTGAAAAAATAAGCAAATTTAATAAATAGCATCTGTTTTCAATGTGGCTTTCTAATATTTAAGCAACATTCTATCTTTAGCTCTGCAAGGAAGAAATGATGGATTAATTGTGATGTAGAAATTTCTGATCTAGAAATTAGTGACATAAATAAGCAGAGGTTATGAAAAAGAGTAATTCCAAAGGTCCTGGGCATTACTATAAGTGAGTTATTTTAAATTTTATATATGTTATTTCATAAAATCATAAAGTCATCGGGAAGAAATATATTAGTCACTCAGACCAGTAACATTTATTCTTACCATTTTGCTCTCAATTTGGGGCCTTTCTCACTAGGAATGCTCACTGGAAGTTCATAAGCCAGTCTTGACCATGAACAATGAGCCAATTGTGAGATTTCGCCCACGCTGCCATTTCTGTTCTCTCCTCGATGGCTGTTGACCTCATTAGGTGCACTTATAAAACAGAGCTTAGACTCAAAAAAGGGTTAAAGACTTGAAAGTAAACTACTACATAACCTGTATTTTTCTACCCTTAAGAAAAGTGATTTTGATGTATTAACTTTCCCTAAGATATTCAAAAAGAAAAAAAATGGTGAACAGAAACGTTAAAGCAAACACAGACTCTATCTTTACCAAAGCCTGCCAGTTGACGTTAAACAGGTCATATGCAGGACAGCTGGGAAAATATAGCACAACTGCATGTTAAATGCTATTCAAAATGTAAGCCAGGGGTGAGAACCTATTTCTTCTAAAGGAGAGAATATTGCGCATTTTTGAAACTTTTTCTCAGGGTTTCTAAGTACACTCAAGTGTACTTTGTTTTTCCTTTGTAACAAATTAGGCAGGCCTTTTCTTTGGTATTAAATTTAGATAACTGGAGTTCTTTATCTGGAAAAAATCTGTAATTTTCAAAGGTGACTTTTTCTGACATATACAAATCTCTGACTGTCTTACCTCAAGGCCATCCTTCGTGGTTATTTTGAATACAAGTAAGGTAAGTTTATATCAAGATCTTTTTTACTAGTTTATTTTCTAAAAAGGTAGCCTACTGCCTACATTTACCATCCTAAGGGTAATCTATAGGGTTAAGTTTTAAGATTTCCTCACCCATTGAGGTGTGTAGCTTCATAGAAATTGCTAATTAAATTTACTTATCAACATATGACTTTAGGGAGAATAAAGTTAAAAACTGGAGGCGTGGAATTCAAACACAGAGTTGGTAGTATAAGAAGATTATAAATAAGAGACATTAATTATGAAAACTTAAAGGACACTCTCATCGTAGATGTATACCAACAAAGAAAAGCATTTAACATTTCTCTTATGTCTACAGAGTAGGAAAAGGGAGTAGAAAATGGCCTATATAGGTGTAGCATATACCTGAGTATGTGCTACACAGGTATATGTGCCCATAAAATAAGCAATTTTGAATAAATTCAGGTTTTTATTTGCACAAATAAGCAAAATACCAAGATGACTGATAAGCATTCTTTCATTCTTCAGCAAGCATTCCGTTATCAGATAAAGACAATCTGGGGTTTTTATGTTTAAATGTCAGTAATGGAATCACATAGTGTGTTATGGGTTAAATTGTGTCCCCTAAAAATTTATATGGTAAAAGTCTAAGCCCCAATAGCTCAGAATGTAAATGTATTTGAAAATACAGTCCTTGCCCATGTAATCAGTTAAGATGAGGTCATACCAGGGCATGATGGGCCTTTAATCCAATATGACTGGTGTCTTTATAAAAATTGGAAATGTGAAGAGACAGACATGCACAGAAGAGAATGCCATGTGAACATTAAGGCAGAGATTGGAATGACGCATCCACAAGCCAAGTAATGCCAATTTCCCCAGAGAGACATGGAACAGATTCTCCTATACTTCCCTCAGAAGAAATCAACTGTGATAACACCTTGATCGTGGACTTATAGCCTCTAAAAAAAATGAGACAAAACATTTATGTTTTTTAAGCTACCCAGTTTGTGGTACTTTTTATAGCAGCCCTAGCAAACTGATACATCTACATCTCTGTTCCCTTATATTAGCAAGCTGTCTGAAGAGATGGCATATTACACATATAAATGAAAAAAGTGGAGACAACCCTGGGACTGCCTTGCACTTAATAATGAAAATTAGATGTACACATTTCAACTTGTTGAGTAGAAATAGGCAAGAGGATGAAAGCCACAGAAGCATATTAAAAGACAATACATGTCCCTAATGAAGGACTTAGAACACTATAACAACAACACAACAATAGAACATTAATTTTAGGGGTGAAAAAACTCATGTTCCCCAGTTACAATGTCAGCATTTAACCAGAATTTGGTAAAATGTATATAATTAAACACTGAGTTATGATAGTCAGAGGTTCAATAGAAAGTGGCAGCCATGGACTGAGTTTTTGTGAAAGTAGTGAAAGCTGTCAAAAGAATACAGATAGTGTCATGGTAAAAGTCTATTATCTACATTCTCCATCAAATAAGCATGCTGTTTTTATATATAACTTTTATTCTTGCAGATAAAAATACATGACCCTCTTCTCTATTACACATAAGTCATTTTGAGTTCTAGGTCATTAAGAAGTGGGGATGTCAATTTACTTAGCTCAGAAGCACTGAAGTGGTGGCAGTGGAGGGGGGAGGGAGCAGAATAGCAGTTCAGGTTTATATGAAAATGCTGAATATAGATAAAGGTTTTCAGGGATGAAATCTAAGAGAAGCAAACAGCCAAAACCTAACATTGCAATGTAAGAATAACAATCACGATTGACTGACAACAGTCACTCACTCATTCTACAACTACTTGTTGCATACCAATTATGTGCCTGGAATTTAAACTTGACACTGGAAATATAAGGATATAAAACAAAAAATGTCATCTTCATAGCGGAAAAAGCAGAAAACGAGCTAGCAGTCAAATGTAAATGTTAACTTCATGTTTTTACAAACACTTTAAAGAAAAGCAAGGGGTTACAGCTGCTCTAGATGGGGTAGTATACGGAAGGTCTCTTAGAAAGAGATTTTAAGTTGAGTTGTAAAGAAAGATAAGACGTCATTCAAAGACAAGGGAGCTGCGGTTCTGATTGAGAAAAACAACAACAAGAACAAAACATTGTACTATCAACACAAGAAGAGCCTGTGCTTTCTGCAAATGCCATATTGAAAACTGAACTGCTTTTCCTAAGTTTAGAGGATATTCATCTGATTTGGAAATAATAGAAAATTATATTCTTATATAATATATAAAATGCAATTTTAAAATGTTGGATATATTCCACACCACATAGGTCTACATACATGCAGGTCTTAATTACAATTAATTAATTAATTAATTAATTAATTAATTATACCTTGGGTTTAATAAATGCAATCTAATAGGTCTTGCATAATTTATCCTTAAAATATTATCCTTAAAACATCAATGACTCTCATCATTGATGTTTCTATCTCTCTCTCTCCCTCTCCATTCCTCTCTCTGAAATAATGATATATTAAAAAAAAAAAGATTTACAGCTTATAACTAAATAATGCTTACAATTTTCCACACACTATTTGCACTTAAGATATATTATTTCTATTTTGCATATGAGGAAACTGAGTCACACAAAGTTTATGTAAATTATCCAAGGGTATAGAGCTAGTAAGTGGCAAAGGCAAGATTTAAAACCAGGAATTTTGGCTTTAGAGTCCCTGTTCTTAATAGTCCTCTATGCTGCATAGCTTGAACTTTTTGTGTAGTTTATTTCATATTTAACCAAATGCATAAAAGTTCATAAAGAAGTTTTCTTTACATACCACATTATGCTTTAACTATATTTTTCATCAAATTCAAAAATAAAAATGTGACAGCCTTGTGTTTTCCAGCCAGTTCATGTTCCCATCTCCTGATCAAAAGCTAATAATTCTTATATTGCACAAGTTTAAATGGAGGCCAGTCCTTCCAGACCAGGGGACTGTAAATACATCTTACAGGCAAAGCAAACAAGCATTGGCTTTAATCCTTTTAAGAAAGTATTGAAAGAAAAAAATGGCAGCAGCATCCTGGGGATGTTTTCCTATTCTCAGCCCTGTATCATACTTCAAAATCTTTTGATTTACTTTCCAAGTGGAAATCTCTATCTGAACTTTATAATCCTTTCCTATTCCATTAATTACACACAAAAGAGACTTATTTATGGGCAAGTAACCTCATGAATTCCTAGGTACTTATTAAACCTTTATATTGAGCAAGACCTGAAGGCAGGCACTGAGATGAAGACCATGCCTTAAAAAATTCGTGATTGAGCATCGACTATGAACCAGGAGGTCACAGTTTGATTCCCAGTCAAGCCACATTCCTGGGTTGTGGGCTCGATTCCCAGTAAGGGATGGGGCAGGAGGCAGCCGATCAACAACTCTCCCTCATCATTGATATTTCTATCTCTCTCTCCCTCTCTTTTCCTCTCTCTGAAATCAATAAAAACATATTTAACAAAAAACAACACCTTAGATGATTGTTAAAAAGTTCACCACTCAAAGGACTGTAATAAAAGGTAGAAATGAACTCTGCCTTATAACTCTGTTTGCATTATATAGATTATAACAAATAGAGCTTCACATCACTATTGTAAACATGAAATGTCCTCTTCAATATATTTCCATTGAAAGTTAAAAGATTATATTTTAGAGCAATTTTGTAGTTCCTCATTGAAAGTAGAAGTTGTTATTTAAATATATCCAAAATAGTGAGGATACTTCAGAATACTGCATGTCTACCTATGGAACACACACATTCCATAATAAATTTCCTGCTTTTCACTATTTTTTTTTCTAAAACTATGACTATATGAAGTCTAAATAGCCCTAGAGCTGCAGCTTACTAATTATAAATTGCATATTTTAATTTGCATATTTTACATCTAATTTATAATTTTGTGGTTGCTGTTTTAACATCTATAAATAAAATTTGAAGAGGTATCTAGCTTTAGTTTGTAGGAAAGAAAATAAAACTTTATTGGATTTTACTGTTGTTGTTAGGAAAAGTTAACAAGGTGAATTGATTGTACCTATGAGAAGCTAAGAATTTATTGTTGTTATAAGCTTCTCTAAATTTAAATGGGCTTCATCATTGGTGATGAGTTTATATATGGGAAGGCAGAATGTTAGCAGTTTATTAGTTCTACTCAGAGCTATATTTAAATTTAGTTTGTTCAAAATAAAATAATGGAGAGCTAAATTTCCTTAGCATAAACAAGCATATAAATTCCAGCCTTCAAACACATTTTAGATATACAATGAATTTTAAGACCCTGATTATAATTTGGCCATATTTACTAATAGTGAAAAAATACTTAAATTATATTAAAATAAACTTTTATGTCCACACACATTAAAAAGATAGTCAAAACTATTTCATCTGGTAAAAGCCCAATCTCTTTCATTTAAGCAATTTCTACTTCAATCTATTCTTTCATTTGTCATCCTAAGGCCTGGAGAATTTCTTCCTTCTATGAATGGCTTTTTGAATATACCCTTTGAATAGAGATTAATGCTAGACTCATTCTAATAGCATTCTCTTACTTGCATAAAAAAAAGACAACCATTTAATATTACATTCAATTGCATTGATACTGAGAAGAAAAAAAGACCACTGAAAGACGTCATAATTTAAATTTGCTTTTTATAGCCATTGACTCAACAGCTTTTTTAAAAATAAGCTTTCTAAATGTACAGACTTGTAAACATAGATACAGATACCTTGGGGTCAAATTTCCTTTCTAGCACTAACAGTTGGTGTAGGTAAATCATTCAAACTTCACGAGCCTTAATGTATTTGTATTTGAAATAAAACTATAATTTACTACACGTGGATCTATGGCACAGGACTAATATATATATACTTTAATACTTATGAGTGGGGAAATATTTTGGAATATTACCAAGGTAAAGAAAATAAAAGTTGTTTTTTTTTTCTTTGGTATGGGTTAGCTGATTGGGGAAAAGGTGAATATAAATAAATGTTGGAAGAAATATTTCTCTAAAGTCTCTGTGTTGGGAGCACATGCAGATGTACTATGCTCTCCTTTGGAAAGTGCAGCCCTCGTATTGATTTCTGTGATAGTCTCCTTATTCTCTGTGGATCCCAACATGTGTCTGTACACAGAATCTCTCCAGAACACAGTACTATTATGTTACTGCAAGGATTACAGCTCATCATTTGCAGCATAATTAGCAACTTCCTAAGGAGGAAAAGTACCCTGTGAAAACTGTATGTTACTCAGGTAATGATTAAAAAAACAGAGAAAAGGAAAGTCAGGTCTTTAAATGTGAGAAGACATTACTGTTTTAAGGTCACAGGTCAGAAAAATAATGAGGTAGCCCATAAAAAAATGAAAGGGAATTAAACAAAGCTGGCTACCTTCAATACAAGTAGAAGCAAGAATTTCAGACTTCATACTCACACAGTCATATGACTATTGTTGATGATGATGATGATCAGGATGATCAGGATGATGCCGACGCACACTCCATGACTTATGGGGACTTCAGATGCAAAAAGCAATATAAGGAATCACAAATATTGGAAAGGAAATATTGAAGATAACCTAATATATCACAATGAACTGAAGAATAAAACTTACTGAAGAAAAAAAGACAGTCTGCTTTTCTAATGTTCCTAATATGTCAGCACTTAACTCTTTTCTTATTACTATGAATATTTGTCTTCCAGAAGTGTGCAAAGCTAGAGGCACTCAAGTGGAACAACAAATCAATGCCCTTTCTCTCTCTCTCAAATAAATAAAAATATATATATATTGAAAAAAACAGAGAAACAGCTGTCCCATTTCTAACTCTAATCTGTTTATAAGTTTTCACAGGGGACCATGTGTATACCATTTTGCCTTTTATGGTCACCAGGCTCAAAGACACTAGATGGCTATTACTTCAGCTCTAGTCATCTTATCAGCCAGATACACTATGGTGAAAGCAAAACTGTAATGAGGTGACAAGAATGAATTTTCTCTGTTGTTGTGTCAGTGACCACATGAACCCTGAAGAGAAACAGGATTTATTTCCTGTACATATTTTTTCCCCTAAGTTTTATGCCCTCTTTATATTTTCATCATTTAAAGCCATCATTAGTCACAAAAAATTCACATTAAAGACTGTTCTGGCTACTCTAGTGAATCTCTTCATTTTAGCACCTTAACAAAATAGAAGGTGTTTCTTACTCATAACAATGTCCAATGTGGCTATTAGCAAGGGGATGGGGTGGTGGGGGTGGGTAATACTTCTATAAAAAATTCAGGGACCTGGCTGAAAGAAATACAAAGAATCAATGTTTAACTTGTGGGAGGAGAGATACTGGATGGTCTCCTGTAAGAAGTTTTTTGAGCAAAACCTGGAAGTTGTATATATCACTTTGTGCTGATATTCCATTGGCTGGAACCCCATGATAAGACCTCCCCAAACAAGGAATTCTTGGAAATGTAATTTAGCTATGTGCTCAGAAGAGAGAGGTAAAGGGTTTTAGGAGAAACAATTAGACATATCTTCCACAGTTTGTCCTGATCAAAATAATTTATTTACAACTTTATTAAAACTCATGTACTATATATATATTCTTCCCCTACACCAGAGGAGAAAACCCAATGTCCATACAAGGTACTCTTGTATCTCAAAGTTCACTATCTCAGTTGCTTCCTCATGGTATCAAAATTTATGAACTAAAAGTTGAATTACTTGCCCTTTACCACACTTCCACAATATGCAGTGAGGGATCAGGAACAAGAGAGCTCAAGTAAAAATATCCTATAATAAAACAGAGGAATAAGAGACAGAGCAGATCCTGCTCTCTGGCAATGATTGACTCCCACTAAGTCCATCCTATAAAAGGAGGTATTTTCTTGATTAGACTCAGGATTCTGGCATTCTCTGTTGGCACTAAATTTCAATCTCCGAGAGTTTCCTCATGAGCACATCTGAAGTGGACATTGAGGAGTGTGTTGTCTTTGGGAGATGGGTGCTTCCTTCTGTTGCAAAGATTTAGAGCCCTACTGTTGTCCTAGAACTACCAATTGTTTAGATGAGGCTTCTACCCCCACCCCACGCCCGCCAGCAACATACTTTTAAAGAGCTTAGTAGAATTCTGATCCATTTGCCGTTAGTTAGTTACACACCAGTAAACACACCAAAGTTCTTTCCTAGTTACAATTTTTAAGGCTGGTTTCCTCCCCCAGTCCTGTGTCTCTGAAACAATTAACTTAGGTGGGATGGAAACTCTCCCTCTATAATTGAAAAATCTTAATATGCCTTTATCATAAAAATTCTTTTTCTTGTATTGTGTCTTACTATTTAGGATCTAGAAACTTTTGTCTTTTTGAAACATGTGCGACCTCACATTTCTCACCACTATTTCTTTCAACCTCTGCCCTTGCAATTCTTGCCTTTTCTTCTTTTTAGCACCTTGTTAAAACATCAAGTGAAAGTTAACACATTCTCTCACCTTTTCCAGCCACTTCCCTAGAGTTACAGACTTAAGTAGGGTATGCTTTGTCTTCTGAATTATTGCAGATAGTAATTGGTTTCTCAAATATTTTGCCCCTACATAATATAGATCTTCAAATTTTTAACCTGTAGTTGCTATTATGTAATCATCTGCAATTGACCACTAAGCCAATGGCAACACTCCATTTCTACTACCTACTTATGAAATAACTAGGTTAAAACTATATGAAATTAAACACCAACAGTTTAGAGGTATAACAGACTACAAGTCAATTTTATAGGTCTATAACATTTCAATGCCAGCATATCTGACTAGATTGACTGATTTTTCTCCATGTTATGAGTAATTTACTCCAGCTCTTTCTATTTTCTGGCTGCAAATCCTCTAATTTAGGGCCAAATCTTCTTCATTCAAATTATCCAGTTAACAGAAGGGAGAAATGGGCACAGGGAAGGCACAGGTAATTTTTAATAATCTTAGACATGAGTAATAATCATTACTGCTAGTTGTATTCCTTTGCTAAGGAATAGTAATAAGCCCATGTATAGGGGAAATGGGGAGGTGGGCTAGATAACATAGTTCCTTGGCTGTGCCTTTGCGATAGAAAGGGTATGATTCTGGGGAACAAGTACTGGCTCAATTTGTTATGGGTTGAATTTTGTCCCCTCAAATTTATATATTGACTCCTAACCACCATTATCTCAAAATGTGACTATATTTGGACATAAAATCTTTAAAGAAATTGCTAAGGTAAAATAGGTCAGTAGGATGGTTCTTAATCTAATACGATGGGTGTCCTTAGAAGAAGAGAAAATATGTACATAGGCAATCACAGACACACATGAAAGATCATGTGAAGACACAGGGAAAAGACAGCTATGTATATCAAGCCAAGGAGACAGTCCTAGAACAGATCCTTCCCTCACAGTCCTTAGAAGGAACCAACTTTTATGACACCTTGATCTCAGACTTCTAGACTTCAGAACTGTTAGAAAATAAATTTGTTGTTTGTTACCTGATCTGTGGTACTTTGCTATGGCAAGTCTAGCAAACTAATTCACCTTTACATGTAGGAGATATGACAATAATCAAAATAAGCATGTGTTAGATTACAATGAGAGCAGGTTGAGTTCTTATTCTAAAGGGAAAAAAAAGATTACTTTTAGATAAATTTTAAAAAGTTTTCAGCCCTGACTGGGTAGCTCAGTTGGTAAGAGCATCATTCCAATATGCCAAGGTTGCAGGTTCAATCTCCTGTCAAGGTACACACAAGAATCAACCAATGAATGCATGAATAAATGGAACAACAAATCTCTCTCCCTCCATCCCTCCTCCCTTTCCCCGTTTTTCTACTATCAGTAAATAAATAAAAAATATAAAATATAAAGATTTCAAAAACATATTTCAAATAGATATAATAATTTATTGAAACATAAATTCCCTTAATATAAACACACACACACACACACATATATAGTTTAGGCATTGTATTTTTATAAAAATTCCATTTTGAATGCCAAAGCGTAATAATATATTAAACCATATCTCTGCCAGAAGTGTTACATAAACCCCTATTATCACCAGAATGTAGTAGTGGAAATAAGCCAAATCCATGAACATAGTGCTCCCCAAATCTACCTTAAGGTTTGTATATTTCTGAGTAAGTTAGCCTTTCATCTGAAAATCCTGTATTGACCTCACCTGAAGCTGTTGCTTTTCGATGGATGGCAAATCTTGAGATTTCTATCAGTAGTTATCTAGTTAGGAAAAGAGAAATGCTTTCAAAAACTCTAATAGAAGGCATTATTGCATTATATAGGCAGTGGAGAATCTGAAGGCTACAAAAGGATGAAGAGACAATCCAGAAGTAAAACAGCAAGAGGCTTCACCCTCTGCCTCTTCCTGAGAGGTAAACAGAGGTTATGGTGTTCCTGCATCCCAGGAGCCTAGGTCAATGAAAAGAAGTAAAAAACCGAGCAGCTTTGTCTGCTTGTGGGAGTGGGAATTAAAGCCATAAAGGAAAAACAACTGCTGTTAGAGAGGTTACCTGATATAGAGCAGGGGGGAGATACTTTGACTTTCAATATCTTTCTGGTACTTCCCAGTAAGAATCTGGTTGATACTGGAGTCTGGGAAATAAAATATGCAATAGTTAACCCCTGTTCCCCACTTCGCCCAATGATACAAGTAGATCAGGGAAGAGAAGAGAGAAATTTAACAATAGAACAGTTCCCCTCCCTTCCTTTTTGGCATCCATTCTCACCATTTTACCCATATTTAACAACACTATGCTTTTGCCTGACATGAGCCAACTATCTTTCATATAAAGGAAGATGCCTTTGTTTCCTTTCTCCCTCCCTCCCTCCTTCCCCTTTCTCTGCCCCTCCCTCAATGAGACCCACAAAGCTCCATTAGCCAATGCAATAATCTCAAGTTCAAGATCTCCATGTGATAGTTTTCCCCATGAGGCCCAGATGTGGCTCTTTTTATTTTCATAGTCTCTAAACTTATAAGTCATGTACAAGTCATGTAATCATTTCCAATACTCCACATCCAAAATAATAGAAGGGAAAAGAAGAAAAAATGCTGAAAATGAGTTAATATATGTAGCTAGATAGCAAAGTTATACATAGAAGACAAAGTCCTATTTTTCTAACTGGTCATGCACCATCTTTGGGAGTTATCATTGGTAATAGAGACCAATCACCATAACCACAAAGAAACACCCTTCTCTGTATGTATGTATATATATATTTCCAGTGACACAGAAGTGCCCCAAATACATAGGAGGCCTTTTCAACCTCAAGTTTAATAGGACCATTGTGGAATAGATTTCTTTCTTGGCAACAGATACAGGGGTGACCAAAAGTAGGTTTATAATCATTCATATGGAAAAATATGTAATACAAGAATAAATAATAATACAAGAATAAACTGTTTCATGTACTCACAACTGTAAACCTACTTTTGTCCACCCTGTATATCTTGAACAGCACAGTATAAAGTTCAGTTGGCTATCATTTACAATAGTGAGATAGTGAAAGGGGCCACTGCCATTCTACTCCATAGTCTCTTGGCTTGTGTATTCTGCCTTCACAAGAACATCATGATATGCTGGTTACTGGTACATTTATATATAATGACTCAAAGCCATAGGGTATTTCCTCCTTTATGGAGCCATAACTGAGTATTTTGATGGTCATTGCGTCATCCTTCCAGGCCATCTGTTTTTCAAAAGAATGGCTATCAGCAGAAAAAGGCTAGGCTTTTCTTAGGTGTCTCTGTTATAATTCTCCTTTTGGGCTGTCCAAAGGTAACATTCAGTATTCTTACATTTTGAGCAACATTGAATTTACAATGCCATAAGGACAAAATGGTGCTTTTTCTTTTTTCTCTCACATGACAGATCATTACTGGGACTGTCACTACTGCAGAGCCCTCTCTTACACCAGGTCTCAGAAAAACACTAATGGGTTTGCCTATCAATTTACTAAGATTCCTAATCCATGTTACCCAGTAAATGGTCAGAGCAGCAGACCTAACAATAGCATGTGTTGCTTCTGAAATCCTAAAACAAGTATTGTGCCTCTTTCCAAGTGATATACAGCATGAAGTAAAGCATCTTTGCTTTTCTATTCAGAAAGAATGTTCAATATTCTCCACCATTAAAATCCTAGAAAATTCACTGCAATGACAGGTTCCTGAATATTTGTCATGATTTTCTCCTGTACTTTAGCTCTAGCAAATGCATCTAACTTGGGCTTGTAGGGCACCTAATACTTCCTGTTCACCAGACCCAATGTCACATCATTAATATGGGAGGGTAGTGACATTTAATATGGGGTGTCTAAAAATCAAGGTCCTTGAAGGCTATATAATGATACACAGGTGCAGAGTTAAATTAGTCTTGGGAATAAATATTAAGTTGAACTTCTGTCCCCGCCACTGCTTGTGATATGCTTTTTGACTGGCGTAAATAGAATGATTTTGCCCGATCTCAATAGTTACCAGGTGCCAGGGTACTATGTTCACTGACTTTATCAAAGATCCTGCATCTCTGTCCTCAACTACAATTACAGGCACTACCTACCTGACTGCAAGATCCATTTGGTTTTTCACTGAACAAATGTTGGGAAAGGGCTGTTTAGTAAGATCATTTCTGTATCTTTGAAGTCTTTGAAGGCATTGCAAATGCCTGAAAATTTCCAGGAATGTGCAGTTGTTTTGGTTTACTTTTTTGATATGGATGGACAGTCCCAGGGGTTTAAACTTGGTTCTTTCAGCAATAATAACCCTCACTACATGAGTCAGGGAGCAAAGATTATGCTATCTGAGGAATGTGTCTGTTTTAACTTTTAATTCAAGAACTCAAGAGGTAACTTCAGAAAAAGTTGGTAGGACTTCCCTGGACTTTTATGAGATAAATCCAAATGTGATATTTTGGCTGCCCAGGGAGTAAGGACCATTTAGAACAATTATCAAAGAAATCTCCAAAATACGTGTATATTTGTTTTCTGGTACACAGTCACCCTGATAAATGGGCACACTTCACTTTAGTGAATATTGAATAGACCATGTAAGTGTTGTAAGGTTCTTTTTTGAGAATAGTTCTTTCTTAAACTGTCTCATGAATCAAGATCACCTGGAAGACTTTTTAAAGGACAGATTTCTGAGTCCCAAATCTGAGTTTATGACCTAGTTTGTTTCTGATATGTTCCAGTGTTCTCAGGTGATGTTGATGCTGCTGGATAAGGGACTATACTTAGATAACTACTGCTTAACAAATTCATATTTGCCTTTAGTTAATGGGATTCTGGATATATTAATTTCCTTAAATCTGAAAACTGAGGGAAAGCTCCTGGCTTTCTATTTGAAGTTTCTAAAAAGAGGATAACTTAAATGTTTCTTCTAGTTATCAGGACTTTGGTTTTTAGCAATGCATAGATAAACTATACTTTAGTACACTGTCCATTTATTTTATTAATGAGGACCCAGTATTCAGTTAACCATATCCACAATCCCTGTAATTCAAAATGTACTGCTCACTTAATCATGGTGTGCCAACTTGAGGTGTCTGTGGAAGAGAGACTTTATTTGATTTGAGTAAATTTCTCCTATGTGCCCATAAAATAAGACTAAGTAAAATAATGCCTCTATAGCAAATGTCCTTAGTTACATCTAATGTATATTTTTTTACAATTGTAATAAAGCAAAGAAAGCTCTCATGCTTTTCTTCATTTGTTCTTACAACAGAGGTATCAACTTAGGTCTTAAACTCTGAGGAAAGGTCATGGATTTAAACTTATTAGTATACTGATGTTAAAACATACTTTTTTAAAAAAAGTCCAAAATATATTTAAGTTCTCTGTATTGTGATTATATTAGGTATGTGTTGATTATTAGAAAATATGCTGTTTTTTCAAACTCATATATTTTATTTTTTAAATTATGGACTTCATTATTAATTTTACAAAAATAATATAAAAACTATGTACAACTAATATTTCATGGATTTAGAAGGGTTAATATAAAATTATAAATCAAACTTAAAAATTAAATATATTATTATAAATAACAAAACCATATATAACTGAAAACAAACAGGATGGGTATATACTTCTTGGTCATAAAAACTGATTTGTGCTGAAGACATGATATTTGCTTCTCAAGAATAATTCTATGTGAAATGGACCTGAATTTCTAAAGAAAGCTATTTTATATCTGGAGTAGTAAGTATTTTCAGGATTCTGAAGAAGGAATTGCAGTTAATAAGTTTTTAGAAAGGTGCTAAAATAATTATTCTTATAGAAAGTTTTATGTAAACACTCATTGTCAAAAAATGGGATTTCTATACTTCTTTTTCTAGTTCAAAGTTGCGTAGGGTAAGAATGAATTGCTAATGAACCTTAAAAAGAAACCTTACAATTCCACTAAGAAAAGTTGTCTTTCTGTACCTATCTTCAAGGTAAATCTTTGTGCACTAAAAAAACATAACACCCTGGGGGCTATTTGACAGATAAGTAGAAGGCTGCCAAGTGGGATATATCACTTCAAAATAAAATCTCAAAAAATAAAACTTTTAAATGTACAAGTATACTCTTTTAGAAGACCCCAATCATAGGAAGAGTTCACACAATAAAAAGTAAAGATAAAACTGAAGGTAACCAAATACAAATCTAATGAAATTCATTTTGGTAAAGGAATGGAATGAAGCACATTAGCATCTTCAAATTACATTTGCTTCTTTGCAATCATCCCTGTATCAGATGGCGCTAAACCTAGGTAACCTAATGTTTCCAAAAAGCTAGCTACTCATTACATGCGGAGCTTTAAAAGACAAAACCCATAATAGCCTAAAGCTCAAAGTGTTAAAGCCTGACTTTTCAATTACTTCCATTTCCTCCAACACAAATCAATTTTTGAAGACAATTAGAGTGTCTGGAACTAACATTTTTTTTTCCTATTTCTAGAAGTTTATATAATCATTTGTTTTTTTCTACCATTGATACAATTTGAATGACAGTATTGATCTGGCTTTCATTCTGTATATAAAAGACTCATGAAACCTTGTGTTATAAATTCTACTTTTACCTGCAAGGGCCATTTCCCTTGTTATGATCCTTGTTATTATAAACACCCACATTCTTTCAGTGGTTACCCCACTCTATCCTTGTTCTTCTACTGGAGGCCTAGAAAAATGATACATCTGACCATTGAGTTGGACAAGGGACCACATGGGCCAGTTGGGCTGTGTCTGGGATTTTTTTTTTTTTTTTAGTTGTAAATTGTATTTGGAGATGTAGCTAGAATGGTTTTGTTGCATCTTCCTGCTGCCTGTAACCATGTCTCCTGGTACGGAAGGAAAGACTTCCTGAGATAATCAAGACAACACCTGAAGGAGAGGTTAGAGATGAAGAGAAAAACACCTTGGTGTTGTTTGACTCCATGAATCCAGTCATCCTGAGCCCCAAGAATTTGTCTTTTCTGAGATTCTACCTAAGCTAGTTATTTTACTTGCAACCAAAAAGATAACCAGAAAGAAACAATGGGTTGAGATATTTTATTTAGCATGGCATTAGTTTTGTACTCCTGCTGGTACAAATAAAAATAAATTTAGTGTCCTAATTCAATGCATATCAACTATCTCATAGTTCTGGGATGGGAAAGATTTGCTCTCACTTGACTGCAAATGAGATGTCAGCAGTGCTGCATTTCTTTCTAGAGGCTCTAGAGGAGATGTGTTTTCTTGCCTTTTCAGCTTCTAGAAGCTGCCCACATTCCTTAGCTTGTTGCCCTATTTCATCTTCAAAGCCTGCAATGGCTGATGGAGCCTTTTTCACACGTATCATTCTGACTCTTTTGTCTTTCTCTTTCACATTTAAGGGTCTTAATGATTATATTGGGTCCACTCAGATAATCCATGATAATCTTCCTACCTCAAGGCCACCTGATTATCAACTTTAATTTCATCTGCTACCTTACCCTTTCACATGTAATAAAACATTGACACATTCCAGGGATTGAGGCATAAACATCATTTGGAAGCTATTATTCTGGTTACAACAAGGACTAAATCTCAAAATAATGGAGAGAAAGTAATATAAAATTTTTTATATAAATTTATGTTTTTCATTAATATTTTAAGAGAAATCAGACAAATATATAATGCTTTCTTATAAATATTGTAAAGTTTCACATTAACCACTAACTTTATAAAATAAAAGGCTGTGTACTTTTCCCCCTATATTCCCATGTATGTTTGCTAATGATATTTGTTTTTTTCCCTAATACAATGTGGAAAGTATGTAGCATAAAATGCTGATTTAAAATGTGGGGCATAAACGAAATCCTCAAGATTTTCTATTCTTGCCACTCACGCAATGCTTGATTTCCTTCTAAGACATCCATCCATATTATTCTATATTTGAATCCTTCCAATGATGGAGACTTCATTATCAGTGAGTTTAATGGCTATCCAAATCTGTGGACATTGAAGTTTGCCCTCATGGCTCTGCTCCTGTGGCTCTTCATGGTTTTCAATCTTTGCTGAAAGAAGGAGAAAGGAATTTCTACATTTGATTCCTATATTCAATTTCCCACAGACACAGCAGACTGTAGCCCCTGGGAGCCAGTGAGAAACATGAGTTCAGGAAAAGGTTGTGGGATCATCAGCACTGGTCCTATAAAGTTAGTGGTCCTATAATTCTTTGCTCCATTTTAAGAGGCGAGCATGGAGGAGTTTGGGGTAGGCGTTCTTTCATTCTTTTACAGCAGTACAAGTGGCTTGAATTAGTAAGACCGTGTCTCACTGTGAAGTGTAGGCACTCCCTTACCCTATTGTACTATTTGAAACAACATGCCTTACAAACATATTTTAAAGGAAGCTCATGGTTATATTTCTTTTAGTGATTTATTTTGCTTCTGTGTCAGAACTTGCACATCAACAAAGAAAATACACTTTTTCAGAGTGATCATAATTGCAAATATAGTCAATTTGCAAGTTCTAAAGAGTTAGCACAAAATCTTTTATTGTATTATAAGAGGAGAAGAGATTTTGTTATGTTTAAAAGGACATTGGGAAAGACAAGTATCACATCATCTCACTTATATGTGGTATCTAATGAACAAAATAATAGGACTAACAAAATAGATACAGAGGCATGGAAGCATGCAACAGACTGATGAATCTCAGAGGGAGGGCAGGGGTGGGCTGGAAGAGATTAACCAAAGAATTTAAATGAATATATACATAACCCATGAATACAGACAATAGTTTGGTGAAGGCCTGGGGAGGGGGGAGGAATGGGGTGGGGGGGGTCCATGGGGAGAAAAAGGTGGGCAGCTGTAATACTTTCAACAATAAAGATAAAAAATAAAATGGAAAAAATAAAGAAAATGATATACTGTTATTTATCATAGAAATCCAACACTGGCTAGATTTATTTATTTATTTATTTATTTATTTATTTATTTATTATTTATTTATATGTCTTTATTGATTTCAGAGAGAGGAAGGGAGAGGGAGAGAGATAGAAACATTAATGATGAGAGAGTCACTAATTGGCTGCCTCCTGCACACCCCCTACTGGTGTTCGAGCCCATAACCTGAGCATGTGCCCTGACCAGGAAACGAAGCTCAATCTTCTGGATCCTAGGTTGATGCTCAACCACTGAGCCATGCCCGGCTGGGCATAGATTTTAGAATATTCATAAATGCATTTTTATCTCATCAGAAATTCCAAAGTCTATAGAAATATATACAATAAAATTGAAACAACTGTTTTCATTATACTACAGTATAAAATAAAAATTATTCCCATCACCATTTCAGGCAACATTTTTAAAAGCTGAATGTATGTATCATAATCTCAGTAAAACAAAAATAACTAATTCTGATACTGATAATTGGGAGATGATCCCAGGGAACATACTTTGCTTTAGGAGCATCAAACTAAATCTTAGTCCTGAATTTTCCACTTAAGACCTTTTATTTTATAATGCAAGTAAGAGTCGTTGCAGTGCACCTATATTTGGTGACTATCAAGGCTCCCTTTCTCTCCTCCTTCCCACTGCTTCCCTTTAGAATATGTACCTTTTGTTGAATCCCTTTATTCTTGTGCAACGCCCCCCCTCCTCCCAGGAACACTTATTTTTGACAAACAAAAAACTGAATTACTTTAACATGAGTTTCTTAAACTAGGCACTATTGATATTTGGAGCCAAATAATTCTTTGCTAGGGGTAGTGAAGAGGCTGTCCTGTGCATTACAGCATGTTTTACAGCATGTTTTGCAGCATTTTGGCCTCTCCCCACTAGATTCAAGTGGCAATCTCTGGCCACTTGTGACAACCAAAAATGTCTTCAGATATTGCCAAATGTCACATGGGGAGCAAAATCAATCATTGATTTCAGAGTAGTGTCTGTAAAAGATTTTGCCATATGAAGCAAAATGAGAAATATTCTGATGTACATAAAACATATTACAAGCCTTATAACTCCTTGTACCTTGATTATATAAAATACAATGACTTGCTGTCCTTTTTATTTCTGGTTATGCATTTAATCATTTTTTTAAATTTTAAATATGTCTTTATTGATTTCAGAGAGAGAAAGGGAAAGGGAAAGAGAGACAGAGAAGCATCAATGATGAGAGAGTCATTGATTGGTTGCCTCCTGCACACTTCTTACTTGGGATCGAGCCCGCAGCCCAGGCATGTGCCCTGACTGGGAATTGAACTACAATCTCCTGGATCATAGGTCTATGCTCAACCACTGAGCCACGCTAGCTGGGCTATGCATTTTATCTTTACTGAACTAAGCCATATAACCAAATCATAGATTGTTTTATCATTCTCTTAAAAACCTAATTATTATTAAATCATTTCTGATACCCAAATAGCTATCTCCCTCTTTATGTATAGCTCTGGAGAAAAATGCTTGTATTTTTATGTTTTGTTATTTTAAATATATAACATTAATTGCATACTTATTTTGGGCCAGAACCATATGCTTATGTGCTAAGTGGTTTACATGTATTGTTACACACAAGCTTCTCTACTTTCCCTATTTCTAGTTTTCCTTATTTTCTCTAATTTGGAATGCAGCTGAAACCCTGACATGAATTATCTTTGACAAAGGCCCAGATTCTTAATGCCAGGACACAGATTTTTACCAAGGCTAATATTATGTGAGAGTTGGCTACACTTCTACTTGAATTTTACTGATTGCATACATGCATTCCTCCCCAAGACAGTGAACTCCATGAGTGCAGGAATGATGGATCTTCTTAATCAACTCTCTTCTTTCTCCCTCACTTGCCAAGCCCAGCATCTTGTATTCAGGCCCGACTGAACTCAACTAATGTCCTGTGGCCAGGAATTACTTTGCCTCTTTCAGTCTCCAGACCCCAGAAATAATATTTTTCACCTTAGCATCCTCACATTTCCACACTGGAGTTAAGAGACAAAACTCACTGAATTTTGACAGCACAGCTTGGTTAAGTTGTAATTTTAATTTTGTGGTACTCCCTACTGTTGGCTTTTCTCTTCCATGCTACAATCCTTGCTGTTTTTAATAAACTCACCTTGGTCTGCTGCTCATTTTAATCAGCACGTATGGAAAACACCAGGTTTCTTATTTTTAAAAATCCAATCATCTTAAAGGAAATTTAAGTAAGCCTTGCTGAAATGATCAGTTGAAAGTGTTTGAAACCCTTGAGAGAAATATGTTCTAAGGTATGATAATACGGCAGCGCTAACCTAGAAACAAAGGAACTCATGTGGTAAGGAGTGATCTGAGCAGTACACTGCAGCTTCAAAATTCTGAAGAGAAATTAAATAAAAATGACCTTACTAGGAAGGGAAAGCTGTAACTCAACATATCAGCAGCAGTGAAATAATATTTGGCCGAAGGAGACCTGAACAATGAACACATATGTGATTCCTCATGATAAGAAGTTCAGAAACAGGCAGAAGCAGGGGCTGTTCAAAGGCTGTATGAAGTCCCCAAGGATCATGGCTCTTTGTATATTTCTTCCTTGTGCCTTCATTGACTTGGCCATATCCTCTCCTATACTTTCAAGATGATGACAGTAATTCCAAACATCACAAGCATTATAAAAGTCATAAAATAAAACATTATCCAAAAGCAGTAAAGGAGACCCTCAGAGATCCCCAGCTTTTATTTTAACATGTTTTTTGGTTACTGTCCTAAATAACATAGCTTTACAATAAATTGTGATACTCACTAGAGAAGTTCCTTTTTTTAAAAAAATCCTCAACTGAGGGTATTTTTTCGTTGCTTTTTAGAGAGAGTGAAAGGGAGAGAGAGAAACATTGATGTGAGAGACACACATTGATTGGTTGCCTCCCACAGGTGCCCCGACTAGGCAGAGGATTGAGCCTACAACTCAAGTGTGTGCCCTTGGCTGGAATTGAACCTGGGACCCTTCTGTCTATGGGCAGATGCTCTAACCATTGAGCAAAACCAGCTACTGCACCTCCTATCTTTAAAAAAAAATTAAATTTATTGGGGTGACACTGGTTAAGATTACATAGGTTTCAAGTGTACATTTCTTTGATACATGATCTGAATAGTGCATGGTGTGCCCACCATCTAAAGTCACCATATGTTTGACCCCCTTTACCCTTTACTATGCCCCAATCCTTTCCCTCTGGTAACCAACATACTGTTGTATGTATCTATGAGTTTTTGTTTGTTTTTCTTGTTTATTTGTTGCTTTCAGTTTTACATCACACATATGAGGGAAACAATATGCTTTCTAACTTTTTCTGACTTATTTTTCTTAGCATGATATTCTCAAGGTCCATCCACATTGCCACAAATGGCAGTATTTCATCTTTTCTTATGGCTGAGTATTTGTATATATGTACCACATCATTTTTATCCAGTCCTCTATCAAAGGACGTTTCCATTGTTTCCATGTCTTAGCCATCATGAGTAATGCTGCAATGGACATAGGGGTACATATATATTTGAGAATAAGGGTTTTCAGAATTTGGGGGTAGATAAACTGGTACAGCCACTATGGAAAACAGTTTGGAAATTCCTCAAAAATTAAGAATAGAGTTGTTACATAATCCCAGCTTTTTATCATGGAGGAAAATCTTTTTCAGAAACCCTGGAAGATTCACACTTATTGGTTTGGTGCACACTATAAACCAATCACTGGTAAAAGAGAATGGGATTACTATGAATTGTTACATAATTGGTTTATTAATGGATCAAGTCCAGCTCCTAGCTTCCCAGAGAACATTGTCATCGTTTCATTAATGAAATTAAGGTTCTGTTAGCAAAGTAGGAAAGGGAAAATGGTTGTTGTTAGTAAATCAACATTATTTGCCAAATTTGGCAAATGTAATTAATTTAATTCAACCTAAACTGATTAGGCATTAAATATGCAATCATTAAAATATAACTCTGACCTGCAAATAGTGCCTCAAATATGCCCTACTTCTATAATATAGGCTGGATTTGGTTCTATAATTAATCATAAAGTAGAATATATTAGGATAATAAAAAACTTGATTTTTCAATCCCCCAAATAGTAAACGCACAGATTAAACTTCACAGGCCAGCACCAAAAAAATTTAAAATGCTTTGTGGAATTGGCTTGTAATTAAAATCAGGAAGTGGATTCCTCTGTCCCATCCCCAAATGGGCTGAATCATGATATCCAGAAGTGGGGTCAGCACTTTTTAGCATTAGCTTCCCAGATAATATCTTAGAGCAACCAGATTTGGAAAGCACTGCTCTTGAGTAAAAATGCTTTGAGTCATTTTCAATTTGAAAATCATAGTAAATGTGATAGAAAATGAAAGGCAATTTTTATGTAGCCTTCAAACGTAACCACTCCTAGCCTTAAGACACTATAGATTTAAAATTTTCTCCTTCATTGTTTTCTTCACCTCCCATCAATGTCCTATTGCACCACTAACCTCTCTGGTGGTTCCCTGTGCTCCCCTGATCCTTCCACTCCTCTCACTATCTGACTCTCATTCTGAACTGCCCATAATAGTTTCTTAACAACTTCCCTTACATCTTGATAGGGAACAAAGTTCTTATTCAAACCAGAATTCCTACTATACTTTGTATGGTATAAAAAAGAAAAAAAATCTAGCACAGATTGCTGATAAGTATGGATCTAATTCCCCCTTTGAGCTGGTTCTACAATAATTAACTTTAGAGATACAAAAGAATGGACTGGGAATGAGCTTTTGTATGAGATTAGACTTTTTGAATTTCTACATTATTTACATAAGCAATTTATTGAAAGTAAGGTTTGCAGTTAATTATTTATTTGATTCCAAAATGTTTGTCTTACAGTTTTTAAAATATTTTGCAGGCATAAAAACAAGTAGTTCTTGTTTAATAGTTGAATAATAATTATCCAGTCTAGAGAGGCAGCATCGTATGTTTACCATGATCAGGACTACTGGGATCTAGTTTTGAAAACACAGCTGTTTAACATCTGCTTAACCATGGTCAAGTTAATTAACCTCTATTTTTTTGACAGTTGTGAAATGGGTATAGCACCTTTTTATCAACATTGTTACAAATATTAAACAAGAGTTTATATTGGAGCACCATAAATATTATTACTTAATTAATTTTATACTTAGAGGCAAATGAAGTGGTAGTTTTATAAAACTACAGATGTAAGTTATTCATTGATTTAGACACATTAACTATTTCAAGAAAAATAGCAAGCACATCTCTTCGAATACAGCTAAGTAAACATCAATTTTAAATTGTCAAGGAATAAGAGGAGTTTAAAACCTGACACCATCTATGTGTGATATTTGCTCTCAAATACTTAAGTTTATAAGGAGACAAAATAACAAGATTATTTCCACCCAGGAATCAAGTTCTTAATGAACTTCAATCATGGGCACATAAATGTCTAGCTTTTGTTCATTAAGTGAAATAATAAAACAAACTCAGAATTTAACTCAAGCATAAATAACTAACATAATCTTATGCAACTGTATTTACTAAACAAAAATTCGTTCTCAGTTTAGCCCCACTACCATATTTTATAAAGGAAGGGTATATCCATATCCATGGCAATTAATATTGAATTAATGTAGAGTTACTAATTAACTGTGGTTAAATAATTAATTGTGAAGTAGTTAATACTGCTCTAATAAATGAATTTCAAGATAAAACGTAGATATAATTTTAAAAAACAGAGTGTGATAAACTTTTAACTAGATTATATCACCAATCATTTATTATCCTAATTTCAATTCTATCAATTGTATCCTAACGGTAATATTTTCCTACTCTCCACTGTAAAATTGGACAATGCAGTTTTTCATATTTTAACAAGCAGAAGCTTAAGTATTGTTACTATAATAATTTTTTTCTTGACTAGATACTACTTTCAGACAAAAGTATAATATTTATGGTTTTACTTTTGTATCATTTAACCTCATAAATTTTATCACAATATAAAGATAGTATATATGCCTTCTTAGGTAGTTGAAGGGAACTTTAGTCTAGCCCTATGACATCTGTAAAGAAGGTAGGTCGATGAGACTTGGATTTGAAGTACTGATGGTTGTGTTTCTAGGGAGATAGAAAGATGGGATTTTGGGCCTCACCACTGCTCTCTCATTCCACACAGCAATAGCAGCACAGCTACCTCTCCGCTTTGAGCTCACAGCAAGAGGGTAATATATTTTCCATTTTTTGCTTTTAAAAGAGGATCAGAAGATGTAAGTTATCCTTCTCTAACCAGAAAACCTATTTTTAGAGTCTCCCTGCAGCAGGGATCACTTGGGCATCATCTCTGTCAGTGAGGATTAGTTTCTGTTTCTCTGATTTGGAGGTGGAGTGAAATGCCCCAGCCTTCTGGTTACACTTTTGGGAAGACCTCAGGGTACCTTGCCAGACAAGCTGGCCAAGTCTCTAAACTCACAGTCTTTTCAAATTGATGGAGAGAAGCTTTGCCAAACTTTGAGCGAGAAGTATGTCTTACTACTTGCCAGGACCTTCTCATCAGAGCTGCTTCTTCCATTTTAATCACCACAACCTGGAAGTCTGGGGAGCCCGCGTTTTACCATCTCTATAACTCTCATCGACAGTCACTGACACTCATTATTCCAAATTTCTGGGTTTCTCCAGGACTTCATAAATATATCCCTTGGATTAGGGAGTTGATAAATGGAGTCTAGCTTCCAAAAAGTACCATGGTCATTTATAACATTATATACTGCAGCTTATTTTGTACAAAGCCCTGGATATACTTCAAAAGTTAAGCCAACACTGTCTTATGAGAAGTCTTAGGCAAAGAGGCTATACTCTACTCAGGATTCAGTCTAATATACAGTTCTAGATTTTTCAGGTAAAATAACATAAATTGCATAGGCAATTATGGCCCACTTAAACCATTAAATTTCATATAAAAATTTGGTTATTTCCTCTCAGATGTGACTTTCTCTGATAAGCCCTTCTCATGAAACTGCTCTCAACCCAAAAAAGCACCCGTATAAAACTAAGACATTCCTTTTAATCCTGCCCTTAGTCTATAATGTCTCTGGAAAACAAAATATAGAATATGAAATTTGATTTTGAACTACTTCTCTACCCTCTCTTGGTAATACTCCATGCCCTTATAATGATGGCATGCTTCAACCCTTCTACAGGTCTCTTCCATCTAAATACTACAACTGTTCTGTTTGCCCTGTGTACACCAAATGAACTTCAACGAATACAGCATTTAATTTTGATTTATTATTTCTATAGTAAGTTGGAGCTCTAAGGCTTTCCATTTGGAACATTCAATTACCATAGCCTATGCCACAGGGTAGAAGTCAACATGGGATTAGGCTGCTTGAATTCCTCAGTGATGCTAAGAGCTGGAAAAATAACCATAGTGTTTTTTACAGTTCTACTGCTTCTAACATGAGGTGAATATTGTTATAACATCTTTTATTATCTAGCATCCATAAACTCTCACTCGGATGGGCACTTCAAATTGGTAATTTAGGGTTCATAGGAACTATTGTTAGCTCAGAGTCAGTATTTAATAGTCTCTGAAAAGGTTGCCTATTTTCTT
Source organism: Miniopterus natalensis (assembly GCF_054644295.1). NCBI lineage: Eukaryota > Metazoa > Chordata > Mammalia > Chiroptera > Miniopteridae > Miniopterus > Miniopterus natalensis. The sequence continues at coordinate 46,636,209 of NC_142082.1, forward strand.
TTTTCTCCATTGTTCAGCTATATATTGCCATAATGATTCCTTAGAAAAAAGAAGGTTCAAAAATATGTCATGATTATGTCAGTCCCTTGAGTCAGATACTGGAGTCACTCTGCCTGGACCTGAATTCAGAATTCATCACTCTCTTACAATATGACACTGCCAAAGTAAGTGACAGTTTTTGTTTGTTTTAATATGTTTTTATTGATTTCAGAGAGAGGAAGGGAAAGGGAGAGAGAAACATTGATGTGAAAGCAAAACATCAATTGGCTGCCTGCTGCAGGTCCCCCAGTGGGGATGGAGCCCACAACCTGGGCATGTGTTCCTGACTAGAATCGAACCTTGACCTCCTGGTCCATGGGTTGACACTCAATCACTGAGCCATGTCAGCTGGGAGTAAATTATGTTGTTTAAGCTCAGTTACTTTGCTGACATATTGAATTCAATACCACCTAACCAATTGAGTGGTGTGTTTTTTTTTCAGTTAATTGAAATGATCTATGTAAAAATTTAACACACTACCTGACACAGAGTGAACACTCAATACATGTTAGCAATAATAGTCATTAATAACATGAAAAGGTGATATTGACACTGCAGTAAGGTCTCCCCTTTATGTATGCATTCCATTGGTAGGAGCCACTTTGATCAAAGGCTATTCCTTTTTCTTTGCTAATCTTTTTGTCTTCACATCTTTTATTACAAATAATCAGGCAGTTTCTATCTCTCCTTTTGGAAATAGATTTTATGTAGGAGGACAATTGAGCTGCAATTCTTTTAACCACATGTTTCTCTATTGTGAATGAAATAATATATTGAGTGTTCAGTTCTTCTGGGTCAATGACCTAACAATTTCTCATCTAAATTTAGCTTTTTCAATCCAGTGTGACTCCTCTCAGCCCCCTACACCCAAAGTGTAATTTTGTCTTTCATTACAGGCATTGTTAACAATTTCATTGGATCCCAACACCATATTTATCTTTGGTTTTGTTCTACCTCCAAAATATAGAAGGCTAATTTTGGACTGTACTGAAGGGCTTAAATATGTTATTTCTAAATTTACCTTTGCAGCAAATTTTTTTGAATAACAGAATTTAGTATTCCTTCTCCATTATCTGGTTATAAACACTATTACAATGCAGTATTCTTAGAAAAGTATTTATATTAAAAATTCTGTTATATAAAGTTTCCAAAAAGTGATATAAATACACACTTTCCAAGTTACTAAGTAAAACCTACTTGAAATGACCTAGATAGTTTAGTTTTGTTATATTTAGTTTAAAAATATATATCTATACAATTTGATCTTTTGTACAGTTACTTATATTCACTCACATATAGATATTCTACTTTAAGTATTCTTTCAAATGGTATTGTGAATGCTACATACACACACAGAATTATATATGGTGTGCATATTTCTGTCCACAGGTAAATGGCTCTCCTTTCTTCATATTCTGTTTTCCCATTTCTTAGGTCAAGATCTCATAGGCTTGAACCTATAATCAGAGAATTTTTAGCTGTCACCACATCTGTGAAGAACATATAAATGTGCAAGAACCAACCAAATTCAAAAGCAATTCAAATGCAAGTCAAGGGGGCTACTCAGAATATGAGTGTGAATCATTAGAAAAATCATAACAGCCTCAATTTAAGCAATTATTCATTATTAGGTATCTACAAAATAATATTTAAAATAACAATCACAATAATTGTCAAAAATAGTACTGTGCCAAACATGTACAGTGGCTTTATAATTGGAAGCACTAACATTACAATTTGAGGGAAAGGATGAGCTACCTTACATCACACACAAACACACACATATGCCCACACGAGCGCATGTACACACACATACACACACACATACCGTGTACCAAATGTTTACACTTCAAAAGAAAAACTTTAACGTTTATAGCACAGAATGTTGGATAATATATTTATCATATTGAAGTAACTTAGGGTTTCTTTAAAAAGACACAAAATAGACAAACATAAAAAAAACATTATACATGTATCTACACTGAAATTTAATATCTCTATACATCAAAAGTCACCTCACAATATAATAGAAAACATTTCCATTATGGAGAAATTCTAAAGAAGCTAAAATATATAAATTTTTCTACATACTAAAAAATAGAATTGGCAATGAATATAAGAAATTAATTAATAGAAGTCATAAAAATAATGCTGAAATTGACTAGAACTAAGAGAAATGCAAATTAAAACCAAAACAAAGTACCACAACATAATTCTTAACATTCCTTTTCTGCAATAATCATAAAGCCTAAGTATTTCATTTATCTCCTTTGTTTTGTTATACAATTTATGTTTACCTTCCTATCTAAGAAACCACATGAATAAAATAGTTTCTTACTGGCATAGTCACCACAGTAACCTTCACTCCTGAAGGATAAGAATCTAAGTTAATGTGATTGTCATAAAAAATATATATTTGGTAAGATTGCAAGTTTATGAAAATTTTCAAGAATTATTACCTAACCCATTGTGTGTTCAGACTTGGTGAATCATCTATGTACATCTGAGAATAAGTATAACCTGTAGTGGTTGTGCATATTGCACTCTAAAAATTAGTTAGGTCAAGTTGATTGATAATGTCCAACTCTTGGTCTAGTTGTTTCATGAATTACTGAGAGAGTGAGGTTAAAATCTCCAGCTGTGGCTGAGAACTTTCTCAATTTAGATTTGTCAAATTTTGTGCTACAATTTTAAAGCTCTGACATTATGTACATACATATTGAGGACCTTTACCTTTTCCTGGTGAATTGACTCTGTCATTGTGAAATATCTGCCTTTGTCTCTAATGATACTCTGTGGCCACACCAACATTTTCCTGCTTATCTTTGCATGATATATGTTTTCCCTATACTTTTACTTTTGGCCTATCTATCTCTTTGAGATAAAATAAAATCGAGACTTGCTCCTATGCAGTCTGACAACTTTTGCCTTTTTGGGGGATTGTCTAGTACATTGACATTTAATTCAATAATCATATAATTGCTTTTTAAAGTTTTTCATTCTATTTCTTTTAAAGTGCATTTTCCTTCTAAATTGTTTTTCTTTGAACTATTTAAATATCTTTATAATTCCATCTAGATTTTTCTATGTTTCTATCCCAATTATTGGCCAAACACATTCTAAACTTTGACCATGAAACTATGTATGTCTCCATTCAGACCCTGTCCTCTCCCTCCCACCCACCTGCACAGCTCCCGTTTCTCTTCTTACCAACAAATTTCAGTATCTCATCAGTCCACAACTCCATTCTTCTCAGCTGAGCAAGACCATTCTCCACCCACATGTCAGCTTCCTCAGGCTAAAAAGTTGGGGTGTTTATTTGGCTTACTTTGTTTTCTTTTTCTTAAAAACTAGAGAATTTTACTGCTCTTTACGTAACGCCTGCAAAACAACTGAACCATGTATTTTGTCCAGTTTTATGGATGTTTTTGGCACCCATGATGGCCCCAGCTGCATTTCTAAGGAAAGTAGGAGACATGCAAATATGTAAGCCTTAAAAATAGGTGTGAAGGCAATTTACTTGAATGTTAAACAAAAACTAAATTCCTGGAGTAAACCACACTTAGTCATGATGCATTATCCATTTTCAAAATGTTGCTGAATGGCCGTGGCTGGTGTGGTTCAGTTGGCTAGGCTTTGTCCTGTGTACTGAAAGGTTGCAGGCTTGATCCCTGGGGCATGGAGGAGGCAGCTAATTGATGTTTCTCTCTCATCGATGCTTCTCTCTCTCCCTCTCCCTTCCCCTCTCTCTAAAAATCAATAAAAAAATCTTTAAAACAATATATTGCTGAATGTTATTTGCTAACATTTCATTATAGATATTATATTCATGTTCCTGAGTGATAGATATTAAGCTTTAGCTGTCTTTCCTCATAGTGTCTCTAATTGAAAAGCAAGGGGAGCTGGCCTTAAAAATGAGTGGACAGTTTCCCCTCCCTGTAATGTTTGGGGTAGAATTGATATTATTTACTTGAATGTTTGTTAAAATCGCAGAGGTAAGACCTTGTGAAGACACAAGGGGAAGAATGCTGTGTGAAATGGGGAATTGGAGGTATGCATCTACAAACCAAACACCACCAAAGATTTCCAGAAAACCATCAAAAGATGAGAAGAGGGAGCATGGCCTTACATATCCGTTGATTTTGGATGTCTAGCCTCCAGAACTGCAAGAAAATAAATTTTGGTTGTTTGACTCACCCAGTTTATGGTATTGTTGCAGCAGCCCTAGCAAACTGACATAGAAAGCAAGTGGAAAAAAATAAAAGGAAATACTTGCAACTTATATTAAGGACAAATGATTAAGTTCTCCAATATACGATGAGCTTTACCAAATTGAAAGAAAGAAAAAGTTGAAATATGTTAAAAAGTGATGTATAAATAACAATCCAAAGTACAAATATTTCTTAATTATGTAAAATAATATGATCAATTTCATTCACAGTAGGAGAAATGTAAAGTAGAAGTGCATTACTTTCCAGATTGGCAAATAACATATTATAGCAGGCTTTGTTGGTGAGGGTATAAGGAAACAATCATTCTCATGAATTTTAAAAAATACAAATCTGTAGAAAACATCTATGACCACTTGCATCTCCCCCACAAAAGAGCCAAACACTTTGATCAAGAAATTCCACTCCCAAAAATTGATTCTATAGCTCTTCTTGCATAGAAATGAATGAGTTATATGCAGATTTATCATTATAATTGTTTATGATTGCAAAGTACTGGAAATTAGTTCAATGTCCATCAATAGAAGACTTGTTTAATGATACACTGTAAACCCATGAAATGTCATGCCATAAGGGCTACACGAGATAAGAAATCCCCATTTGTATTGAATGTAAAATAATCTCCTAGATGCATATTTTAGTGAGAGAAAAAAAGATCAGAATAATGTCTATAGTTTTTTGCCATTTGTATTAAAATGAGAAAACAACATATATATATATGAATATGCACATAGATTTTTATCATATATAAAATTTTACCAGAAGATAAAAACTTTAATAATATTGCTGTCCTATAATGAAGGGGCCTGGGTGGTTGAGAATAGACTATTAAAAAGAATTTTAGATATTTGTAATTTTGTATATTTTGAATTGTGAATTCAAAATAATTTATTAATAAATTATTAAAATTTAGAGAAAATAAGATTTTATATAATTCAACAATATTTTATTAAGCAAATCATGTAGAATTGTTTAATTTTATAAATGTAAAAAATTCATAAATGGTTCTTGCTCTGTGCCAGTTCTTGTTCTAAGCCTTTTGGCCTTTTGTGGGTCTGGTGATTGGCAGTCTCCCAGAGTCACACAGTATAGAGGCAGGCATTTATCCAAAGTGACTGATGCTGAGAATTTGAAAATAGGAGACATTTGCTGCTAGCAACTAATAAGTACAAGGTATAGAATTTTACTTTAAAGGATCACATAGTAATTAAAGTTCATATTTTACCTTGAAATTCTTATAATTTAATTCATTACTGAAGCAAACATTTATAACCTTAATTAGTAAATATTGCTCTATTCTGATTTTTTTACCTGACCTAACTTACAAAAATGTGGCCTTTGGTTTATATACTGACAGTAAATTGTTAATGTTCAAATTTTGATGGTTTCGTGAGCCTTGAAAGCAATGGATAAACCTGGTATTATATGTAATTACTATATCATATGATTATTGTAGAAAATTCTTGATTCTATGTGTCTATATATTTTGTGAGAAAGCACTGATATCTTTATTCTGGACTGCTTTTTTAAAAAATATTTGTATAGTAAATAGTCTTGGAAGTTAGAGGTAGTAGCTCTTGGGATGGAAGTCAAGAGCTACTAACCTGGGTTTCCTAACCAGGTTGGTAAAATTAATATCTCCTTTCAAGTAAAGGTTGGACAGAGTTGACCTTTACCTACTTATAAGACTGGAGTTTCCTTAAGTCAACGTTCCTTACCTATGAGACACCTACTGTGTGCACAGCATCCTAGGCCCTCTGCATCTCCCGCCTTGGGAATGGAGGACAAGAGGGAAAAAATGCTAACACAAAGTTCATACTGCCTGGCATGCTGCTGTCCTTGACCAGAAATCATCAGTCTTCTACTAACATCTATGAAACTGCGGCAAGCTAAATTGTAAGGTTGCATTAAGGTAAAATCTCATACCTTCCATAATTTTTATTAGTTGTTTTCAAAGAACTACTTTTTTTGTTTGTTTTTGCAAGATACTTCTAGACACAAAATATGGACTCCTATTATGACAAATGATTATACACTTTCTTTTTTTCTCTACTATGGATCTAGGCATATCTTAAAACTTGATATATGTAGTCATACAGACTGAAAATGCCAACTACTTACATGGCCTGTTAGGACAGCATTTTCTATAAGGTGTGATCTCATGTTAGGCTCTTGCAGAGGGAATCCTTCCTGCCATGCTTCCCTCAAGGATCCTTGACACTGTGTTGAATTCCAGTGAGTTACTACCATCAAATGCCTATTGTTATTTAGAACAAAGCATTTATAGAGCACTACTATGGATCAAGGGAACTCCAAATAACAGTATTTCACAATTATACTAAAAGTAAACTGAATCTACGCAAAACAGCAAATTTACTTTAATAGAGAAAATTGGATTAATGATATTAAATCTCTAACTATACACTAATGTCCCCTATACATTTTTTGCTTCTAAAATAAAAATCCAAATTATAATATTCACAAAATCAAAGATAGTCATTCTAGTAAATATTTATTTTAGGCTGACTTTCTATTAACTAAACAGTCTCAGATTTCAGAGTCCTGCTAGCCAAGTTTCCCTGCATGTTGATTTAGTACTCTTAGGAAGTCTGTGACTAGACTATTGCTCACTGCAAGACTCCCTAATTTGTTCCAAATTATCACAATTAAGGAAGGATCTTTAAAACTTCAGTTATTGCACAAAAGCTGCATTTGGTTTCATCGTATTCTGCTTGGCATTTTAAATTAGATAGTTTCAGAGTACTTCATTGCCTTTGAAAAATTAAAACTGTAGTAACTGGTCAACAATTTCAATGCTATATTTAAGACATTATTATACTCCTGGTTTAACAGAGCATTGCAATTTTGTCATAAAATTCATTCCAAAGTAAAATTAATATTTTCCATTTCTATTTGATATTAAGGTAATTTTAAACAACATATTTTATTGCATTTGTAAATGAAAATACCTGATCATAGAAGACATTCTATGTTTTAAAAGTCAAATGTAAATCAAATTATTAAATCACATTTATAAACAATATTTAAAACATACATTTAGGGACAAAATAGGGAAATTTATAAATAACTTTTCTTTTAAACATATCTTTATTGATTTCAGAGAGAGGAAAGGAGGAGAAGAGAGAGAGATAAAAACATCAATGATGAGAGAGTCATTGATTGGCTGCCTAGCCCACAACAGGAGCATGTGCCCTGACCGGGAATCAAACCCCAATCTCCTGGATTCTAGGTCGATGCTCAAACGCTGAGCCATGCCCAGCCAGGCATAAATAACTTTTAAATGTTTATTAGTTTGTCTTAGATAATATCTGGTTGCTGACTTCACTTATAGGAATTTATATTAAGAAAAATACACAGAAATGCACAAAGAATGTACATTATGAAGAAAAATGTTCAGAAAAGCCTTATTTATAACAAGCAAAAGGTAGAAATTATACATCCAAACACAGGTAAATGAAGTTAAATGAACTGTGTTACAGAATGCTATTGAGACTATATATATGTTATTAAGATATAAGACTGGACATTTTCCATTTGTGTGTACTGAAGTTTCTCTTTTTTCATTGACACTCATCCAAAAGAGTCTGCTTGATTATTTAAATAAATGTTTTCTTTCAATGTATTATACACTTGTAAATATCAGACAGCCAATATCAGAATTTGCCCCTCCCCAACCCCAACCTCAAGAAATAAAATTGGAATTGAGCAGAGAACAAATAATAATAACAATTCTGATTTCAAAGAATATTTTACCAAGTGAGAAATTGCCTATGTCAACAAAATCAATCTCTATATAGCCAAAGGCCAGTAAAAGGTTGCATATTATTACAGAAATCTTTTAAAAAATAACCTCTTTCGTCTAATCAATCAGCACTGAAAGACCTGTGGACAAACCACTACCCATGCCAGTCAAGGGCAAGTAGTACAAATAGACTTCCACCCTCAGGAGTCTTTAAAGAGGTGTCTCAACACATCATTTTCCTTCTAGGATGGTGTCAGAGAAGGATGGGTAGGAAGCAAGGGTTTTCATCTCTGTTGGCAGATAATGAAATCTCCATCTCTGTCTTACAGTGTTTGTAGAAAACACTTGGAAAGTCTGGATTTCCACACCTACCTATCAGTATGAGCTTCCCCTTCCACCCACTTTGGGAATAGGGTCAGAGGAAGCCTGGTAGAGAGTCAGGGCTTTCACCATCAGCCAGTGATAAGGCCAACCTGACTGTCAAGTCAGTGGAAACCATATGAAGAGGTGGAATTCCCACATTAGGCCCTGGTAAGCAATAATGAGACCCTGCCCCCACACCCTCCTCCAATCGACCCTGTCCACTCCTGCCCCAATGTCAACAAAGGGCAAGTTGGAAACCTAAACTTCCAATTCTACCTGGCAGAAATAAGGAAGCATATCCCTTCTTCCTGCTGAAAGAGTCAGTCATGGAAAAACAGGTTAAACAGAGGTTTAAATACACTCCAGAAAGAATACCAGAACATAATAGAAACTATCCATATTTCTATAGAAAATCACCTGTCATGCCAAGAACCAAGATGATCTCAAATTGAGTAAAAAAAAAATCAATGTCACAGTAACAAAGATTTTAGCATTATCTGACAACCATTTTAAAGCAGTCATTATAAAAATGTTTCAATAACAGTTATGAGCATATCTAAAACAAATGAAACAACAGAAATTCTCAGTAAGGAAATACAAAGTTTTAGCCCCCAAAAAGGAATATATAAAAAAGAGCCAAATGGAAATTATAGAATTAAAAAATGAAATAGTTAAAATAAAAAGCTCAGATAGTGATCTCAACAGCAAAATGGCTTATAAAGAGGAAAGCATCAGTAAAGATGGCAGATGAAACATTATAAATTATGTAATGTGAACAGAGAAAGGAAGAAAAGAGTGCCAGAAATCTGTGGCTCTTTGTTCAGGATTCTACAACAGAATACCATAGACTAAGTAGCTGATAAACAACAGCAATTTATTTCTCATAGTTCTGCAGACTGGGAACTCCAAGATCAAGTTTTCATCAGATTCAGCATCTTGTGGGAGCCCACTTCCTGATTCTTGTATGGCCTTCATTTCCTTTTGTCCTCATGTGTGGGAGGAATGAGGGGAGCTCTCTGGGGTCTCCTTTAAAAGGGCACTAATTCCATTCATGAGGGCTCTGCCCTCATGACTTAATCACTCCCTAAAGTTCTTACCTCCTAATAACATCACATTGCAAGTTAGGGTTTCTATTTATGAATTTTGTGGGGGACACAAAAATTTAGGTATATCAGGTACTATAACAAAAGATCTAACATTTGTGCAACTGGATAGAGAAGAGAAAGTGGATGGAGGTACTGAAACAGTATTTGAAGAAATAATGTTTGAAAACTTCTCAAATCTGGCATGAGTCAAACCTATAGATGCAAGAAACTGGGAGTATTCGAAATAAGATATATCTAGAATACTCCATACTAGGACACAACACAATTAAATTTCTAAAACCTAAAGACAAAGGAATAACATAAGTGGCCAGAGAATAATGATAGCTAACCTGTAGAAAAAAATCTTTTGAATGATACTATATTTCTCATGAGAACATGGAGTCCAGGAGGAAGCAACACAATATATTTCAAGTACTGAAAGAACTGTCAATCCAGAATCCTATATCCAGAAAAAATATTCTTCAGGAAGGAAAGCAAAATTAGGAAAGTTTCATATGAAGGAAAACTAAGAGAATTTGTTGCATGCAAGCCTGCAGTATAAGAATGGTTAGAGGAGGTTTTGTAAATAGAGGTGTAACAATGAAAAAAAGGAAGCTTAGCATATTAGGAAGAAAGGAATAAGTTGGTAAAAAATATGGGTAAATATAATGGACTATCCTTCTCTTCTTCAGTTTTCTAAATTATATTTGAGGGTTGTAGCCAATGCTGTAACACTATCTGATGTGATTTCAAAGGTATTTAGAGAAATATGTTAAGACAATTATATTATAAATTTGCAAGGTAAGTCTATGTGAAGTGTGGTAAGGTTTCCATACTTACATATGAACTGGTAAAACGTGACACCAGTATACTATGATAAGTTATGCATCTACATACATGTAATACCTAGAAAAACCATTAAGAAGATATGCAAACTGATGTGTTCAAAACACCATGGATGAATCAAAATGGTATTTTAAGATACATTCAAATAATCCACATATAGGCCAGAAAAGTAAAGCAGAGAAACAAAAAAGATCAAGAAGCAAAATAAAATATGGATTAAGCTCTAACATACCAATAACTACACCACATCTAAATAGCCTAATTACATCAATTAGCTGACAAAGGTGTCAGAATGGATGAAAAGACATTACCAAACTATATCCTTTTTACATGAAACTCAGTTTCAGTATAAACAATACAGAGAGGTTGAATATAAAATAATAGAAAAGATGTATTATGCAAATATAAATAAAAGGAAAACAGGTGTGGCTATATTAATATCGGGTAAAGTAGACTTCAGAGCAAATTACCAGACAGGGACACTGTATAATGATAAAAGGGTCAGTTCACTAAGAAGAAATAGCCATCATAAACGTGTACGCACAAAAAAGAGAGCAGCAAAATATGTAATTCCAAAACATATAAAACTGAAAATAAAATAGACAAATCCAAAATTAGACTTGGAGATTTTAACCACGGTTCCAACAGTCAGTAGAAAACTAAACAGAAGACAACCACAGGTATGAAAGAACTTAGCAACATATACTTTGTTCACTTCTTTATATGTTAAGGATTTTACAGTTTAATGTCTGAAGACAAATTAAAGACAACAATCTTTTCTCTAATTGATTAGTCTTTTTTATTAATTATGAAAGTTTTGTTTATAAATTTTGACAATAAAATTCACATGTTTTCTGTGGAGATATAATAAGAGTTTTGACAACTGAAGTTTCTGCCAGTCTTCTGTATTTTCATTTTATATTTTTTCCTGTTTTGTCACATAGGACCAAAACTTTTGAATATTAATTTGAAATTAAGGCAAAAAATAACAATGAAAATAAATTGTCACCAGACTCTGTTGAGTAACCCAATTTTAAAATTAAATTATTGTTATATAATGTAGATTGAGTTATGGATAAATATTTAGTTTTATTCCTGGAATACTTATTTCTTTAGTCAGTTTTACTGCAAGAGTATAACCACCAAATGCCTCAGGGTATGATGTGACAAACATGCTCAGATTCAATCCAATATGTGGGATTCATTAATCTTTTAACTCACATACAAATATGCTTACTGCTTATACTATGGCCCCACAAGCATACAATTTCTGATTAATTTGGTTATTCACAATTCATATAGGAAAAATACAGTGTACATATACTTGTTTGCACTGCATTATCAGGTATATTCTGACAGGTGAGAAGATTTATTTTGACTTGGCATTGATACAAACTAAAGCATTGCTTGCAATTATACACATCCAATGATTGGATAAATTTTCCACAGTGTCGCATCTGGCATTGTATATTTAACGACTTGTATTTCATATGTTGCATACATACTTCCAGATACAAGGTGCTCAGGCTATATTCACCTGCAAGTTTATGTCACAGTTCCAGGTGAATTTTACATAATGAGTGAGACAGTATTCCTGGAAGATATTCCTATACCACTTTGGCCAGAAATAATCAAATGCATGCAGAAGCGATTATAAACAAGATTAATATATCCTATTAAACAAAAATTAATTGCCTCAAGTCAACTTGTCCTTGTTTGTATTCCCAAAATGCCCCAAATCATTATCCTCTAACTCAAGAAGTATGATGGAGAAATATCAAAGGGTAAGAGGCACTGACCTTAACTATTTGAGATAAAATATTTTACTTTTCCAAATTTTAGTTAAACATTTAAACTAGGACCCCTTCAAATTAAACAGATAGAAGTGACCCATGAAAGTGAAGAGCCTTGGACCTTATACAAAATAAAATTCACAGTAAATCCACCTTGGCTTGAAGTTTGATTGCAATGTTGATACAACAATTTGGCAGAAACGTGAGAGGCAGAGCCAGATAGAAATGGGTTTAAGAGAGAATGGGAGAAAGAATTCTGCTGTCAGACATGAGGTGCTGTAAATAGAATGTAGCACAGGAGACATGTGCTAAAGTGGTTATTTATTTATTTATTGGTAACTGACAATTCTGGGTGAGAAATAAGTTATATTTTATTAAGATAATATTTAAAATAATATATTTAAAAGAAATGAGAAAATGCAGTATTGACAAGATAAATTGGAAAGTAATCCACATTTATTCAACAAATATTTATGAGTACCTACCAAAATAATAGGCATTATGGTAGGTACTAGAAATAAATATGAATTAGGTAGCTATCATCTGTGCTACCACATAAATGGAAGTGGAAACATGGGTTTGGGTAACAACATGAAGGTTATAGGTTTTTGAAAATGTCATCATCTTCAAAGGAAAAGAAAGGCTTGAATATCAGCTATATACCTCAGGTGATAAATGAGGATAAAAAAATCCAGGTAATTGAGGCAACTTTCCTTTTTACAGTTGTAAAAAATAGAAACTGTATTATGTATAGATAAAACATAGTGTGATTTTTTCTTTGGTTAATACATATTTAATTTTGTCACATTCATTCAAAACGTACCTTGTTATTTTGAATTAATATAAATTGTGCTGATCTAGATTATATAGACATACACATTGCTTACAATGATCTTGTTTGGACACAACATTTAAAACTCAACATTCTGAAAGCTGCAATGGAAATTAGCGTATCTAAGACAAAATTGTGTGTCAATAATGAAAGTTATCAACACAATGACATTTTTAAAAATCAGAGATTAATGGATTGACATTGAACTACAAAAAGATGACAAATTGTAGAGTAACTATGACATATTTTAGCACATTCCACTGACATGTCTAGAAAAATGTATTAATACACATTATATGATCAGCTTTTTGTTAATGGCTACTTTTTAAAGATTTCTCACTTTTTATCAGTAATATTTCTAAAGAGTAGATATTCTGATATGTGTAAATTGCTGAAAAGGATAACTTACAAATAGAAACCAAAATAAAATTTATTAGGCAACAGAAAAAATGATCATTACAAACAGATTGTGCCCAATCACCAGCTTCCCCTTCGTCTTCCTCTTTCACTATTCTCCTGCATCTTTATTTTCGTATCTTCCCAAAAGGAATAAAAATTCCTCTTATAAAGGGGTCCTATACTTCTTTTTTCTCTTTGGTATCTGCCTTAGTATATAATAAAGTGTAGATAGTCTATTAAAGATTATCTCCTTTGCTGTTGATTAATCTTGGACCCTTTGATAAATATAAACTTGAGTATTTCAAAATTGGTATAAATTAGAATGGATTCAGTTTCAGGTAGACTTCTCATGATTTTCACTTTGAAAAATCTTGTCCTACACTTTGCCTTAGTCATACACCACTACGGTAGTATCTCACAATCTTTTCTTAACCAATAATTACATCAATAATCCCAGTATCAAGTGTTCTATTACATTAAATTCATTTCTTTAAGTATCACTGGTAAAATTCTTCAACCCCACCAACATCTTCAAACCTGTGAGGTTGACACCTGTTTAATTTCTGTAACTCACAACCTGCTGTTCTCATTACTTCCTAATGCAACTGAATCCATGATCCAGCAAGAGAATTAATCCATTATATATATATGTATATTATATATACATTTATAAATATATAAATTCCCTTGCCTTATTTTCTCTGCAGACTACCCAGCAAAAACCTGTCTATTTAAATGCAACTCTGCCTATTTCATTCCTACACAAGAGCAGATTCTCAAAGCTGAAGGAATTCACACAGCCATGCTGGCTGGATTCACCTTAAAATTTTAACCACAAATCTTAAATGAGAGGCACCTCTGCTATCTAACTTACTATATTTCCCTTGTGAGTTCATTACCCCAGTTGCAGGGTATATCTTTCACACCTTCCTCTTCCTTGAGTCTTTTCTCCATCGTCACACTCTCCTGATTATCTTTTAGTTCATCAAGAAAATGGAATCAATTAGAAGAGAATTTCAATTTCCCTCTGAAACTATCTCCACCTACAACCACACAATCTGTCTTCCCTCTTGGTTCAACAGCTTCTATATACAGCAATCTCTTCTCTGATACAATGGATTTCTACTTAAACACTATTCTGGAAATTATTCCTTTCTTCTATTTTGGCATTGATGTTCATCTCTGCTGTAACATTTTAATCAAAATAAAAATGCTGTTGCAAAAACTTCTTTCTTTAAAATATATACTGTCCATTTCTTTGATGATCACATAGAAAACACTCAGAAGTGTCATACCTACATGACTAGACCCACTTCATTTATTACTATTTCTTGAATATACTTTAAAAAGTCGTATGTATTCATGCCTCTACTGTTGCTAGAAATTAAAAGTATCAAAATGCTACTCTTTTATTTACTGTTATATAAAAGGTCAGTTTTATATTTAAGAGTATACTAAAAAAAAATGATTCAGAAATAGTGACAGTAATAGTTAAAATGCAACATAAAATAAAAGCAATACTTTTTATATTCTATATTGCCAAAACCAAAAAGATTGGTTCAGATTTAGTTTCTCTGTATTCAAGAAATATACTGTATATCTAAGACTAATTTAATTTAGTTTTTATAAAAGTTTAATTCCTAGTTGCATAATTTTATTAAGCTTTTGCTTGGAAATAGACTGAAATTCTGTTTTATGGTTAACAACAAAAGTCCTTTGCTCTCAAATTTTAGTTTTTAATTTTAAAATAACATTTAATCTAAAAAATTTTGAACAGTAAATTTCAACAGAAAAAATCATCTAAAGACTATCTTACATTGGTGGTGTTAAGATAATATATAGGTCATTAAAGCAAGGCAATTAATACTAAGCTTTCAGGGTTTATAATTACATATTTTTAAGAAAAAATGTTAATATTTTTATGCTTTCTTATTAGATAACAAAAGCCACACAGTATTACAAATGCTTAGTAAAATATAAGAAAACACTTGTAGTATATCAAATCTAATAACAGAATATTAAATGAACTGCATGATAACTTCTCCAAATTTTAATTAAACATTCCATTTGATGCACTTGATAAATGAAACAGATGAATTATTTTCAAAATTAAAAAAACTACTAAAACAAAAGCACATGTCAGGTAAATGATTTTGCATAATCATTACAGTATAGAAAATAGTAAAAAGGGAAGACAACTACCAAGGCTCACATAATCTAGCCCATAAACTAAAATTATTTTTGTCATATATATATATATATAATGTATTTTATGTCATATATCCTAAATTAATATGAATTCCAATAAAACTAGAGCAATTTGAAGAATATTCTGAACTAGCAAATACAGCAAAAACTCTAAGTTCTCTAGGCCCAAGAGGGCACTATCATTTACATAATGTGTGACTGAGTCAATAACAAGGGACATTTTGATCTCTCAGTGAATGTGAAGAAAAATAAGGTAAAGGAAGGGAACACAGGAAAATAGAAAGAACAGCATCCATAAACTAGATTGTGCATTGATCATGGGAATTTCAATTACTGGGAAACTGTCTTGCATAACAGCTTTGAAGGTAATAAAGTAAAATGTGTCGTCTTAGGAGGAAAGCTGGACAATTTTAACACACGATTTGTTATGAAACCTCAACAGCACAGTAAAAACAGGGCTATCGGATAGAAAGAACACTGCTGAACAACTCGACTTGAACATACGTTTAGTTTCTACTGAAGTACACAATATTTGTTTTTAATACATTATGTAAACTATCACAGCTTTAATTGTTTGTCTTTTCTTACCCAGAAGTCTTCAAGTTCTGTTCTCTTATAAGGCAAAAGTTGTTTTCATGCATCAGACTCAACCATCTTAAGTAACATGACCCATGCCTTTGGATACTTTTTTCTCTGAATTAACTGCCCCCAATTATCCTAAACCTAAATATGGTGATCAGAACTCTTTTTGAAACATGCACCTACTTAGAGAATTTTCATGTTTTTTCACTTTAACATGTATTCATATGGCAAGACTTACAATGTTTTTAAAGAAAAAATACCATTTAATAAAATTTAAATGTAAAATAATAAAAAAGCATGCTAAATCCCAAACTACATGTCTAACATGCATTAGTGTAATTATTAAAAAAAAAAAAAAAAAGAGCTTTTCTAATAGCCACAGCTTAAATATTTAAGGTAAAAACAACCCTCACATATGCATGTATAAAAATATATTTCACTTCATTCTCAGTGAAGAAAATGTAAAATTCTAATTTTCGTAAACTTGTCTTTCAAAATCTAGTATCAAATCTAAGATAGCTCACCATCACAAATATAAATATCAAAGATAACAATGAGAAGAACAGAAAGAAGATCAAACATAACTAAATTTTAAGTATTGGAGTCATCTGATGTAACAATATTGCATTATACACGCAAGATCATTTTTATGATTCTTTATACAATTGAAATCAAATTAACTGTACAACTGATAAATTTAATGAAAATCAAATATTCTCTTTAAGTGAATTACCTAGTCATCTCAGTATGACTGGTCTGTAAATAAAATAAATTAAGTAAATGAATTATGCCTACCATTTGTGATATAGCAGGCACTTAGACAGACATGAACAGAGTAGGAACAATAGGCAGGTATAGAAGGTCACCAGGGCAATACTTACCCTTCCAGTTTTGCCCCTTGCTAAGCTACCAGGGCTTTCTTTAAATGAAGACAACATAGTTCAGACTTCCTACAGCCATACAACATATCATCTACTATGTCTATTACACCACTAAAAATTATCAGGCATGGAACTTGAGAACTATTAAGAAATTATAACAGAATCAAAGATTACCCAAATTTTGTAATTTGCAGGAAAGGACAAAAATGAAAATTAATGAGCAATCAATAATATCAATAAATCTAGAAAGTCATCTTGCTTTTGGCAAGATCCGTCTTCTACAAAATAACTGATAGTTTCCAAATATGTTAATGTTATGAAATATAAACAAGGAAACCAAGACTGAGGAATTGTCATAGATCAGAGAAACTAAGAAGACATGTCAACGTAATGGGGAATATGGGTGAAGGGTTTATGAAATTCTCTAGTATATTTTGCAATCTGTTTTATATCATCTCAGAAAAAAAAGTGAAAGGAGTAGAATATAAGAATTGCAGTCTGATGAATTTCAGAGGGGAAGGCAGGGGTGGAGGAGTGGGGGGAGAGATTAATCAAAGAACTTGTATGCATATATGCACAACTTATGGACACAGGCAATAGTGTGGAGAAGGCTTGGGGGGGTGGGGGCGGATGCTGGGTAGAGGGGGTCAATGGGGAAAAAAAAGTGGACATTTGTAATACTTTCAACAATAAAGATAAATTTTAAAAAAAGAATTGCATGCAAATAGTCTTAAAAACCTAAATATTTTATTTTGAAAACAAATATTTTAAGAGTCGTTTTGAGTGACAAAAAGGAGAGGAAAACTTCATTTTATTTTTGATAATTAAAACAACTATTTCTTAAAATTATCTTAGGAAGAGAGCAACAAATTCCTCTTGAACCAGCAGAAATATTTACCTGACTCATGACATATTAGTTTTAAAGAAGTAATTCTCTTTAGTAGCTGATTTTTTTGTCTAGCCTCACCTTCATCCATGCATCCTTCTATAATATACTCTGCACTCTTACTACAGGAATGGGCCTGTGGCCAAGACGGCATCAAAATAGTTACCCCATCTTCCTACTCAGACCAAAAAGAATTTTTCTCTGAAATAATCAGATCTGTTTCCTCTTGTTTCCTCTCAATTTGTGGTCTCTAAGGAAGTGAATCCAAATGGCCTTGTATATTGAACTGGTAGGCTGCCTAGCATGAATGTATGTTTTGTTAGACAAACAGAAGCCAAGTCTACAGCCCAGAAAAACAAGTTGATACTAGAAACCGGGCTACCTCTACCTCCGGCTCTTTTTGATTAGGAGGGTGGGATAAGGTGGTGGCTATTGTAAGCCAATAAATTTCTCCTTTGTGTTTAAGCTAGTTACTCTAATATTAAATTGGATTTCTGTTGCTTGATACTTTGCCCTCCTATTACTCCTGATATTAAGTTCAGTTTAGCATACTAAAAATCTTGCTCATAACAGTCCCATTTTTTTTGTTTTTCTAGTGTAATTGTGCTCCTTTCACTTTCAAATGTATCCTAGTGGATGGATAAAGTAATCATGATTTTCATAGATATTATGAAATTACCTAGAATTTTAGAATCTTCAAATGGCAAAGACATTTATAAAAATTATCAGGGAACATATTTTGAAACTTGTGATTGTGGTGCAATATCAAGCTTTGGGCAGTGATGACATCCCAGATACTTAAAGTTGTTCCAAATCACTCTACTATGTTAACTTTCCTACATCATTTTGGATATGCCAAATTGTTATGCTCTGATTTTATCTCTAAATATATAGGAGGAGGCCATATTTCCTGACTATGATATGGTTTCCAATAACCTATTATGAGCCAGATTTTCAGGCCCTGATGCCATTTCAGCATAGCTTTAGGCATGCCAAAATTTTATGCTCTGATTTAATTCCCAAATAGTTATGAATTATGCCAGATACAAAGTCATTGTCAGAATAGTTTTTTCCTTGGGAGAGAAAAATCTCATATGAACAGATGACTTTAAAGTTTATAGTCTTGTACAATTTATGCATGTCTTTTTATCTTTTTCTCCAAGAAACTATTGTTTTTGTGTTTATAATTATGATGTCAACTGTTTTACCAATTCTGAAGCTAACAGTTTTAATAATATGAGGGCCTGTTGATGCATGCGAGAGGGCGGATGGATATGAAAACATGACCTAAATATATGCTGTCTATAAGAGACCCACATCAGAACAAAAGAATCACACAGGATGAGAATGAAGGGATGGGCATTTTTTTTCCCCTGTAAATGGAAGTGAAAAAAAAGCTGGGGTAGCAATACTCATATCAGACAAAATAGACTTCAAAATGAGAACTATAACGAGACAAGAAAGGTCATTACGAAATACTAAAGGGATCAATCCAACAAGAGGGTATAACCCTGATAAACATATACACACCCAACATAGGAGCACCTAAATTTATAAAAAAAAAACTTCTAGAGGACCTTAAGGGAGAGATTGACAGCAATACAGTAATACTAGGGGACTTTAACACCCCACTGACTTCACTGGATAGGTCTTCCAGACAAAAAATCAACAGGGAAACAGTGAACCTAAATGACATACTAGATCAGATGGATTTAATTGACATTTACAGAACATTCCACCCCAAAGCTGCAAAATATACATTCTTCTCAAGTGCACATGGGACATTCTCAAAGATAGACCACATGTTAGGACACAAAACAACTCTCTACAAGTTCAAGAAGATTGAAATCATATCAAGCATCTGCTCAGCCCACAATGACATGAAATTAGAAATCAACCACAATAAAAACACTACAAAACATTCAAACACATGGAGGCTAAATAGCATGTTTTTAAACAATGAGTGAGTTACCAAGGAGATCAAGAAAGAAATCAAAAATTTCCTGGAAATAAATGAAAATGGACACACAACAATTCCAAATCTCTGGGACACAGTGAAGGCAGCCCTGAGAGGGAAGTTCATAGCCCTATAAGCTTACCTCAAAAAACAAGAAAAACTTTTCATAGACTCTCTAACCCTAGGTTAATTTTCAAGAAAAATTTAAATTCAAAGTTTCAAAATTAATCTATCATTTTCCTACCTCCTTCCAAATTACCTCTATGTTGTGACTTTTTAATTTAAATTCAAAGCAATACAATATGTTCAAATCTCCAGTTCAAAATATTATCTACTACTCCTCCCTCCACTTCTTCCATATTCAACAATTTGTGAAACATCTTAGATTATACCTTCATATCAACCTTAGAATCAATGCCTAGGTTTATGTTCCCACTATGATCATTATAGAACAGACATCCATCAATTGTTTAAGTTTTCATAATAAATTCTCAAAAGGCAAATCAATATAGAATGGTCTGTCTAGAGAATCTAGGATTTCAACCAGTATGACAGATAGCCTTCTCCCATTATATTGAATTCCTCGGGACAGAACTGGATTGTTCATTGATAAAGGATAACAAAAATGATGATATTTATTAGTTAACGTAGAGTGACTACTTCATGTATTATTTACAGTAGTAGTATTTTAATGCACTAAGCAGAAATAACTGTCTTAAAAATAAAAAGCTATTAAATTTTTAAAAATTTATTAAGATAATATAGCTTTTGTAACAACTATCTTTTTTCTTTCTTTCTTTTTTAATCCTCACCCGAGGATATTTTTTCCATTGCTTTTCAGAGAGAGTGAAAGGGAGAGAGAAAGAGAAACATCGATGTGAGAGAGACACATCGGTGGGTTGGTTGCCTCCTGCACACACCACAGCTATCTCTTTCAACAAACTATTTTTTAGAGTCATTTGAATTTAAGATTAAAATTGAGAGTACATAGATTTCTGGTATACCCTTTGCACTGGCACATGCCTAGACTCTCCCATTATCAATATTCCCTACCAGAATGGTACATTTGTAATAATTCATGAACCATTGTCATGCAAAGTACCTTGCTTACATTAAGGTAAATTCTTAGTGTTACACATTCTGAGTTTAAACAAATGTATAATGACAAGGATCCATTATTATAGTATCATACAGAGTAATTTCACTGACCTAAAAACCATCTGTGCTCTACCTGTTCATCCCTCTCTCACCCCTAATCTCTGGCAACCACTGATTTTTTTACTGTTTCCATAGTTTCGCTTTTTCCAGAATGCCATATAGTTGGAGTTGTACAATATACAACATTTTCATATTGGCTTTTTCATTAGTATTATGCATCTAAGTTTCCTCCATGTATTTTCGTGACCCATTATCTCATTTATATATGACATAATACTCCTCAATCATAACAGGGGCAAAGAAAAAAATTATATCAATTGATAAACCCACGAAGAATAAAATGAAAAATATTGAGAACATCATAAAAGGCTATAGTTTGGTGTGTTTCATTAAGAATAAATTGATTTTCATTAACTTACATTAATTTTCTCTTTTAGTGTCAATTTCTGTTTTATCACTCTAAATACTGCCTTCTGATGTCCTTTGATTTGTTTTGTGTTCTATTATTACCTCTTTAAAAGAATGTTTAGTTCATTAATATTTTCTTGAAATAGATGTTAAAGCATTTGTTTCTACAAATTATTTTTCTTATCACTTTAGCAAAAAATTTAAAAATCCCTCTACCCCCCCAACACCTCCCCCCCCCCCCGCCCAGCGGAGCTGTCTGCTCTCTATCTGAATCTGTTTCTATTTTGCTTGTTAATTTGTTCATTAAATTCCACATATGAGTGAAATCATATGGTACTTGTCTTTGACTTATTTCACTTAGCATAATGTTCTCCAGGTCCATCTATGCTATCACAAAAGGTAAAAATATCTTCCTTTTTATGGCCACATAGTATTACTTTGTGTAAATGTACCATGTTTTATCCCCTCTTCTACTTATGGGCACTTGGGCTTTTTCCAAAGCTTGGCTATTGTAAATAAAACTTCAATGAACACAGAGGTGCATATATTCCTTCGAATTATGTTTTGGATTTCTTCGGATAAATTCCCAGAAGTGGAATTGCCTGAATAGACACTTCTCCAAAGAGGACATACAGATGGCCAAGAGACATATGAAAATATGCTCAACATTACTAATCATCAGAGAAATGCAAATTAAAACCACAATGAAATACCACCTCACACCTGTCTGACCACTTAAAAAGAAAAAAAAATTATTGGGGAGTTGGTGGTCTTCACTATAGATCATTCATCAAAATTTAAAGCTTAATGGCTGGTAAGGATAAATATAATTTTTATCATCTATCAATTAAAACAATTACAGATGTAGCAGATAATCTTTTTTATTTTATTTTATTATTTTATTTTCTTAAGGGAGAGGGAGAGAGAGAGATAGAAACATCAATGAAGAGGGAGTTGTCATTGACCAGCTGTCTCCCACATGCCCCCAACCAGGGATGGAGCCCCTAACCGCAGCATGTGCTCCGACCAGGAATTGAACCGTGATTTCCTGGATCCTAGGTCGATGCTCAACTGCTGGGCCACACCCAGCCAGGCTGTAGCAGGTAATCTTGAAAAAAATAATTAAACTTTTTCCCCTTATGATGTTTTAAGGTGTTATGTTGGCAATTATTTCCCTGTCTTGTTTCCATTTGAGTCTGGTTTCTGTTCTAGGTACATGTGGTGGCTGTGAGTTGTTGACAGCTCTGCCACAGAATCGTGTGCTGGTACTTTGTCTTTTTGTTATAGTTCCTAAATGAACCAGGAACAGGCTCGTTATTCCTGCTTTCAATGCCAGTACTCTGTGACAAGTAATCAGTATATATAAGTGGAATGCCCAACATAAGTTCATCACTGGGTATTGACATCATTTCTTGGCCTTCTCAATAGGATTCAGTTATTAGACTCCCCCCCCCCCATCTAAATGGTCCCATCTTAATCTTCAGCAATACTTATAAATAAAACTGTCTTTAATCTAGTTTATTTTCTTTCTTTTTTATTGAATTTCTTCGGGTGACATTAATAAAATTATACAGGTTTCAGGTGTACAATTCTATAATACATCATCTGTATATTGTATTGTGTTCACCATCCAAGTCAAGTCTCTTTCCATCATCATTTATCCCCCTTTACACCCTTCTACCTTCCCCTTCCCCCTTTATCTCTGGTAACCTTTAATCTAATTTAATCTCAACTATGACTTTAAGATTTGCCTTGATGCCTAGCTGGTGTGCTCAGTGGTTGAGCATCAGCCTATGATCCAGGAGATTGGGGCTCAATTCCCAGTCAGGGCACATACCCAGGTTGCAGGCTTGATCTCCAATGGGGAGCATGCAGGAGGCAGCTGATCAGTGACTCTCTCATCATTGATGTTTCTCTCTAGCCTGGTGAGAATTACTAGTTTTAACTTGAGAAACTGAGTGGTTGGTAGTGCCATATACTGTAATAGATTAGGGAAAACCAAATTGTGCTGATTGACAATTCTTTTTGAATGTGTTTAGTTTTACATGCTTGTTATGTATTCAATATCTTGTGCAGTAAGACAAATGCATGAATCCAGAGAGGTTAAACCAGAAATATTAATGTGGGAGAAGTCAACATATGAACAGAATGTAGAGCTTTAGGAATGGCTGAGATGTCCTAGAGAACAAGTCCATGTGAAACAGTGAAGGAGTCCATGAATGAGCCATGTTATAAGAAAATTATGGATATTGGCATAGTGTGGTCATTTAGATAAAAGAAAAAAATATGTCATAGTAGCCAAAACACTAAAGTGTTTTAAGAAACTGTGGTTGCCTGAAATAGCTGAATATATAATGGCTGGAAAAAGAGGACCTAGAAATAATTCATTTGGCAACAGGAAGATTGTTATTGACCTCTGGTTTGGCATTTAAGTGGAACTGATAGGATCACATTCTAGATTTGGATGAGTTATGAAGAAAATTCTTACTTTGAAGGAAATTAGACAAATGGCTAGATAACTGGCATAAGATGAACCTTTAAAGGCTTCTTAACTTAGATGCTGGACCATGTCTGCATGGTAATGATGAATAGAGAGAGAAAAGTTCTATTTGATGATGCCAGAGATAATGAATAACTACATAAAACAAAGTCCATGAGAATAATAAGAATCCAGTATTCAGAGCATAATTATTGACAGAGGGAAGATAAAGCCCAGGTGAAAGGGAAATGTAAAGGATACAAGTAAAGACATAGGTAGGTTGATAGATTATTTATTGATTATGACTAAATATTTTCAATAATAGTTAAGAAAAACATCAAAAACCATACATTCTGAGTCCAAATTCTATCTATTTTACTAACTCATTTCACTCAACTAATATTTATTGAGCATCTCGTATTTGGTGATCACGATCTAGTTGCTGAGGAACAGAGTTGAACAAGACCAGGTTTCAACCTTCATGCTTTTTATATTATCATTCAATGATGAGTTCTGGCAATAAATAGCTATGAGCATGTAGTTATGGATGGGGTAATTAGAAAAAGCCCTTAAAAGAATCATATCAGAGCCAAGACTTGAATAAAGTAAGGGAGCCATCTATAAAATTATGTGGAAGAATAGCATTCTTGGCAGAGGCAACAATAAATAAAATGACCCTGACTTGACAAAATGCCAAGCTTGAGAAACAGCAACCAGAAGTATTTAAAAAAAAAAAAAAGATTTCTTTTGTACAACTGAAAGCTATTGTAAAGATTAAATTCCATAATATATACAAAGCACTTAGCGAGTATTGAGACATAGTAATCATTAAGTAATTACTACATTATGATTTTATCAATTCACATAGATATTCGATGACTAGAAAACTATAGCATATATAGTAGACTGTAGGTTTTTGTTCAATTGTGAATTTTAGAGCCTTTATATTTATTATAATAATGCTGTTATTGCCAACAATACTCTTGGAAATCTGCTTTTGGGAATATCACCCAAAGTTAGTTTATGAATTATAAATATGTATATGTTATACAAACTTTTCCTCTTTTGGAGATTTAATTCAGAAGCCAACTCCTGGAAAATATTTTACTTATCTCCCTTCCCCGAATAAGAAACACCATCATCTCTTCTATTCTCCAAAAATACTTCCATCTTAGATTTACTACACTTCTATATTCATTTCTTTTCCTGTAAGCCTGTGAGCACGTCTGTAGCATTTAGTCCTTCAAGAAATAATCACTGAGCATCTAATATATGCTAGACACACAGTAATGAATAAATACAGAGAAGGTCCCTGAACTCATTAGGCTTTTATTCTAGTTTGTAAGGTGATTAATAAATACTGAAACAACTAATTAAAGTTAATATCAGGTGCTAATTTATGTACTAATAATAGTAATAGCAAATCCATGCAGTGTTTAGACTATACAAAATGCTAACTGACAAAAATATAAACAAATTTAATTTTCATTAAGGGCATAAAACAGAACAATACGGCATAGGGTGACTGAGACAGACTTAAGATACGGGTGCAACATGACATAATCACACCTGAGCTATTGGCAAAGATCCTTTGTAGAGACATAGGAGAATTAAATTAAAGTTGGAGAAGGAAGGGAGAGGTAGGAAAGGAAGAAAAATGAAAGAGAAGGAAGAAAGCGTGGGGAAGAATGGAATAGATGGTGGGTTATAATAGTAAAGAGCTTCACATACCCTGCATTGCCATTAAAGGGAGGCCTAAAACCCAGGAAAATTTTTGTTCATATGCTGTGGGAGACAAGTAGTTAGCTGATCTCAAGGCAGAGTAGGCAGATATTTATACAGCTTTTCCTGTTTATTCCTAAGAAACTGAGTTATAATATTCATATTAATGACAGGAGACCTTATTATTTGTTGAATAATCATGTAAATATGCTTGAAGGCCAATAATGCTTATTTAAAATGTCTACTAGAACATTACACGGGAATGATTAGTGTTTGGCTATGTGTCTAAACCTGCCCTATTTGCAATAATACAGATTCAAACTATTGGGCAATAACAATTCAGAAACTCCTCAAGAATAGTCTCAACTAATAATATATCCTCGAAATTCCTCTCCATCTGTCTGTGGGTGATTTGATGGCTGTACTCAGGGAAGAATTTACAGGAGGTTAGTTTTTGGTTCATGAAATCATTTTAAAAGTTTCTTTCTCTGAGCCAAATTTGGACTCAGTGTTTGATTAAATTCAATTGCTTGAGGGTATAATATTTGCTGAAATAAAATCTCTAGATTCTGCTAGCTATACACTATGTGTCTTCCTTTAAGTTTCTCTGGGGCTTCAAAAGTGTAATAACTTCCAGAGAATGGCTCTTCTTAATCTACAAAAATTTTTCCAACAGTTTCATATTCTCCAAATTCAGTAGAACATTAAGCATTTTCAAGAATCACTTGTCACCTCTCTCTTTTCTACAAAGTGTATTTTGAACATGTATCACTGCCTCTAGCTCACTAACTCACCACCTGATTCTCGGAAGACCCAACCTCCCATTTCAGGTGGATAAATGAATGTCAGGCAGGGTCTATCTGAACTTCTGTCTCTTTTACTCTCAATGATCATATGTAAAAAAATCATCCCCTCGTTACTGGTGCACCTTCTTTGTCATGGTCAATACCTGCATGTTGAGGGGACTCTATCTCTATTTTTCAACTGTATCAGATATCTATTCCTAGTAACCAACTACCCCAAAATATAACACTTACAGAAACAACCATATACTTCACTCGTGATTTTGCAGGTCAGCAATTTGGGCTTGTCTCAGATGGGCAGTTATTTTTATCCAGGTCTCATCACTCATACATCTGCGGTGAGCTACATGGTAGTAGCTTGGGCTGGCTGGCTTATGATGCCTTGTCTGGGAAGGCTGGGATAGATCAGGACTCTCTCCTGTGTTCTCTAGCTGGCTTCTCTGGGCTTGTCCACATAGCATCAGAGCTCCATAAGCAGTCAGACAGCAAGCCTAATGCACAAACAATTTTCAAGCCCTCCTGCTTCATGTTTTAAAAATGCTGTTTTAAAGCCACCTATAGCCAAGAGTTAGGGAAAATTCCATCTTTGGTAGGAGAAATTACAAACTCACATTTTATTTCAGGATTATAGATACTGGGAAAGAAAAAAATAAATGTTTTAATTTAACAAAATAGCTCTTAAATTTTGAGAGCAAGTAAAGACACAGCTAGCTAACCAGACATAATACATTTGTAGAGAATTTCATCCACTCAAAAATGTGGGCTTTGACTATATTTTTAATTTGTTTAGTTTCAAAACATAGGGTATAGAGTTTTACCCTATACTGGACATTTACCATAATATTTACCATTGGAATACTTATTTACTCTTTGGAAATTAGATATTGTATCTTGTTATCTCTGGCTTCTAGTAGAGCATTGGGAACAATGTAGACACTAAAGGTAGAATATTTACTTAAAATATTTGCTGTTTATTGAGCAATAAATGCAGCTGCACTGTTTATAGTTTTGTCATGGAATAGGAAAATTCCAGGATGAGCAGAATAGGGACACAGACAGTTTAACAGCAGTTTGTGGCCACCTAGTAAATCCTATCTTCCCTAAACCAAGGACACTTGAGAGTAAATGGTTTGCGTTTCTCCTCCCCAACCAGAGGGTAGGTAACTAAAATCACCCTACTCAGGGAGGCAGACAGCAGAAATCCAATTAGTGCCATTTGCCAACCTTGAGCAAACACAGACAAACTAAGAGAATAAACTTCATTTTGGTACATCAGCCTAAAGGTGGTGAATATTATATTGGTCCTCCCCTCAGACCTCCCCTAAAGGCCCAGTTTTTAAAACCCCTGAAAATGAAGGTCCCAGAGCGCTTTCCCTCCAGGGAGCACGCCCATGCCATTCCCTTCCTTCCCTCCTTCCCTCACAGGCGCCTATCTCCTGAACTCCAAGGGACTCCCAGGAGACTTGCAACCAGGGCAGCAATGGGCAGCAGCAGCTCGTCCCAGGCTAACCCGGAGCCTGTCTCCAATGGGCAGCAGCAGGCTAGCCCCCTGAGCCTGTCTCCTTTTCTCTGACTTCCCTGTGAGCCAAAGCAGCCTGGCCTAGGCTCTCCTGTTGCTTCTCCTATGCCCTTCCTTGTTTCACTGCCCTAAGTGTGTTTTTGCCACGGTCAATCAATTCTTGCTGACTTTTTTACACTTTGTCTCTTGATTGAAATCTTTCCCTCAAGAAGACAAGAATCAAGGGTTCTTGCCAGTAACATTTTATAATATTTAAACTATATTATCAGCTCAGTCTTCTACCCTACTAACATTTTTTTTATTATTTCTAAAATCAAGTTTCCTTTTCATAGGACAAGAAATATAATGGGAAGACTATGGGTGTACGGTTAAACAGAACTTTATTCAAATAATGGATTTTATAAGCACTAGTGACTTTGGGAAATTACTTGCTTTTTGAAGGTTTATCTTTCTCATGCATTAAGTGGGATAATTATACTGACTCTTCAGGATGGTTCTGAAGATTAGAGAAATTTGGGGAATTAATCTTAGGGCTGTGGGATAGTCATTCAAGGAGTGTGATAATGCGCAACTCATACTTGGGAAGCAGTAATATAAATATCATTTATATCTCGGAGTGGTAACTTACTTGAAGGTTTAGGTGTTAAATAATTTAAATGGTATTTTAAATTTTATATAAAGATATGGTTATATTATAGATTTGTCATAAGTTTCTCATATAAAATATTTTGCTATTATTGTGATCACTTGAAACTGTCTTCCTCAGCATTTCTTGGGGCACCATAGCTCTTCTCTAGAAAATATTGAAAAACAGTGATAAAAGTAAAGCATGTAATACAATGTCTGGTACAAAATAAAATCTACATTAGTATGCTATGATTACCTCCCACCACTGAGATTGTTTAAAATAATGTTGCAGAGGTGTTTTTTTAAAATATATCTTTATTGATTTCAGAGAGAGGAAGGGGGAGGGAGAGAGAGAGAGAGAGAGAGACACCAATGATGAGAGTCATTGATCAGCTGCCTCCTGCACGCCCCCTACTGGGGATCAAGCCTGAAACCTGGGCATGTGTCCTGACTGGGAATCAAGCCCTGATCTCCTGGATAATAGTTTGATGCTCAACCACTGAACCACACTGGCTAGGCTGTTTCAGAGGTTCTAAATTTTCTTTCAAGAACTGCAGTACTTTTTGAAAACTTTTGCCCACTTATTCAGTCCTTTAATTCCATAGATTCCATATTTTCTAAATATGCATTTGAAAGTATTTTTAAAAGATAAGGATTCTAGTTTCAGAAAGTGAAAATATTTAAAGTTCTCTATTTTGAAGAGGGTAATGGGGGGATAAATGGTGATGGAAGGAGACTTGACTTGGGGGGGTAAACAAACAGTACAATACACAGACGATGTATTGTAGAATTATACACCTGAAACCTATATAATTTTATTAACCAAGGTCACCCCAATAAATTAAAATAAAATAAATAAGTGGCTTTATTTGGGTTACTATAAAAGTAGATGTTCTTTTCTTGGGAACGAAGTGAAATATTTCCTGTTTTTAGTAGTGAGTCAGCTTCACTAGGAATTCAATCTATTCCTCCCACATTTTTCCCACGAAAAATAAAATAAACCACATAAATGGCTTTCCAGAGACATTTTCTTTTCTCTTGGAATCCCAGAGTGTCATGGGAGCCAGTGATCTTTGCATTTCTATACTGAGTCACACAGTTTAATGACTCTGAATGGCTGGTCCTGAAATACCAATACATTTGATTGTTAAAATTCAAATTTTAATGCTTTTGTCCCCTACTGTTGAAACCATATCTGCATGAATTAAACTTTGGATTTGTATATTCAACATGTTTCTTAGAGGCTCTTGACCATTGCCATTGGATGTTCTGCTTTACAGAGATGGTTTACCTAACCTTCCACAGCACATGGGTCATAGCCAGCCTAGAGGTGTTGTGATTAGCAGACTATGCTCCTAGCCAGGGTTTCTGCACACAGATACCCCTGCCCATTCTGCATGATCTACTGAGGCCTAAACAGTTTTGTCAGGAACAACTGAGGGTAGGGTATCACGGATAGTTACTCATATCATTTGTTAGTTGATGTATGAAATTTTGAATTTAGCACAGAAAATATATTTTAGGGGTGTTAATGAATAATGTGAGAATGTGTGGGTTGCATTAAATTTGAAGTTATTAAAATCAATATTAAACCTCAAATAGGGGAAAAATCATTTAAATTCCAAGTTCTTACATATTCCATTTAGAGTCCAGTCACATTATTTTGAATGTACATTTTGGAAGGGCTGAATGACTCTAGATTCATTGGAAGCCCTGTTCCTAAAATGTTAGCCTCACTTTGCCTGCCTACAGACAATGTTATGAAGCAAAACTAGAGGAGCTCTATTAAATCACATAGTATATTGTGAGATTTTAGACACTGCAGCAGCATATACAAATTATACCATTTTCCTGCATTTGCGGGAAGCCCTGAAAAAAAAAAAAGTGTAAATTAAAAATGCCAAATCAATGTATAGCATACATTATAATGAAGCATCACAATTATGAGAATTTTGTTAAAAATAGAATTAATTTGTCATGGAACCATTTGACTTTGCAATTGTAGTCATAGAAATTATGGTTACTCTTTGCCTTTTTAGGCTCTAATACAATGAAGAAAAATGAAGTTATTAAAGTCTGCTTCTAAGGTTACCACCGAGACACATTCTCAACCCAGGTTCATGTAATTTTAATGACAATAATTTATTTATTATTAGACTCCCTTGGAAAATCAGTTTGTTAGAACCATGATAGGAAAAATTCCAATGTGTTATCATTACAGAGACCTACTTTATACTTATTCTACTAAGCTCAAGGTTAATTCTTGTAAAATTTATTTTTAGTAGCCATGTATAATTCTGCCCTTTTATTTCCTTCATCTGTACTAGCTCATAACAGCTTTGGCGTGATATTATTATATGATTGAAAGGTAATAATCAAGGCGAAGGTATCACATTTTCATGTTCTCCCCTCTGGTTATAAAAACACAGAGGCCAGCTGGGGATCAGGGGCGGGAGCCTCTGGTAAATATTCTAATGCCTAGAGCAGTAACTAATATACAAAAGAGGCAAAACTAAAGCTCAAGGAAACAGATAAAATAGAATTCTAAAATAAATACTTAATTCAAGCAAACTGAGAAAGGAAAGGAAGAGTAAAGTAACAAAGGTTGGAGGGGACCAGTACGCAACAAAGAGGAAGACTGTAGACTTAAACCCACCATTTCAATAGCTTCCATACATCAAATAAACTGTACTAACATTTCAGTACAACAAAGAAGATTTCTATTTAACAAAGGCTAAGTATTATCTACAGGAGTCCCACTTTTTATAAAGAATAACTAAACAGGTTGAAAGTAGGTAAATGGAAAGAGCTACACTAAGCAAACACCTTGCATTAAAAAACAGGTAGAACAATAGTATTATCAGCCAATGTAGATTCTAAGATAAGGAACGTTAAGGAGACAAAAAGGAAGACTGTAAAACGGTAAGTGAAACCACTGATAAAGAACAAACAACTATTATAAACGGCAGTGTGCCTAAGAGCAGACCTGCAATTACTTTAAGTAAAATCGACAGACCTAAATAGACATAGAGAAAAAAACAAACAAACCACTATATCAATTAAATTATTTTAAATCCTATATCCTCATTCTTATATTTATTTAAAATTAAATTCATAATGAAAAACATTCTCACACAGAATACTCCAAGCCACGATCATGAACTAGTGAATTTAACCAAACATAAAGACTGTTGAGACAAGGAAGGAATATTTACCAAGTCATTTTTAGAAGCCAGCATTACCTTGATTCTGAAATCAGGCAAAGACAATAAAAATATATTTCTATTTTTCAAGTTATCTATTGATTGATCAACCGATATGTATCCTACAAACATAAATGCAAACATCCATTACAAAATATCAGACATATATAATCCAGCAACATAGGAAAATGTAGCAAATCATAAAGATGATTATGCCAGGAGTATAAAGTTATTTTAATATTTTGTCATAAATCAATTCAATTTACTAGATTTAAATAATATACATGAAAGTCATACAATTATCTCAATAGGTGTGGAAAAAGCATTTGACTTCTTAAAAATACAGTTGAACATGAATTAGAGCAAAGTAGTTGGTGGATATTTTATTATCAAAAGTAAGAATTTAATTCAATGAAGAACACCAAAAACAACAAAAAAAGCATGAAAAAGTTTTAAATTCCTAAGACAGACTATCAATTACTACCTAGAATAGATAATGAATTCCTAGGAATCAACAGAAGAAAAAATACCCTAGTAGAAAATGAGTGTACACAAAAAGTTCACTGAAGAGGAATGAAGAGATTCTCAAACTTACTAGTTACCTTAAATTCAAATAACTAGTGAAATGCGTTTATATACATAAGAATGGCAAAAAAGACACTGACTATAAAGTGATCTAGGAGGTATCGGCACAGCTGATGGAAGCCTAACCAGGCGCAGCATTTACAGGAAACATTTTGGGACTTAGTGAAACCAAGTGTCCCATGTGCCCCCTGATCCAGAAATCCCACTCTGGGCATTGGTGCATATCTTTTAGAAACCCTTATGGACAGCCCTGGCCAGTGTTTCTCAGCTGGTTGGAGTATCGTCCCATATACCAGAGGTAGCAGGTTCGATTCCTGGTCAGGGCACAGACCCATGTTGTGGGTTCAATCCCTGGTCACGGTCGGGTGCAGAACAGGAGGCTGCCAATCAGTGTTTCTTTCCCACCTCTCCCTCCCTCCCTCTCCCTTTCTCTCTCTAAAAATCAATAATAATAAATAAATAAAAAACTTATGGACAACCATAAAGAAAATAAATGAAGATAATTATCTAAGACATTTAATTTTTATTTATGTATCCCTATATAAATTGATATCATGGTTTTGAACAAAACTAAGATATCAATAAGGGAGGAAATCAATATGTAAAATGTAGTAGATGCAATTTTAAAACACGAATTACTTATTTAGAAGTAATGAAAAATAATTATGTATGGCAATATAAGTAGAAATTAAATGTGCAGTGTTAAATGAAAACAAGTAACAAAAAATGCTGTACAATACACAAAACAACATCCAAGGAATGCAAGAGCATATGCACATTGAAGGATTTACATTGAACAAGCAGGCGCAGGGTTTGAAGGGGAGAAGGAATGGTGATCAGGGTGAAGGGCAACAAAAACAAAACAAGCACAGCAGTAAACCAGGAAAGAGCTTGGGTCATCGAAATCACTATTAGGAACTGGCTGATGAATAGAACTATGAAACTAATTTGCTTGAAAATGGAAAATAACACCAGGCAATCAAATCTTTAAACCTTCATTTCTAGGCACATGTAAACTGCAACATATTGCTATAAACAGAAGTCAAAGAATGAGTGAGAGTAACAATGTGAACGCCTTCTTCATGCAATTCCTATTTGTTCATAAGAACATCATAAATATTTCATGACATACGACACATGGCCGTATGACATAAAAATTGAGTTAGAGCCAGTGACAATTTCTATGTTCAATACAAATACTTATCAAAAATAGTTATCTATAATAAACATATTTTATCTATAATAGTGAAAAATTAATTAGTAGAATTAGTTTTTAATAGTTTCTTTCCAATCCCCCCAATAGATTATTTACACTATTCCCTAGTTGCACTGGCTCATTTTTTAATACTTTCACTATAAATGCTTATGACAAGGTAGAAAAAAAGTTGAGTCCTATAGATTAAAAAAGGTTCTATATTTTTATGGTGGTAATTGGCAGAAGGATTCACACATGCTTTATTTTTAACCAAGATCCAGACTGTATCAAATCCTTATAGTAAGGAGAAAAAAGAAACTATAAAACTACATAAATATTTGATTTTTAAATTATGTTACATTCATCATTCATTTGATTAAGTATATATCTATGTATATGTGTATATACTTTTTTTCAGTGAAGAGCAACATAAAAGGATATAAAGACTGCAAGGACTTGAGTGCATGTCTAAGTTCTTCAAATTGCCAGCTTGTGATACTTTCCATATTGATGAACTGCAGCTTTGTCGTGAATCTATTTGATTGTGATTAATTATGATATCTCTCTCCCTCAGAAAAAGGGAGAGAAATATTTCTATGGTCATCATTTAAACACCTGGAATCAGATATGTCTGAGGCAATATGATTCCATGAACTTTTCAATTACATGAGTTAATAAAATTCTATTTCCCTTTATAATTTTTCTTGGTTGTGATTTAAAACTGAGATTCCAGAGTAATCCATAAAATCTTTTTTCTAACTCAAAGGACAAGTAACAAATAAAAATACTTTCAAAAATGTTGCTGATAGAAGTAGACTAAGAGAATATCAGTGTACTTGCCACATGATTTTCTGAAATTTAGAAAAAACACCTCATTTCTGCACTACTCACTACTCTATTCACCTCCAAGTGATGAAAGAAAAAAAACAATATTCATCAAAAGATTAACATCACTTAAGGTAGGAGAATGTTGGCAGTTTACAAAGGGAAATATTTTTGGCTTCTTTAGTTTCACCTATTTACAGATAAATAATACAGCTGCCATCAGAAAGGCAGAAGGGGTCGGATGAGCCTTTAATGGGCTCTCAGTCACACAGCTGCACACATACTCATACTCACTTTCTCAAGGTAACTGTCAGCTGAAAACACTGAATCTGTTACACTGCAGACAGGAAATCGCTCCCATCTCTCCCTCCACCATTGCTTTCGGATGAATTCTCTCAGACAATTTTTGTTTTCAAATTGAAGAACATTTCAGGTAACAACCTATATTTTTTACATTTTTCAGGTACGTATTTAAATATTTAGACTAGTTAAAATTTCTCATTCAAATACAGCTCAAAACTTCTTTCTCACCTCCAGCTCAGATTCAATCACAGCCTGGCAGTCTGAGCACCTATGCTGTAAGAGGATAATGTCTCATTTTTATTTTAATTTCCACTCACTTTTTGACTTCCCAGGATCAGGGGGGTTGATGATGGTGATGAAGATATAATGAGAGAAAACAAAGGCTTTTTACTTAATGCTCTTTGTAGTTACCCTTTGGCTGCCCAGTGACCATTGCCATTTCTAACCACCAAATGTGAGCTCTTTTGTGGATCTCACCTCCAGTTTTAGGGTGTTTCTGTCACAATAAAGCTTTCTTTATAGCATCATTTCTGGATGTGCGCTGTGCAAACTGAGGCTGAATTCCTGTGACTACCAGTCATTTTCTGCTCCGGAAGATCTCTTGGTGAAGTTCTTATAAGACATTTCAGCCTCAGTTACTCTCCACATCCTAATAAACATTCCTGCTTGCACTATATGCAGAGAAATGCAGTTTGAAAACATCTCTTTCGGCCACGTCATTGCCAGCTGTTTCAGCCAGCCTATAAACTATACTTTGAGTGAAAAGTAGAGTCTCTTTTCTGTCCCACAAACGGCAGGAGGGTACAGGGCCTGCTCCTGTGTAACTCTCGGATGCTCCATATCAGAGTTCAGAGGGGAAACTGGGACTGTTTGCACCTGGGTAGTAGGAGGCCCGTCTATACTCTTGCAAGAACCCTCCACCTTTCCAAATGAGCTCATTCTGAGCCTTCTTTTTTTGATCCTGGGGGAGCAGGAATTCACCACCTCTGCCACAAAAAGGGATAGAGAAATGCCTCAGCTCTCTTATGAATTAGTATCAAAGAATATCTTCTTTGATGAATTTGTAGCTTTACTTTATGTAGCCTACATGATTTGTGATCACTTGTTATTAATTAAAAATATAGGGTGAGGCAAAAGTAAGTTTACCATTGTTCATAAGGAAAATAATAAAATAATAATACAAGGGAAACCTTCACATACTCACATCTGTAAACCTACTTTTGCCTCACCCTGTACATTACTCCACAAGTAATCAAATTCCTAATCATGACTTTAAAGGTAGGTGTATGAGACTCTCATTTTGCAAGAAGTCTGAATGTGCAGGAAAGATCCCAGTGAGCACTCTATAAAACTCTCCCATGGGGCTTTGGTTACAGGTGAGCTAAAATAATCCATTAAAGAATGGTAAAGTTCTATAACCTGCTATTTTGCAAAGAAACCATTTTCCAAGTTATTTTGTCTCAGTATATGTTTGAGGAAAGTGTTAAGAATTGAAGAATGTATATGATATAATCTATGGGCAATCTAGCTAGATATATTAAAGAGAAATTTATGCATGTGACTTTATTTCAATGTGAAAGTGTAAAAATAGACTGCAAAATATTAAAATAATATATCAAAATACCAAATTATCTCATTATGTATATCTTTGAGTCATTATTTTTTTCCCCTTAAATTTACTGTGAGAAGCGAAAAATAAAATTTCTCCATGTCTTAAAAACCGAAAAATAGGACACCTTTTCAAAGAAAGGGAACTAAAATAAAAATGTCAGAGGACATCAAGTTGATTGTCAACTCAAGTGAATTGCTTCTTTTATCTGGGTCACACTCATGCACGTAGTTAGTTGCTTTCCTTTCGATGGGTGCATTTCTTGGTTTCCATATGTAAACATATTTTTAAACAAATGTCATGTGGCATCCATACACAACTCTCCTTAAAATCTTCAGTACTCTCTTCAGTGGCAAATGTAACACAATGTGTTATAATATAAAGTGGAATAAGAAGTATACAAACACAGGCTACTTTATATTTAAATGATTGTTTTGGCTGCACTATTACTACTGCCTTCCCTTAAAGTTTTCTTAGTTACCGAACAAAATGTTTTAAAATTTTATTTATGATCCCCTTCATTTAAAATACCATATATAAGAAAGACAAAGTACAGTGGAGGGTTAAATACTAGTACACATTCTGTGACAGAGCTTGCCATGCGGGTATTTATTAGGAGGGTGTTTGGGATCAACTCGGTGGAAGGGAGTGGTTAGAGGCAGGCAGAGGGGCAATAACAATCTCTTCTGGCTGCACAGGTTTGTCCTGAGTTCGGCCAACATGGCCAGCACTCTATACTTCCAGAGAGGCAGTTCTCAGGTAAAGAAGTACACTAAAGTGAGACAAACCCTGGAAGACACAAAGGCTCCCTGCTGACAGCATTCGCAGCAGCTGTGCCAAAAAGTCTTTCTTGGAAGGAGACTGAACAGAATGCAACAGAAGCCTTGTTCATAACCTGTACCTCTGCGATCACGTGCCTGGTGCATTTGGCTGAGAAAGTAACAAAGATGCAAGGGAGAAACTCTTACATTGTCTGGGTAATTTTCTTAACCTTCCTTACTTGTGTCTGATTATAAACAGGTTTCTTAATGTGCTTCAATTTACTGAGTTATCCTATAGCTTTAGAATAATTAAAAAATGTGTTTTAATATTCAACTCAATGTAAACTATATGCTATTCTGATGAGTTAAAATTAAATATATATATATATATCTTCTACATCTCTGAGTCATGTTCTTAAAAAAAAAGCTATGCAACCCAGGGAGAGAGCATATCTAAGGCACATATATCACTGCCTAGTTGGAAGAACCTAATGCGCTTCTGAAGATTATTAGCAGTATGGACTTTACCAACTGCCTTTCCTGTGAAAGGTATTTCCTGAATCACCTTTCTCTTCACTATTTTATCTGAATTTGTTAAGCTCATCAGTATGTCTAATCCATATATGCAGCATGTGTTTCTTTACAAAATGTCTGAGAGAAATTGTTTTCATATATGACTCGTGGCAGGCTTGGATATACGTTATGGTGGGCATTTGTTCATTCAGCTTTTATTATGAAATTTCTATGGTCCAAAGGAGAGTGAAATAAAGAAGCAGGACATCTGACTTCATCAGGTTTGCTACTATAACAGTAGAGACAGTCACACAAATAAATATAAAATATTAACTGAGAATGGTTATAGAGGTGGAGTGCAATAAGTTTATGCAATAATGAGAATCAATTAACCTAATCAATGAAGTCGGTGAAGTTTCCCTTTTGATTGGTGAATTGGTTGAGCCAATTGTTCATTCTCCAAATCAAAATTTCTTTTGATTTTTTTCTTTGAGAGGAAGGGAGAGAGAGGGAGAGAGAACATCGATGTGAGAAACATCTATAGGCTTCCTCCTGTGTGCGCCCCCACCGGGGATTGAAACCGAAAACTGAAGTTTGGGGATGTGCCCTGACCAGGAATTGAACCTGCCACCTCTTGGTGTGTGGAATGAGGTTCCAACCAACTGAGCTGCACTGGCCAGGGCTCTAAATCAAATTTAATTCTACGCAAATCATATGGTCAGATCGATGGGAATTTCTGTTTGCTAGGGCTGAGAGTTCGGGCTCCTTGGGCTTACCAGTTAATGGGAACCGCAGATCCAGTCCTCCATGGGATTCTGTTGCTTCATGAAGGCACTTACTGGGACACAGGCAATGGTCTGGGTGCCTAGTCAGATCCTATTTCCTGGGCCCTCCTGCCTTGATTGAAACTTCCCTGTTTTGAGAGAAGCTGCTCCAAATCATCATGATTCCTTGGCCTTCAAGGCTTTAGAGCCTCTTCCTTATTAATCACTTTCCCCCCCACATTCTTAGGTTTTATTTCACAAAACCCACCTAATTTTACCAAGTTGCCATGAATAACACCTTGCTTTTCCTTTGGGTTGGAAGCAGGAAGTGTAATAAGAGGCTAAAACAAATTTACCTTCTAATTCCTTTACCGCTACATTCTCATTATTAAAACACTGCAAATAAAACACACATGACGATTTCAGTGAATTATTTGCCACCAATTCTTTCAAAATTAGTCCTAAAAGTATGTATTAGTACCTATAATGTATTATAAACTATTGAAAAAAACAACCCTTGGCTATAGCAATGAATGAGACAGAACAATCCCTGCCCTGTTGGAGCTTACATTTCAGTAAGAAGATATTTTAACCTTTTTAGAAGTTGACCAAAAGTAGAAAAAACTTTCCCACTGTGTATCAGAAATAAGTGTGCATAGTGTTTGAGTATTTTTCAAGGGCTTATTTTAACAGCCAATGGCTTGTCTGCAACATTATTAGAACTTGGCTTTTGTTTATTAAGTTATTTAAAATGTAATTTATTTGCTATCTAATTGACTTTCCCCTTTGCTAGTCTCCCTTTTGTTATTCAAATTATTAATTGCTTGCCTCTTCTATTTAGCTGTGTCCATATAGCTCTCTCTTTTGTTTTATTTTGTTTTTAAATTGCTTTCTTAATTCTCATCAGCTTTCAGGGGACTTGATTTTAGTGATAGTCGTGTTCATGGAGTGGCAGAAAAAGCTGGCTATAAATCAAGCTTAAATTCAATTTTTAAAAATCTAAATTATTTCTAATCTATTGTAAACTTAGATTTTCTTTCTACTTTACATGTCTTTGTCTTCATATTAATTTAAATTCTCTGTTTTCTTCTCCATTTTTGCTGTGTGACATTGACAAATTCTACTATCCACCACTTCCCCCAGAAAGATACAAATTAATGAAGTTCTTCCCATTTATTGCCTATACCAGCATTGTCAACATGTAAACAAAACTACCTGTTGAAAAGCATAGTCAAATAAGAGGTGGCAAAGGTCAGTAAGGTGATAATATAAATCCTGCTTGGAATGGCAGGGGTTAACAAGAAATCCGTCTTTTGTGAAGTGAACCTGTGGTTTGTATTGACTGAAGGTAGCAGAGAACTAAAGTTAGTCAGAAATGTCTGATGTAGGAAGCTCCACCAATGAACCAGGATCAATCTAGCCAAAGCAAACAGCAATACAGGTAAAGGTGAAGCTTATAGTCAATTATTTTGGGTATTAAGATCAGCACTTTTTAAGAGAGAAACAAAAGCTTATCTTTCCATCCTAATATTTATTTATTGATATATAATAGCTTATTTGCTTTTCTGTATCTCCTAATAGATATGAGCTCTATAAGGACAGAGGCCATATTTTAATTTTGTCTCCTTTTTAATCTCAGTATGTTGCAGATTACCTGACACACTATAGGCTTTCATTAAACTTTGATAAATCAAGGTTAATAATAGTGATAGCCTCACCTCCACTGGATATAAGCAAATAAAAGTGTCATTTTAAGGGGGGTTGCAGGAAAATAATAAAGCCAGCTTACAGTCATTGCATCAAAGAAATAAAGTCTCTTCATAGAATACCATTTTGACTGGTCTCAGGGTTATGTAAGTTGTACAGGACAGTGGAATTGGTGACCTCTAAACCTCCACCAAAGTGTGGTTAACCCAAGGATTGCTGGTCCCTGGTGATGCTCCATCCTGGGCAGCACAGAGAGTGAATGCTACCCATAGAAATCTGCATTTGCCATGAAAAAATCCAAGACAGAAATCTCTCCAATAGCCAAGAAAATAGAGAATAAGAAACAACTTCGCTATGAAAATATAGCATTATGTTTTTACATTTGCAAGGAAAGAGACTTTGCTTGGGGTGATGGGCACATGATGCAGTGTGCAGAGGATGTTTTGTTGAGTTGTACACTTGAAACCTGTATGGTTTTGTGAAGCAATGCCACCCAATAAATTAAATTAATTAATTATTAATTAATTTCAAAAATGCAATTGGCTCGTTTTGAACTGGAAAAGCACTATACATACAGGAGACTCAGAGGACATACAGTATCCGTTTCAGAGACAGGTATTCACAACTCTAGAGAGGCTGTCTTACCACAATTGAACACCTAGGCGTTAAGGCCAGGCTTTTGTTTGTTCTTGCCTTTACCTGGAGAGGTTTGAACTGCAGGAGAGGAGAAAGATATGTCCAAAACACTGTGAATCACAGTGAATATAGATAGAAAATACTTCCTTTCTAATCCCGCCATGAGGCATTCACAGTGGCTTTGTGCCTAGCTCTTGTTAGAAAAACACCTATCCCAGTCGTATCAATTTCAAGAGCTCAAAACCGGAGCACTGCTCTCGTTCTGTCAGAGGAAGGAGAGACTCACAAAAAGTAATAGGAACCAAATGGCCTGTTTCCGAGAATCTGATCCTGCTGCTGGCGAGATAACAGGGACAACGCTGACACCTGCAACAAACGTCCAGCGAACAAAGGCTCTCCCAGTGTGGCTTATGGTGGCTGAGGCTGCTAAGGTTCCTGCCCTCATTCAGTCACACAACTGAGAATGGAAAGCCTCATTTATTTAGTTATTTTTTTCTTGAGGTTTTGGGGGAGGAAAAACAGGAATTTGAGAAAGCAAATATAAATAGAAAAATACATGTCACTATATTTATCATGGTTTATAACATATGAATAAAGACTAGTTTTTTGGCAAGATTAAATTAACAAGCCACTCTCCCGTCACTGCACTATGTTCTGCATTTCCCTTGACACTCAGTGTGATAGTGTAAATATATTTTTTTAAAAAACTTTGCCCTCTTATATAGCAAAAGAACTTTAAAACATTTACATTGTGAAAATAAAAACATGTCAAATAATAAAATAGAAAAATAACAGATATAAACACATACATTATACAATATTATCTCCTATTGAGTATAAAGATAATGTAAATGCTAACTAACTTTTATAATAGTTTTGGCATACTCAAAAATTGTTGTCAATTTATATCAATCTTTTTAAAAACCTTTTTAATTAAATGTATTGGGGTGACATTGGTTAATATGATTATGTATCAACCTTATATCAGACCTTTTACAATTTACGGTTTTTTGGCACTCCATTTTTTCCCCCAGTAGAAATGGGGACATTTTCCTCTCTAATAGACTATTCATTAAAAACATTAAAATTATCTCAATATGTTTTTGATTATAAATGATATTATTTTTCCCTTTGCGCCTCCTTCCCCAGAATATTGACTGAGGTATCGTCAGAGTCATTGTTTCCTGTGGTGATTTTTGTGCACTGAACTGGACTCAAGAGACTGAATTTCTGACAAATTTGCTCTAAGTTTTCTTTTCAGATTTAGAGAAGTTTGTTCCATGTAAAATGTCCAAGATGAAAATAGAGTCAACATTAGTCCATTTTATGAAGTCTAGATCAATTTGCTTTCATGTAATTTGAGAACTCTCCAGTACACAACCCACAAAAGGGTAATTATAATATCAGTGATCCTA
The DNA here is from genome assembly GCF_054644295.1 of Miniopterus natalensis. Lineage (NCBI taxonomy): Eukaryota > Metazoa > Chordata > Mammalia > Chiroptera > Miniopteridae > Miniopterus > Miniopterus natalensis. The sequence goes on from NC_142082.1 coordinate 46,678,304, forward strand.
TAGCAGTCACAAAGCTATCAGAAAATCTGTATTTCAAGAAGAGTCCTTGTCTTTATTCTGTCATCTGTAAAATAGGTTCTCCCTCCCCCTCAGTCTCTCTTCCCCTCTCTCTGCCTCCTTCTCTCTCTTTTTCTCTCTCTGTTTCTCTCTCTCCCTCTGCAGCCAACATCTTTAGAGGACACCCTTCTCACTTGAATAGGTCTTCATACCCAAATTAGAGTCCATAAACTCACTCCAGGCTCCTTTGCTGCTAGGAAACCTGTACTATAGGCTTTACCAAGCACGCATGTATCCAAAAGACTTCAGTGTGAAAAGAAAAAATATAGGAAAGTAAGACCCTAATGAAATCTAGAAACTCTTTATATACAGCAAAATAAGTAAGGCAACCCACTCATGTTTACATTCACTAGTCTTATATTCCCCCCACAATTTTGGTACCTTCTCTCCAACTTGAAGAGCTTGGAGTAAATTACTTTCATCAATAAAAAAATCGATGGTGATTTTTTTTTCAAAAGTGAAATTATGTGGATCTAAAAAAACAAGGGGTAGAACTATAGATTGTACCTCTTTCTAATACAATTCCTGACCCATTCAAAGAATTTTTGTTCTTCAACTTGGACTCTATTCTTCATGGGTTTTTAAATTTAAAGAAGTAATGATTCCATCATGGTTCATTTAATTAGATCATGAAACTGCAACTTAGCTAATTCAGTAATTCAGTTTCCTTCTTCATATCACTGAATAGGATATATATATATACATATATATACACACATTTTATATATATATATATATATATATATATATATATATATACACACACACATGTAAACACACACACACACACACACATGACCATAACAACCACTTAGAATTCGAGCTACTCAGGATTGACTTTCCTGAGGAAGAATGACCAGGCTACAGAACCAATTATAGAACACATACTCAAATATACAAATTGAAGGGTAAAAATAAAACACAGAATGTACAATGGAGAAAGAATACATGTAACATGTTGCCAAACCAAACTATACTGCCGGAAGCCGCTCCGTCCTTGCTGCCTGACGCGGTCCTCAAGGAGGAGACATCTGCGCGGCCAGTGCTCCACGGGACCTGGCCTGTGGCATGTCCCTCTTCCCATGCTTGTTCCCTTCCTGACGCTGTGTCCTTCCCCGAGTCACTGCACCAGAAAAGGGCATCGCCGAGCTGGAAGCCTTTCCCGAGCAGGGGAGTCGGATGGGACTGGAAAGGACAATGATTCAGTCAAAGCCCCAAGTATTACCGAGATATCGTGCGGGGCCTGTAAGGAACTCAGACTGTCAGCAGCAGAGTCAGGACTCGTTCGGCCCACTCCCCGGGGGCCTTCCCACCAGGGAAAGGCTGGGTCCGGGCCCTGCTGACTCGGGGCGCAGGGCCATCCACGGGGAGGCCGCCAGTGAGTTCCCACAAGGAATGCACTACTGGGGGGTGTTTATATTCATGGAAAACTGGGAATCCCCACAAGGCAAGAGCAGTCTAGGAAAGAGAGTATTTCCATCTACACCTGGACCCTTGCCATACACAGAATAATCACACACAGAATATTACTGTGAGGACGGACTGCTGCCGGGAATGTAAACGGGGAGACTGAGGCAGGTGCCAGGCAGGCGGGCAGTCACCACAGTAAGAACAAGCACCCGCAGGCGACAGAGCCTCACTTAGGACTCGCATCACCTTCACATAAGAAAGCTGGCTCAGTTATTCTCCTTTCAGCTGTGTGGCAGAGCAATAAAATAGCAACTTCAGAATAGAAATAACAAACTAGAGATTAACCTGTAGAATAGCCTGTAGAAATATAAACAATAGGTAAGACTAAAATTAACATACCTAAAGAGATGTAAATTCTTTAGCAAAGGTCAGAACTTTCATTAGCTGTGAAAGGCCAAACCAGAAACCGGAACAAAGCCTGATGTCATGTTGTTTAACCAGCAACAAAATCAAATAGTATAAGTGCAGTTGTAACAAGGCAATAAGGAGAGAAGCTGATTCTCCTGATGCTCTGAACGCTGTCTCGTGTCCTTTATTCTTCGCTGGCGCCATCCACACCTTTGGGGACCCCTGGACTATACAACTACCCATATTTTTTCTTTCTTTGTTAACTATTTTAACACATATATTTTTCCAGTCCCCTTGGTGGTGACTGGTAATTTAACAAACTTGTCCAAATGTTAGAGACTGAAAAAGCAATATGTAAACATGACAGAACAAGAGGTATACAGAGATCCTGACATGAGTCTGGACAGAGTAGCTAACTAGATTTTGGGTTTTGTTTGCTGTTGTTAATCCTCACCTGAGGGTATTTTTTCCATTGATCCCCACAGAGAGTGGAAGAGAGGGGGAAGAGAGAGAGAGAGATCAATGTGAGAGAGACACATGGATTGGTTGCCTCCAGCATGAGCCCGAACCTGGGCCAGGGATGGAACCTGCAACCCAGGTGCATGGCCTTGACTGGGAATCAAACCTGGGATGTTCTAACCACTGAGCTACACAGGCCAAGACTGAATTGCTATCCTTGGAGATGGAGGAAGCATGCATTTTTGAATAAAGGATAGCTGTCTTATTTCTCAGAAATACATTGTTGCTATCTGAAGTTTAAGTAGGATTTCAGTTAATCATTCAAGAATTTGTTTTTGAATAGCTTGTGCCTGGATATATATAATTTAGTATTCCTTCAACCATGCTAATAGCTATTCCTAATATGAATGTTGTTGATTTTGTCTTTCTTTTATAATTTTTATTATAGTATTATGAAATTATTTTTATTACAATATAGTCAAGTTTAAATGGTCATTCCTTTAAATATCACCTTGTCTAAACCTCATTTGCACTTCAAATCACATTTTTTATAAATAATTGTTTTATGATAGCTTGGCTATATTTTTTCAGTATCATTTTAAAATTGTCTTAGAAAAAAAATAGAGAGCACCAAGATATCTAATTTGGGTAGGTTTATTATTTGGAAAATGGACTATATTTTCTGACAAAGTTTAGAAAAATAAAATAAAGACAAAGTTAGAGTCTTAGACTACAGATTTTATCTATAAAATCAGAAACAAAATTATGCTATATATACCACATAAAATTTATGCATATAAAACTATTATATATATCACATGGTATCTATATAAAAATAAATCCTACATTTTAAGCAAGCACGTTTATTGCTCATCTCAGCATAAAGGGATTCAGTATCCTTGGCATATCCATGTAAAATATCAGGTATATATTTAAAGAATGCAAATTTATTCAGCATCTTTCATTTTTATATTGCTTATACCTTTATAATGTCATATTAGAATAGGTCTCTTCATACCATATCTTGAGATGTTGGGACAGGAACTCCAGAATATAGTTATTCCATATGTAAATATGTTTCTTTTATCTGGTATTTATAAATCAGGGGTTTTTCTTATTATTCAGTTTAACGACAATTGTTAAAATATTTTATGTTTTAGATTTAATTCAGATATATATATAAAATTTTGCTTTTAAAAATGTCTTTATATAGTCAAGGCTTTTGAAATTTGTTAAATAAGCTCTTTTAACTAAAAACATACCTTAAAAAGTTTATTTCACTTACTCTTGTTTGAAATCCCTCTATCTTAGTCATCAATGCTCATTTTTAAAAAATTATTATTTATTTTCTTATCAGAATTTATATATTTTTAATTTTATTGATTTTTAGAGAGAGGGAGGGAGAATGAGAGACAGAGAGAGAAACATCAATCAGTTTCCTCTTGCATGCACCCAGACCGGGAGTGAAATCCAAAATCTGGGTATGTGCCCTGCCCAGGAATCAAACCCACCACCTTTGGAGTAAGAGACAATGCTCCAATCGACTGAGCCACACCAGCCAGGGGACCAATGTTCATTTTTATGTTGAAGTTCCCTACCAAGAAATTTGCCAGAAAACAAAAAAATATGAGTATAAAAGGAGATAACATAATGGCACCAGAATATTTCAGTAATCCCCAAATCACAGTTTCTTTATCAAAAAGAACTAGAAACTTTTTAAATTTTTCTGTAAAAATCACTTGTGCTAAGGTTAGTTTAGTGATGCTAATATTTCACTATTCGTTATTCAGTTTCATAGTGTTTAACACTGGAAATCTATCAGTTCTCTTGTACTGGAAGCTGTTTGGCATGTCACAGACAGAACAGATCATCCTTGTTTGTGCCTGTCCCCATGGTGCTGACGCAGAAACAACTAGGAGCTCAGTGCCAGCTTTTTCGTCAGCCGGTTTGCTAAGCTGCATATGTCTGAACTGTACTAGTTCTGAATGTTCAAGCTGCAAAATTTAAGGCAGGGATTATTTCCATGAGAAAATACAGAGTAGAGTATACTTTCCTAGCACAAAGTAATCAATATCAGAATGCCTTAAATGGAAACTAACTTGGTTTGTGTACATCACATACAAAGAAGGAAATATACCCAAATGCATTTGGTCTATTCATCTTTTTGGATCACACTTTAGCTTCAGCTTTAAATAGAAAAGCTATTTGAAAGCACATTTCTTTCTCTGATGTACATTTTGGTCACACATGACAGACACTGTTATCAATTGAGCACAAATTAACTTTTATTTTTAGGTTGCCTTGGAATATATTATTCTGTCCAAAAGCTATATAGAAAACAAAAGGCAGCTGAGTGATTTTTGGCTAATTACTCTCTTACTCTTATCACACAGTGTGTGAGTCCAGAGTTCCTGGGAGACAGCCAGTCATGACACATCTTTGAATCTAGGAAATAAGACACAATGACATCACATGCAAATTTGAGGGAAATGTGGTTCAGCCGTAATGCAATATGTGCTATGTTAATGCCATTATGTTTTAGTATAGCTTTGCCATAAATTCATTGTGAAAGCAAGTGCAAATATGTAATTATTAACATCTCCTTGGGAACAACTTTTAAAAACTCCCCTAGCCCGGCTGGGCGTGGCTCAGCGGTTGAGCGTCGACCTAGGATCCAGGAGATCGGGGTTCGATTCCCGGTCAGGGCACATGCCCGGGTTGCGGGCTGCAGACAATCAATGACTCTCATCATTGATGTTTCTCTCTCTCTATCCCTCTCATTTCCTCTCTCTGAAATCAATAAAGATATATTTAAAAAAAAAAAAATACCCCCCCCCCCCCCATAATAGAACCTATTGTTTTCCTTTCAACAAATTGAACTCCAGGGTATAGATGGAAAGGGATAGGAGAATTTCATTATTTACGAGAGAAACCAAAAAGCCTAGTCACCGTTGTGTTGGTTGTTTAATTTCATTTATGTGTTTCTATGGCCCTTTCCCTCACTTAAGCTGACACTATATTACCAATGAGGCACAATGCTAAGGCCACCACAGGCAGAGGTTTGCTCTTTTTCTTTGAACTTTTTCTTGAACTTATGATTTTGCCATTACTATTATTTTTTTAAAGCATGTCTTTATTTCAGAGAGAGGGAGGGAGGGTAAGAGAGAGAGACAAACATCGATGATGAAAGAGTTGTCGTTACTGATCAGCTGCCTCCTGCACTCCCCAACTGGGGATCGAGCCCACAACCCGGGCATGTGCCCTGACAGGGAATCGAACCACAATCTGCTGGATCCCAGGTCGATGCTCAACCGCTGAGCCACGCCCGGCCGGGCATAGTTAGTCTCTACTAATGCCTACCTGTCACTGCCTGTGTTCTAGATGGTTAGGTGCCTCAGAGAGTAAAGCAATGCAAGAGAATATTTCACTGCCTCTCTAAATCAACACATTTTCACTTTATAATGGATATTTTTAAATTTCTGAGATTCTTAAAGAATACTAACTTAATAGTATTAAATACTAAGTCTTAGTGGCTTGATGGAATCTATCCACTTTAATATTTTTGAATAATGTTTTTTATAAAAAAATCTCTTCTATTCATATCAGTTTTTTCAGGGCATAGGAAAGGCAAATCTAAGAAGTAGCTTCTCACACTGACAATGTGTATGGCTCATAATTCATCTCCTGTAACAGTGTTAGTCTTTTCAATATATTACCTAAGTTATTGTTGAATAAGTAAGCAGTAAAAGCAGTTACCCCTAGAATCTAGCTTTCTTTTCCCATGAAACCAAGTATTGTGCCAATATTAGCTGACCATATTTTTGTAACTTTACTTAGAAAAATAAGTGGATAGAGTATATAAACTTTACTTCATATTTACTTGGGAGAGAAATCCCAATCTATCCAGATCTCTTTTTTCTATCCTTGAGAGAATACAGTTATCACAATTTGTGTTTTTATATTATTTTAAAAGTATAAACACAATTAAATATAATATATTCTTTATATGCCTTATACAGTACTAGCAATATTTGAAGGATAATAAATGTTTAAAAATTAAATGTATGAAAATGACACTAGGGTTTAAAGTTTAGTTTCAGAAATAGGGGACATAATATTAACTTGTTCTAAATTTTCAGAAAACCTCAGAATTTCATTTTTATTTAAGCTACATAAAACTCATAGTATTTACATAATGTGGATGATATTTCATTCCATCTAGCTAGATAGTTTCTCAGTATCTTCTGCCATGCACACCAATTTCTTCAAATCCACACCTGCCTTAGCAGGATTGGGAAAGATTCTCTGAGCCCACTGCTCCCACTCAATATTCATCCCAGAACACTGCTGTTTCAGAGCCAGAGACAGGAACTGTGCCAGCTGAGTCTCAACCACTAAATATAACCAGCTAATAGGATAAAATTGAGAAAGATAAACAGCAACAAAATCAGATTGAGTCAAAGATGCGTAACAGATGACATTTGCATTCTCTCTTCCCATTTGATGTCTAGTGCTTTGGCATTATATTGGTATCTGCTTACAAGATACTTATTATCTTGTAGACATTTGAACTTAGCTATGGCCTTTATTTGTATAAAATGACATTTTTCTTTACTTTAGAAATATGTTAACATGCATAAACACTCTCAGCAGAAAACTAACCATGTGATTGAAGACCTATAGCACTCATAAAAATGAGCTATGAACCAGTTTATAAAACAAATTTACTATCAGATTAAAGTAATATAATAGTAATAAAATTTTAAAGGATACAGATTATAAGGATAATCTTGTTTTAGAGTCAAACAGACAAACATTTTAAAAATTCCATAAAATGTATGGGTGAAAGAAATTAGGAATCGCCTCAACACTGGCAAGTTTTAAATTGACTTAATGATTGGGTACAAACTAAGAAATGAGAGATGTGGATTTCAGAAGGTATCTGATTAAGATCCAAAGACTATGGCCAAAGATTTAGAAGTTAAAGAAAACTGGAGTAGTGACACAGTTCCCAGTACTGGACAAGTTCAAATAAAATTTATATCTTGCCTTTGGGCAGTTCAACTCACTTGGCTTGAAATTTCTGAGTGTTTATTATCTCTGCAGTCAGCCAGTGACCGGATAGATTTCCTTGGACATTTGAATTCAGTAAGAAAAGAGGAAGAATATGTGTTCTGTCTCATTTAAATTCCCTCTGCAGATGCAACCCAAGAAGCCACTGCAGCCCAAGGAGGCAAGAACAATGACCAGGCCCCACACTGGTCCCTCAGTGAACCAACAGGAAGATCAGAATACACCCCCTAATTATTGAGGGATAAAGGTCTTATTGCCCAACTGGCACCAGCAAGACCCACTAGGAATGGAACCAGGAATTCAGTCCACAATTCCCACAGCTGCCTGCTATGGGGCTGGAGGAAGAGAGATGGTTGCTTCTATGGAAATGCCAAAACCCATCAAAATTTACCATCCTTTTTCATCATTAAGGACACCCCTCAACATTTTAGTTGTTCAACTATACTCCAGAGTTCTATAATATTGATTTTTATAGTTTTTGACAGCTCATAATTTTTTCATTGCCTGGATTGACTTCTGGAATTTTCTACTTTGAAATGTTTCATGAGGTTACTCTCACAGTGCACGGACACATTTGAACGGCATGCTTAACCTCTATTATTGGTACAATTTTATATTCCTTATTAATTTGCTCTATAGGTAATTCAACAGTGTTTATTCACAGTATTTAATTCTATTATTTTACTAAATATATATATATACACACACACATAAATATATTTTCAATAAAGAATATTCATAGCATTTTCCTTTTTCACTTATCACATTTTTTTATATGTGTTTTTCCCACCTCTAATCAGATGATTAGTACTTAACATTATGTAGGTTTGAGGTGTACAGTGTGATGATTTCATAAACTTAATATTGCAAATGATTATCAAAATAGGGTTGGTTGCTACGTCCATCACCTCACATAATTGTGATTTTTTGGGGGTGTGTGTGGTGAAACATTTTAATTCTACTCCCTTGGTTCCTTTCAAGTATAAGAGAGTATGTTAACCATAGTCACTATGCTGCAGGTTAGATTCCCAGAACTTATCTTTTAACTGAGAGTTTGTACCCTTTACCAGCATCTCCTGATTTCTCAAATCACCCATGACCCACAGACCACCACTGTACTGTTTCTACAAGTTCGCCTTTTAGATTCCGCATGTAAGCGATATCATGCACTATTTGTCTCTCCCTGTCTGATTTACTTCACTTAGCTTAACATTCTCAAGATCCAGCCATGCTGTCAAAATTGCAAGGTTTCCTTCTCGTGGCTGAGTAATACCCCATTGATAAGTATCACGTCTTGTCTTTCCCTACTCACCTGTCAAAGAACATTTCGGTGGTGGCCACACCTGGCCGTGACAAAGGCGCATGCAGGGGTGCAGATATCTCCTCCAGGTGAGGATCGCATGTCCTTTGGATATATAACAGAAGTGGGACTGATTTTGGTGAATTATCTGTGTTTTCTTGTCGCTCAAAGTGTTTCCTTAAAACAGCTATTTTAATTCTTTATTGAGTAAATTGCAGAGCACCTCGCCTTCGAAGTCACTCACTGGAAGGTACTTCTGATCTTCTACGTGTCATGCTTCCTCAGCTTTTCACGTTCCTTGGAGCTCTGTGTCGCTCTCTTTGCATTTAAAGTAGCAGTAACCTTCTCCAGTTTCTGCTGTCTGACTTCAGGACAGAAACATCTTCCTTTCTTCTGCTAGCGATTCCGATGCTCTCTCAGGCTCTCTATGGAGAGGTCTGCTGCATGCTTCTCGCTCTCTCGTGGCAGAATTCCTAAATTCACATGCCTTCGAACCATCCTACAATGAACCAGGCTGAGAGCCGACAGCCTCCTTTTTGCTTTCCCAAGGGCAGTGCCGAATGCTCCTCTGTGTTCTCTCTGGTCTACACGGTCAGGCTGGCTTTCTGTACATGCTCACTGGCCATTAGTCAAATCTTGCTCTCACCACCAGTGTGAGTGCACACAGGGAGCTGGATATGGGGTGTGGAAATGTACGGTTGAGGCGCAGGGTACTAGGGGCATCCACAGGTGAGGTGTCCCAGCGGCTCCTGTGCAGGCCTCCCAATAAAGTCCCTGATGCAGTCAGTCAGATCTGCATCTCCCTGAAACCTTTCCTTCCAGGCCCTGGCTGCTGACCTCATCAGCCCCAACTTGTGCACTCATGACTCAGTATTCTGGATGGGGTGAGAGAGAAATGGGTCCCACTGACAGTGTCCTGCTTAGCTGGGGAAGCTGGACACTCACAAACTCTGTTTCTTCCATGGGAGAAATAACAGGTCAGAAAGGGCTCTCTGAAAAGGGAGCCCGAGTACACTGCTGGTGGGAACGCAGGCTGGTGCAGCCACTATGGAAAGCAGTATGGAGTTTCCTCAAAAAGTTAAAAATTGAACTGTCATTGACTCAGTGATCCCACTTCTAGGGATATATCCTAAGAAACCCAAAACACCAATCACAAAGAATTTATGCATCCCTGTGTTCATAACAGCACAATTTACAATAGCTAAGATCTGGAAACAGCCCAAGTGCCCATTAGTAGATGAGTGGGTAAAAAAAGCTGTGGTACACTTATACCATGGAATACTATGCAGCTGTGAAAAAGGATATCTTACCCTTTGGGACAGTATGGTTGGAAATGGAGAGTATTATGCTACGTGAAATAAGCCAGTCAGAGAAAGACAAGTACCACATGATCTCACTCATATGTGGAATATAATAAACAAACTGATAACAAAAAATAGATCCAGAGACAGAGAAGCATGGAATAGACTGAAAGACCTCAGAGGGAAGGTGTGCGGGGGGGAGGGGAGCGGGCAGGGAGAGATTAATCAAAGAATTTATATGCTTATATGTATAACCCATGAACACAGACATTAGTATGGAGAAGGCTTGGGGGTAGGGTGGATGTGGGGTGGAGGGGATTAATGGGGGAAAAAAGGGGACATCTGTAATGCTTTCAACAATAAAGAAAAATTTTTAAAATAAAATGCTGAGGTAAAAAAGAAAAAAGAAAAGGGCTCTCTGGGCACTGAGCAGTGGTGCCTTGGGGGCTGGGTGGCACAGGTGAAGTCAATCTGTTCTTACCTTTTCCAATGAGTCCAATTTGATTTTTTGCTCCAACAATGTGTTGGACTTGTTTGCAGGATTACCAGACTCCCACAAAGGTTCTTGTCCATGGGTGACTGTGTAAGTCAGTGTTCTGAAGGGAATCTTGGACTGCACCCTAAAGGGCCTAGAGCCAGATCATGGGCCACTTCATGGTCCAGAGCCATGACCGAGGTCTTTGTACCTATTACTAGTTGCATAGATGTGTAAAACGCCTCCCAGGTCCATTGGCACACAGGGCTCAATCCCATAGCATCCACAAAGGCACTTTTGTCTATGGATGGATACTTAAGTTGTTTTTCTTCAGAGAGGGATATGAGTAAGGGATGTCCTATTTGTCCATTTTGCTGATGTCACTCCCTAAACATATTTTTCCATAAAATTTTTCATCCAGCTTTATTATTCATAAAATGTTAAGCAATATTATGTATTTTAATTCTCAGAAAATTTAAAAGAGTATGTCTCTTCATTTATAATTGCAATTATTGCCTTATCCATCACCTTTGTCCTTGAGAAACTTGCAATCTTGTTGCAAGAATAAACTGATAATTTAAAGGAATAACTATAATTTTGTTCCTGTGTGAAATAAATTAAATTCATGGAAAGGAATTAAGAATTAAGTTTTACCCCTTGTAACTATCTTAAGAAAAATCTAGTGACATTTTGAACCACATAAAATGATAAATTATCACTTCTGCCTCAGAAGCTGGAATTAGGTGATGAATGACCGCATAGCAAGTTAAACAGTTAAGTGCACAATAAAAATATATATATATATATATTGCAAAAATCAATTGTATTATAGATTGCAGTCATCAGCTATATACTTCTTTCTTGAACTATTTGAAAATTACTAGCAAATGCATTGCAAATTGTATCAAATTAACCTTGCTTTTGAAGTTGACAGCATTAGCACTTGAATTTCCAGTGGAAAAAAATTTTAAAGAGAAAAAGTGTTTCAGCTATGGGAGTTCCTCAGCTCTCTAGAAATATGTTCCTATAATATTAAAGCAAATGAATCAATACTTTTGTCCATTCTAATAGTTTTATTTTCTAAACCATTTTATGTGTTATATAGTAAAGTCAAAAAAATGTAAACTTTGAAGTCATTTTGTAAGTATAAATAATTATAACTTTTGCAATGATTTCTTGGCAGTAATCTGTGTAAATCAGGCCTGCGTAAAACAATTTGGTAGAGATATTTAGGTTTTAGCCAAGTGTTTTTGAAAGCAGTTTTTTCAAAATAGATAGAAGTTTATTTCAAATTATATAGTAAAATAAATAACAAACCAGTATAATTTACCTTAACTTCAACTCAAATAGAAAAGAGGAACATAGATGTCAACACTGTAAGCCACATGGCACAGGTGCTATTTTTCAACATCATTTCATTCTCAAAGTAGCCTGACCCATCCCAATATGCAGATGTCAAGGACACTAAAACAAAACAGGGAATTCTAACAGTTTCTACTTCTGATCAATTGAAGAATTAGACTTAATGTAAACTTAATGTTGAGTTTGTTAGCAAAATAAGCTTGCCACATAGTCATACTCTGTTTTGTTAGAGATTTCATACCACAAATCTCCTTTGAAAAGCATTTCACAAGTCAAAAGAATGTTTTTCTTGGTTTAGAAAAGCAGAAAACATATATTGTCCCTAGCCCAGAGAATTAAAATATAGCTCCTGTTTATATTAGAGGAAAAATCACTACCATTAATTAATGGGTACAAATAAATTTAAGAAAAATATCCAGATGCTGCCTGCAAAATAATTATTTAACAATATGCTTTCATAGGCCTAGAGACAATTTCAAAATTATATTTGTGATCAGAGATGAATATTGATAAAATGGGATATAATACTTCTGGGTATTATCTAAAAAATAAATGGGATAATTGGAATAAATCTAAGATTAAAATAATAAATGATCTTTAAAGGTAATCACATTTGAATGTTGAAATTGTTACAAAGTTAGTAATTTAGAGTTACTCACCAATAAGCACTCACTAGTTTTGAACTATATGCTTAACACTGTGAGAGTTTCTATGAAGCAGACAAAAATAATTCCTAGTCACTAATCAAAACAGCTCACAATGTAAACTGAGCAAACAGAAATAAATGGTCTTAGGGTAAATAAATACACTTTATGTTGATATAATGTTTGACTTTTGTGTACATACATTAATTGAAAAATGTAATATATTTGTATTTTCCATAAATGATTTTAATTTACTAATTTATAAAAATAGATTGAATTGGAAGTATAGGACTTTTAATTCTCGTTAAAGGTAGATGTTACAAGGCACTGTTGCTTCACCCTAATGATAACAAAAATCTTGATTAGCTACAAAATCACCTTTAAAAAAAAAATCCTACAAGTAGATTAACGCAAAGAAACAAAAATGCCAAATTACAGCAAGACACAGCCCATCACTGGAGAATAGACTCATTTCTGGTATAGTGGAAATAAAAAGATAAAACCATCATTAATAGCCATGAAGAGAAACCAGGCAAAAGTTTAGTAAACTTTTAATGTCAGCATAAGAGCCATAGGCCTTCAACAAGGGTATGGGTTGGTGCACCGAGGGCTGAGAGCCGAGGAGATCTGAGAAGCATACGCATCAGATTGGAAACAGCACAAGGCTGCTGAGGGCTGGGACATGTCAGACACTCGCTGAGTAGAATGCAGCGGCACTCGGAAGGGAGGGGGGGGCAACAGGGAAGAGATCTCACAGGCTGCATATAACTGGGCGTTGGACTTGAGAGCAGAAAAAAATTCCTGGTGCTAGAAAAATCTGGCAGACAGTCTGTAAAGCAGAAAAATCCAGAAGAAAGTAGGAAGCAATATCTATTTGCAGCTTCATAGTGTCTATAAGATAATAACTAAGGTGATTAAGAGACCTACAGCTTTCTGATTGTGACACAAGAAGAATAGGTCCCTTCTGTCTTTGGAAATAAAAGAGAAATAAGTCTGGAAAAAATAAAAAGAAAAGGAAATAAATACTCAAATGTTTCAGAAAGCTGGGAAATTGGCTATAAAACTTAAATAATTCTGTGGATCTCCCTGCAGGGCAAGTCTTGATCCTGCCCCCAACATATTTGAGGTCAATGGGGAAATTAAAATAACCGAAGATGCAACAATATCCCATATCCAATTTTATTAAATGTTATATTGCCTCAGTTCTTCACTCAATTTGTTTGACAGTGGAAAGAATGTGCCATGTTCTGGAGTAAACATCATTTACTGGAACATCTACTTGGCTTTCAAACAAAATGTCCAGTGTATAATAAAAAATGACACGTCAAAGCAAGTAATTATAAAATATGTACAAGAGAGGAAAAAATCAGAAGAAACTCAAGGATGACTTTTTCAGAGAGGAAATTAAATAAAGTTATTATAAAACTGTTGTAAAATGAAGTGGGAAAAATGGATAATACATGTGACCAAATAATAAATTTCAGCAAAAGGTGACCTATGTAGAACAGGCAAATGCTAGAAAAGAAGATAGCATCAGCAATGAAGTATTCTTGCAATGAATGGGCTTAAGAACAGATGAGATTCACCCAGGTGAATTATGTAGTAATCTTGAAAGCATGTTGACAGAATTTATCTAAACAAAAACAGATAAAAATGATGGTGGGGAAAGGAATAGAAATTCCTGTACCTTTCACTCCTCATCTAACAAAAAAACAAGTAACAAAAAATTTAAAATTTTTGTTTTTCAATGGTTCTTCTAGGTGAGACAAACTTCAAAAAAGATTGTTTTTACTTAACTACATTTAAAATCTGAGTTCAGGAAGCACTTTTTTCTTAAAAGTAAAAAATCGCTAGTGATATATACTTAGCTCAACTCAGTAATGAATTCTGTTTTCCTTTTCATAATAGAAATCTCACTCATGTTCACTTCCTTTATGTTGTTATTAACAAATGTGATATAATATAGCTAAAAATTGCTTATTACTTACTTTAAAAAAGCATGTTCCTATTATTTTGAGGAAACAAATTATATAATTCAATATGATACATCTCATTTCTTTTGTTTAGAATACTTTCAAAGATAAAATTATAAGAATAAGGTTATATGTTAACTATGGTCTATTTCCTCAGTATATTATATTCAAAGCAAATCGTAATAATGACTGATAGTAAAAACCTAATAAAGTAAGAGCAGACCCAATATGAATCATCTAACAATGTTATCTACTTATTTCCTTTCAACTGCATCATGTTTCAAAATCAGAGAAAAAGTAATGCAATGTATTTCTGCTATGTTACTATGAGTAAAACAAAGTGTTTCCCATGATTTGTCTAAAGTTATCTGTGAAGGTGATAGATTGGTGAACTATTATTCAATGAAATTTCTCCCTGATTTACTGCTGACAGTGCATAAAATTCTGTATAGGCTTCAATGTAATCTATATATTTAAACCACTAGAAAGGTAAGTTTTATTAAAAAAAAAAAGTCCAATATTTAAAGACATCTCAACACTGTCATAAAGAGAATCCTTATGTAGTCCCTTAAAAACTGACTCTTCTATAATTATATGCAAAGTATAATTGAATTATAAGTATAGTGGTATAAAGTATGAAAGTTATTTTTCTAATTACCCTATGCCCAGTGGAATTTCTTTTCCTTACACTTGTAAGGAACTTAATCAGGACTGGAAATATACATTTATGGTATGTTTATATTTGTATACCATCCTGCAATGTTCTAAAATAGCTTTTATATTTTTCTTTTTAAGTCCCTTTCTCCCCTTCAGTGTCATTCTTCTGTATTTATATTTTCCTTGATTTTGCTCAAGTATTTTGTAAATGCCTTATAATACACAAAAGTTAAGGTGTTTTTGATGTATAAAAATAACCTTATAATAGAAACTACCATTAATTTAGTGACTACTATATGCCAGACACTGTTCAACTGTCTTATATAAATTAAATATTTTATATAAATTAAATATTTTAATCCAATAATTGTGTTTCAGATAAATAACAACTCCATTTAATAGTTTTTTGGTGTTTTTTTTTTTTAATTTTTTGGTGTAGTTTTATTTTTATTTATTTATTTTATTTATTTTATTTTTATTTTTTTGTGTGTTTATTTTTGTTTAAAATACTACAGATGTCCCTTTTTCTCCCCAATGACCCATTCCACCCCTTCTCACCTCCCATTTAATAGGTTTTAAAAAGAAAAAATGGAGTTCAATGAATTTAAGAATCTTGTTCACAGTTATCACACTCAGAATCAGAATTTGAATCTCATTGTATGTGATTGTACACATTTTTGGGAGGGGGAAACTCTGCTTTAAAATCAACTAACATAGAGGGAGGTCCTGGGGAGATGGCAGAATAGGAAGCACCCGTAACCTCTCTCCTCAGGGAGATGACTGCACTGGAAGAATCTGCCTGATGTAATTATAGGGTGTCCCCCTCAAAAGCGTATCCAGGCTCCAACAGCTGATGGCTCACTTAATTTTTACTCCTTTTTAGGTTTAGCTGATTTGAAATCATGGGTGAAGGCAGACTAAGCTTTGAACAAAGAAAATTTATCCTAAAATAGCACTAGACATTTTTGATGGAGGTACATAAAAGATGAAGTTTACTGTACAAAATGGGCAACAGCTGACGGATTGAGGGGACACAAATGCTGAACGAAATGATTCTTGATGTTCGTGTTATCAGCGGTGCCTGGTAACACGCACTGGTAACAGAACGGTCATCAGTTTGAAAATAGCCAATGCCAAAAAAAAAAAAAAAAAAAAATTCATTTCAGTAGATTTTTTTAAATTTTGAAAATGAACTTTATGTTAACAAACACTGACTTTATAATCATTGAAATTGCCAGTACATTTTTTTGGAACACCCTTTATTTTGGAACTCTGGGGTATATCGAAGGCATGCAAATGTTAGGGGAAGGCTTAGAGTATAAATTGTTGTTAATTTCTATCAATTTTAGTTCTTGGTTCTGTTTTCTACCTACCTCCTACCTCCCAGCCCTGAGGTGGTTACTGTTACTAAGGCAAAAAGGACCCTGTCCTCCAGATATTCGTACCCCTGCTCTGATTACTGTTTACTCTTTCTGGCTTCACATGTGCACACGAAGAGGTGATTTCCAGGAGATTTAAAGGCCAGTGTACTTTCCCCTTGCCCTTCTTCCTTTTTTTTCTCTTTTTGTCTTTTTCCTTTCAGGAGCCAGACATTAAAGACTAGACTATTCAAAAGCAACTGTACATAAAAGTGAAATTAAAAAGTCACTTCACATGCCCAGGGAAAGGTACAGGAGTTTAAAATATCAACTAAATTAGTACATCTTATTCAAACTGAGCAAGGCTTAAAAAACAGAAGCAAAAATTACTCACAGCATAAAATACACAGATTAAATCACCTCAGCTTTACAGATTTCAAAAATATACAAAAACTATTCAAGAAGAAATACATAAAATAAATAGCCTTGTATCTGTTAATAAAATTAAATTTATTGTTTAAAACTTTCCCAAGAAGAAAATGTCCAGCCCAGATGGTTTCACTAATAAATGCCACTAAATATTAAAAACTATTATATCGCCATATACAATAACTGAGTCAAAATAAATCACAGACCAAATGGATAACCTCAAATTCTAAAATATCTTTTCAAAACCATTGTGAATTTAGGTTTTTAGAGGTCAGTAAAAACACAATCATTAAAAAACCCACAGGTAAATTGGATTTCATCAAAATTCACAACTTCTGTTTTTTAAAAGATACTTCTCTGAAAAAGACAAAGAAAATTGGAAAAAAATTGTAAATCATATATCTGATATGGTATGAGAACCCAGATTTTAAAAAGCAAAGGACAACTCTCACAGCTCAATAATAAGGGTGGAGGGGGAAAGAGTTTTTTTTTTTTTTTTTTTTTTAAATGGACAAAAGACTTGAACAGACATTTCATCAACAAATCTACATAGAACTAATAAGCAAGTGAAAATGTTCTCAACATCATTAATTAGGAAATAGCCAAATTCAAACAATAAGATACTATTATATACCTTTCAGAATGCCTAAAATGAAAAATATGGAACATAAAACAAAATGTTGGTTAGGATCAGCAGCTGCAATCATCAGGCACAGCTGGTGAGAATATAAAATGAAGCAACCACTTTGGAAAGCATTTATTTAAGTTAAGCATACACCTGTAAGTTTACTCCTACTCCCAGGATAAATAAAAGTATATGTCAAAAATAGCTTACTAAAATATTTTATGTGCAACAGTAAAAGATGGGAAACACCACAAATATGTATCAACTTGGAAACAGATGAACATTGTATATATATCCTTACTTTGGAACACTTTCAGGGAAAAAAGGGAATGAACAAATGATATGACATATGTGAATCTCCACCTAGTGTTGCTGAGTGACAGAAGCAAGCACCCCAGCCCCCAAATCATGAGTACAGCATTATTCTATGTACATAAAATTCTAGGAAAAATGAGCTAATCTACAGTAACAGAAAGCAGCTCAGTGGCTGTCTGGGACTAGAAGGGAGGCAAAGAGGTGGGAGAATGTAAATGTAAAAGAACAAGAGGAAATTTTGGCAGGGGGGATGTGTCATTATCTCAAATGTGGTAGTTTTTATAGATGAATGCATATGCCAGATCCTATCACACTGTAAACTTTAAACATGTGCAGCCTATTGTATATCAGTTATACCTCAATAAGACTGTTAAAAATTTCAAACAAGTTAAATGCATAAAAATAGAGGTGATATAATTGGCATATATTCCTCCATCAAAGCAACCCCTCCACACTTAAAGATGTCTACACTCTTCTACAAAGATCTGTTTCCCATAAAAAGGCAATGTTGTATGATATTTGATCTTGGAATACAAAGATATAAATTATAGTCCTCATTTGACAATATTTTGTAGGTGACCCTGAATTATTAACCTTTATGTTTTTTTTCATTTCCCTTTTTAAAGTTGGAAGGCAGAGCGATTTCAAATTTTTATACAGTTTAACACTGTAATTGCAAAGAGGTCTGTGATGGTCTGCTGTGGATTTTAGCATTTACAACTATAGTTATAAGAATTCTCCTTTTCAGTGTCTCTACATTCAATCCAGATTATTTTTAAATGATAACTAATCTATGGAAAAAAGATTCTATGCTAGTTAGGAATTCAAGGGCATAAGCTAATATTTAGTAAGGATGTGCATAGCTGTATATAGTTGTATCAAATGATACAAACTGAAAATTACAGTTATCCTTACCATTTTCTTTAAATGTACCTAATGATATGATCTACAAATGATTTTTAGTTATCGTGAAAATGCTTAAAAAGAGCAACCAATAATCTACTTTTCAATTTTCCTTGTTTTACTTTTTTTCCTACATTTTATCTGCTGTGCACAGAATATTAGCCAGGTACTTAAATTCTGAGCATAGAACAAAATCAAATTGTTTCCGCAATTGCTACACATCTTCACAAGAGACAGAAAGAGACAAGCTGAAGCATGTGCTAGCAATGAAAACTTTTTTTTCCCATAGGAAAACAGTACCTAAAATATAACTTTATTAGAACCTTTCTTTAAAATTTCAAATTGATTGGCACTGTGTTTTGAAAGGAGATTTAATCACTTTAGTTTCATCGGGATGTGGCCAAAGTTTTTTGTTTATTTTATTATTCATAGTGTATCATACCCCAAAAGAATAACAATGACATCAATTTTGGAGTATTCTCAGAAGCTGATAATCCATATTAAAAAATGAAAACCCTCTAAATGGTCATTTAATGGGAAAAAATAAAAAACAAGCTTTGCCATAGATAATCTATGAAATTTACAGAATTTAAAAAATATAGATTGTTAATATATATTTTCAATTCATTTTTGTAGTGTGTCATATAGAGACTTGAAAGATAGAGGAATGTTCTATACTGAGTGTGAAATATAGTCAAATGTAGAATAAACAATTTACATTAAAAAATATGTTTTTCTATATAATTAAATTCATTTAATTAGTTAATCCTTTTCACTAAATGTATTACATTAATCTGACATTTTGAATTAATACAGCTGATGGATGCTCTAGAAATCAAACATATATATACTATACTCTCATTTTTTGATGAAGATAAAATATAGCTAAATGAAGTGAGAGATCTTTTTAAAAACTATTTTTATCCTAAGAGCACATAAAAATATGTCAACTACCCTATCTAATAAGGTTAAAATTTAATAAAACTATACATGAGTGATTTTTAAAAATAAAAGAATGAGAGAGCAGGTTTCTTAGGCTTCCCAGAGCTTTTAAAATAATTTGCCAACAAACACAGTCTTTTTTTTATTATAAAATATGTTAAAACATAATTTTAGAGTGACTAAACTTTATTAAGCATTTTTAACAAAATCATTTTTTAAGAAATAAAATGACTAACATTTTTATATTTTAATATATGTATATTAAAAAAGGAGTCCATCACATTCGTACAAAACAATATTCTCTAAGGAAAGGTTTAACTAATCTTAGAAATCCTTTCATGACAAGCGCATCCATGAATCTCTAAAGCAGATAATTTAAAAAAAGAATGTAACAAAAGTATTATTTCACAACCTAGCTTTGCAAAAGCTAGTTAAAATAATTAGGTAAAACTTGAAATGTATGAGTTTCCACCTGTAGGTGTTATATTTAATATTATACCAGAAGTTAGAAATCCAAATTACATTTAATTTATTATAATATATACCTACATATTTATAAAAAAATGTTTTTACCCTGATCACATGAATTCAGTTTTATTTCATTTTAACTTTCATATGACAGGCCAAACCATCATCTTTTATTAGTTTCACTCCATACCATCTTGAAATGATAGTTTTCAGTAAAACTATCTGTGGAGATAAAGTTATTTCTGTCCCAATAATCTCTAATTCAAAAGTGTTCTATATTCTTATGCATGAAAAATGGCATCCGTTTTGAAAATATATCTAGTATTCTAATAGCTAATAAAACACATCTAATATTCTATGAATATTATTCTTAGAATTTTCTAATACATAATCAAAATTTGATACAACAGGCATACAATTGTTATTGAACTTTCATCTGTACATGGTGCCCTTAAGTGCTGACATGCAAGTAAGTCTTGGCCAAACTGTAGTCATGGTCATAATTAAGACTCCGCACTCATGAGCTCACCTCTCAAGAGCTTTCCCTGAATCCCTACCCCCGCAAAAATTCAGCTAAACCTTCTCTGCAGCACTCCATGAACTTGAACCCACACCTAATTATTCAACCACAGCCTGCAACTCTTGGGCGCACTCTTTACATTTTACGCTGTGCCCTCTGCAGTGTAATAATCTGTGTCTATGTGGGGTTGTTTATGATACAGTAAGGTCTTCCCATACTTCACCCAGCGCTTTTTGCAAGGTTGGTGCTCAATAGATATTTGATGAATTAACACCTGCAGGTACTAACTAATGAATCTAATAATTAGCATTTACAGTTTTTCTAAAGATTATAACTAGAAATCCAAAGGAGTTCTATAAGCTTGAAAAAAAAAAAGTTTTCGAAACTAAAGTGATACTTGCCAAATATAATGTTTCAAACAGCTGATTATAGTTCTCAATTACGCAAAACCTCCGTAATTAACTCCATTTCACAATTACATATTTAAGTATATGATTTGCAATGAGTAATTTGGTTTTGTTTATACATTTCTTTTATAAAGCTTCAAGGTATTATTTGTTTTGCCATCTATGTTTATGCTTTCTTTACCTTGATGACCAGTTACATAAGATTACAGTTTATATTTCTGACTGAGCAACTGTTATGTAAGTGTTGACCTGCATGAGAATTGCACATTGAATAATCAGGCATGAAAAAATTATGTCAAAGTGAAATAAATGTATGCATCCAAAAATGTGCACTAATAGTCCATCTAATTCAATAAAAAAAGATTGAAGTGCCTCTAGTTGTTAGATTATAGAGAATAGAGGATATGTATATAGAAGAAAAGAATATTACCTAACTTCCTAAAATAAAAATAATTTCTCATTTTCATTTGTTTTGCAACTTTGATTGTATATGAATTTAGCAAACATTAATTTCCGCAAGATTTTTTATTGTATAATAGATGCTAGGCCTAGTGATGATTTCTTCAAGTTAAATATGATGAGACATGGACTTCACCCTTGTGAAACTCAACTGTGCAGTGAGTTTAAATCACCTGCCATATTGATGTTCTTCCCGAATTTCACATGCCCTACAATGAATTATATAATAAAAAGGGCTTCACTGGGTTGTGCAACGTCTCATGACTTCAAAATATTTGGCATGGAAATGAAGAACACACTATTCTCCCACTCTCTGCTTCATATCCCTACAGAATTCTGATTTAAAGATCATTTCTCATTTTGAAATCTGTACTATATTCTATGTATCACCAGCTTTATACCATATTAAAATCTGATTTCACTATTATCAACCAAGTACCACATATATACATATAAGCAATTAAAAAATATAAAAGCAGAACAGTTAAAAAATAAAAATAAAACTATATAGTACCCATGTAATAGGAATTTTAGCTGAGGAGCAGCCTAGTTTTTACAGTTTTATATCTTAAATTATTTGGAAGCTGTTATAAATGATACTGCTTTGTAGACAAATTCTAGTTCAAAGTTAGAGGTTATTATTATTTCATAGCAAGTTTCATAAGATTTCAAGCAGATTTTACACTTAAAGGATCATGGAGAAGTTGCACAAAATATTTTCACGTGTTCGTTTGGTAACACGATCACATGTGCTCAACGTTAACAGGGATGTGATAAGAGCTCACAGGCTGTCACTTCAAAACAACTCGCATATGAACAATTCAGTAGACAGAAGGGCCTATAGGTAAGATGTTTTTAAATACCAGAAAAAGAATACCATTTTATGATTTACACAAATGGTTTCTTTCAAAGGTCACTTGCTCTGATATTAGTTAGAATTTTAAGTAGCATAGTTGTTTTCTTTGGACACAATATATTTCCGTCTTTACATGAGCAGTGGAAGAGAGCAGGTATTAAGGGGAAAGCAGGGAGAGGGCTCTGGTTGCTTTCGGGAGAATGGCCAATGCAGATCAGAGTGTAGAGAGAATAAAACGTAGGACCCGACACTGAGATAATCAACATCTGTGAGGGAGACACTGTGCAAAGTGCACTGGCACACTTCCAGCTCAGCATGTAAGGAGCTTGGAAGTTACCCTGTGCCAACAAGTAAAAGCCTGAACAGACTGAAATGCTAACGATTCTTTTTGTTTTCCTAAGAGAGGGGACGACACAGAACAAACCACTGCCCCCAAGTTTGGAGGGACAGGCAGGTGAACACAGGGAGTCAAGTCCTACCTGTGCACAGGCTCGGGAGGGGAAGCCGCTGAGGAAGAAGGATCCTAAGGGATCTCGTG
Organism: Miniopterus natalensis; assembly: GCF_054644295.1. Lineage (NCBI taxonomy): Eukaryota > Metazoa > Chordata > Mammalia > Chiroptera > Miniopteridae > Miniopterus > Miniopterus natalensis. The sequence goes on from NC_142082.1 coordinate 46,701,243, forward strand.
AAGGCAGGTCCTCCACAGCCACTCACCTTGCTGTCCTTGATTTCGAGGTTGCGTGTGGGCTGCCACCAGAGGCGCAGGGGTGGCTGAGCGCACTGGGGTTGGCCATCACCTCGCAGGACACCTCCGTCTTGCTGCAAGTCAGGCTGGCGGGCTAGGACCCTCCGGCCTGCAGCGAGGCCTCAGCGGGCTGTGGCCAGGTCCGTGCTCCCTGTGGATAGAAGGCAGGTGTCAAACTGGGGCTCTTCTTATTGGATATGAGGGCTGCTGGGAGAAAAATCCATCTGTAATTGATGATGTATTGGAGGCTCGGTGATGGTGACTCTGAGGGTTAAAAACTCCAGGAGGACCCACTCAAAGAGGAGCCTTCATAATATTGTGGAATTTATCTCTAGGAGCTTGACCAAGTTCGTACAATAAATACTGGAGAAAAATTCCCTTCTTACATGGGGAAGGGAAAGGAACATTTTGAAATATTGGTGATCACTCTGGTCTTAACAAGCCCTTCACTCAGGGGAAACCAGTTAATAAGAGCCTAACCTACCCAAGGAATTATCAGCGTCTAAATGCCCTGGGGGAAGGGGAATATCCAACTCCAGAGCCAACTCTCGACATCCAGTCTCACTTAAAGGGGAGCAAAACCTTCATGAGAAACTCCTGTGATATTCACAGTTTAGAGATGCAGGCTAACCGAAAGACTGAGCCCCCATCAGGGGCTCTAGAACACTTTCCCTCACCCCACACCCCACCACCACATTACCAAAGTCCTCTTTGCAGAAGCGTCTTGACCCAGGACATTATACCAGCTATGAAGGAAAAGTTACAAAGGTATATTACAAGACAACACTTGAAGAGACCCAGCAAGCATCAGAACCAGACATAGGAGGGATGTAGGAATTACCATACTGGAAATGTTAAACAACTGTGATTAATATGCTGAGGGCTGTAATGGATACTGCGACAGCATGCAAGACAGATGGCCAATGTAAGCAGAGAGGTGGAGGCCTAAGAAAGAACTAAAAAGAAATGCCAGAGATAAATAGCATCCTAACAGAAGTGAAGAATGCCTGATGGGCTCATTAGTAGAACAGACACAGCTGAGGAATAAAACTTCTGAGCTAGATGATATCTCAACAGAATCCCTGAAAACCAAAAGGGCAGAGAACCAAAACTGAAAAAACAAACAAACAAAAAACCCGAATGGAAAATCCAAGGACTGTGGGGCAACTACAAAAGGTGTAACATGTGTAATAACAAAGTAAATTAGCAGAAATGGGCCATACCTAAGAGGGGGAACCAGAATATTGAATCATACATGGAGATCTAATGAAGACATCAAGTAAAGAAGTACATGAGCAAGATTGCCAGTGGTGACAAGAGGTCAAAAAGAACAATCCTGCCTGGCTGGGCGTGGTTCAGTGGTCGAGCATCGACCTGTGATCCAGGAGATAGTGGTTCGATTCCTGGTCAGGGCACATGCCCCGGTTTTGGGCTCGATCCCCCAGCAGACGGCCTGCAGGAGGCAGCCGATCCATGACAACTGTCATATCATTGATATTTCTATCTCTCCCTTTCCCTTCCTCTCTCCCTGAAATCAATAAAGATACATTAAAGAAAAAAAAAGAATAAGCCTGAAAGATGTCTATTAGAGAAAATGGCAAAGAACATATGAATATCCTAAAGAAGTTTGTTTTAAAGGAGCAGTGAACAAAAAGGTCATATTATAGTGGGGTGAAGCCTGAGTTGGGACGGATGAAATCACAGCAGTGAGTGTAACCCTATATGTCATGCAGGATGACACTGATTTCCCTTGAGCACTTTCTCCAGCTGATTTGCTTCATACTAGTGTAATTTATTGAGGGGTTTTAAATTGGGTGAAAAGACAAAAACTCTATCTTGCTACTGAGGCAGAGATTTAATTACCATTTTCACTTCATACATTAGATATTTTTCACTCAGAACATTTTAATGCAGAAAATGCACTTTACTATTAACATTAAAAATCATATATGTGTTGACTGATGTTTGGCCTTTAAGCATTATGAAAATTTGGGAAATGCAGTTGTATGTATAAGTTTGTGTTATACATATATCATCACAGGGCTACAGTGTCTTAAATTGAAAAAATTTTTAAAAATATATTTTATTGCAAAATAGTTTCTAAACACCCAAAAGATTATAGTGACCATCTTCTATTTACCTTTTCATATCTATTTACCTTTCCATATCCACTCTAGATGTTTCTTCCTGCTCACTGTCCTAGGAAACTAACCTAAATAAGGTATAAAAATACTTCTCTTTGTCCATTAGCTTCTGGCTTAAACGTAAAAGGTAAACCTGCTAAGAGATTAGAGCAAGAGAGTGGAGTGAATGCAGGGTCCCTGTTATCTTTCCCCAGCAGGTTTGCCTTGGTTTGGCTGTGTCCCTCATCTGAAGATTACTGTTCCCCTCAGGCAGCCCTTTCTGGTTCTCTCTTTGGGGGTTTGGTAACAACTCTCTTCCCTCTCTTTGGCAGCATTAAATCTCTGTTAATATTAACCTCGGGACTATTGCATTAGCCCTTGTGTTTTCTCTATGCCCTGCCCATAGGACCTTTTAAATACTTGTTTTTACCATTCCCTCTTCAAGTTACACTAATTTGAATGTGTCAATAATTTCCAGCTGGCAAACTGACTACTACAATGATATACTTTTCAAGAAAATCATACTAATTTGTTGTATATTGTAAAAATGTTGTATAGTAATATTAGACAATCAATTTTCTGAGCATATGAAAATAATGACATTTAAATTTTATTTTTTTTAAAACTAATTCTCATTTGCCCCCTAGACACATATGTGATTCAGTTCCTTCTAACTTAGATTTTAGTACTGAGTCACCTTTGGCTAGGTACATATAAGTGAATATATACCAAGAACTTGAACTATATAATAGTAAAAGAAAGAAAGAAAGAAAAAAAGAAAGAAAGAAAGAAGAAAGAAAGGTTAAGAATGATTTAGGAGGAAGAATATATGAGAGTCAAATGTTACTTTAATACTGGGTAATAAAAACTTAAGTAATGAAAAATTTCTCACTTGAATTAGTTTTTTCTAAAACTTATTCCCATTCTTATAAATACCATCAGTTGAATAACCAAAACTGGAAATAAGGATGTGAATCTAGAGACCTTCGTCTTATTCAGTTCCTGGAATCCAATTTTTCACTAAGATCTAAGTTGCAAACACCTTTAACATGTCTTTTATATGTCCCCTTATACCCACCATGACTACCAATGGTCCAGGCCAAGCTCTCACTATCTCCCAACTGAAATATTCTAACATTAATCATGATCATTTCTTTTTCATGCAATAGCTGTTTAAATTAACCAAATGTTGAAATTAGTGAATATTTTCATATAGCTCCCTGTGGAGGATAATATTTGATCCATGACTAGAAGGAGGTGGAATATTTATACCTACTTTTTTTGGGAACATGAAGTAATAGCCAGTGAAATGGCCCTGAGGTGGGAATGCACCTGGCATATTGAAGGACATGAGGAGAGTCCAATGTGTGGCTAGATTTGATTAAATAAGGCACAGAATTTTAGACAGGAAGGTCAGATGGCATACCCTACCATTTAAGGACACAACATGGAATTTATATTTACTACTTCTACTAAGATTCAGTTGGCTATGTCTTATTTACATGCCCACTGATATCTGCAAAAGAGGCTAAAAACAACTCCTGTAGTCTATCTGAATGGCCATTTACTAAGATAAAATGTTTTCATTATGGACACTGAACATTAGAGGTTAGAATAAAATAGATTTTCTGTCACATTGTGTATATGTTTTAGTGTGTGGGGTGTGTGTGCATGAGAGAGAGAGAGAAAGAGAGAGAGAGATTTTTTACATTTTTAAGTTTGAACTGAACTGCTTTGGTTGAAGGGATAGAAGTGGGGGATAATTGCAAACTCATTTCAACATCTGTCTGTAATATTCATTACATCAGTCATCTTGTAGATTCCAAATAGCACAATATGGTAACTAACATATAAAAGAAAAACTTGATAAATTCAATAACAACTTTTGAAAATTATTTAAGGAAATTGTATCTGACATAAAATACGTGACAACTGTATACAAGTAACTATATATGAAATTGCATTTAGAAAGCATGGTTACTATTAACTTTTCATGAGTCAGGCATTGCTTCATGATGACGAGTTGTATGCAGCTTGTGTTTTAAGAAAAAGGCAATGGGACAAACTGAAGTGACTGATCAGGGATATAAAATAAAATCTTCAACTGCAGACTATACTATATATAAAATTAACTGCCAAAAATGTGAAAAGCAACAGATGGCCAACAAGAAAATATTGCATTTAGTTAATCAGGTTTGTTATTAGCTAGGAGATAGAATTTTAATCTAAACATCTAAACTTGCATATAAGATGCACAAAGATGATTCACAAATATGAGATTTCTAAAGTTTGTAAGGTACATAAAGAAAAATTTCTATATGCAGAAAAGAACTGGTAACTAATGATAATGTTACTCACATAAAGTCATGCTGAGATCATGTCCTAAAATGTAAGAACTTAAAAATAAAAAGAGATTTGGGGGAAAAACAAAGAGCAAATATTGATTAATCAGATGACGTTGCTTCTGAAGTTCATTTTTCAATTTAACAGAAATCCCCAACAAGTTTTAATGCATGCCAATTAAGTGCTTTCATAGACAAAATCTGGATGATATATGCACCTCAAACAAATAAAATACTCATATCTTAAAGCCCTGAGAAAATATTCATAGGAAAAAGGTGTATTATTTACTTATTGCTGCAAAAGAAACCACCCAAGAATTGGTAGCTCTAAAAGTAAGCATTTATTATTGTTAACAAGCATATAAGCCTAATAAGCTAAACTTGTGGTTGTAGTGGCTCATCTGGCCTCAGCTGTGCTTACTCATGCATTAGGGTTAAGCTGGCAAGAACACGGCAGGCTGGCTGATTTATAATGGCACCACTCTGTGTGTGGAAGTTGGCTGGCTGTCGGCCAGCAAGGCTTGTTCTCAGGGCTCGGTGTACATCCTAGAGAATGGTATGAACTATGCAAAACTTTCAAGGCCTGGACTTACAAGACTCATTGATACTGTACCACTCTGACTCATCGCACTAGTCAAAACAAATCATAAGGCCATCCCAGATTCATTTCCAGTGGGAAATAGATACCGTTTAATAGACCTATAAAGTCATATTACATGGTGCATAGGATACAGAGATGGGAACAATTTTAGAAACCAATTTATCATGCTCTGCTCGATGCCCTCAAAATGCATGCCTTTCACAGTTGCAAAGTACATTCTGTTTACCTCAAGAGGCTCTACAGACACATCAAATCATGGCATTAGGTTGAAAATCCAGAATATTATGATCTACATCAGTCCAGATGGAATTGTTCAGATGCATCATTTCTTGACCTGAAGACCTACAATTTAAAAAGACAATTGATCTGTCACCCAACACACCCAAAATGAAATGATGAGACAGAGGCAGAATAACCACAATAGATACTCATTTATCACAGGAAAGAATGAGAGGTACAAAGCAGTCACTGCGGATACATCTGGGCATACATTACCAGGCTAGTCTACCCTAAGAGTAAGAAGTGTTGCATTAATAGACTTAATTTCTGCTCTCTGAGAGAGTCTCCCCCATTCACAATTTAAAGGAATCTTGCTCTCTCCCTTTAGGACATTTTCCCCCTCAAATAATATTTAGACAACTTCTTCCATGTCTATAATTCCCTAATTATTGGGTATCAAAACCAAGACTAATTGAACAATTTAGTACTAAACTAAGTAAATAATTAGCATCTACAGAAATCTATAACTAGAGTGGTCTGTATCTGGACTAGGTAGAAATAGTGTTTAATTTTTACCTTAACATTGGCATGTAAACTTTATGTGAATTCAACAGAAAAAATTTATAATGGTTTTACATTGCCTGACTAGATGGGTTATAGAAAAATGCTATGGCACTGAGATAAAGGACTCTATTTCCACAAATGTTTTGACACTCTATCTTGGGAGCTGTGAAGCACTGTATACTTAAAACCACAATGAAGGTTTTAATTTATAGTTCAATTATTCCAAGTTTTGAATAAAAACATATCAGCAAACTAGAGTGCAAGTTGATTTAGTGTTGTTGGCAGATCCTCTGGGGAATTCCTTGTTCATTGCCCTCATTGGTTACTTATGAAGAGAAAAAAAAAAAAAAAGATTTCTATCCATAGAAAGTTAGGGATCAAGAGACCTCTTTAAAGTCTTAATGATATCCAGTCCTCTTTTGTCCTGTTGGAGGCTCGTGCTCTTTATCAACAAAATGATTTCAACAAATGTGTGGGCTTCCTATGAGCCTGATTGTAATCAATTCCATTTGATAAAAGCCAAACCCACATAGAGCTGTTACAGGACGGGGCCCAGCCCTGAGCAGGTCTGCCCCAGGCTGTCCTATCCTGTGTGGGTCTTTGACCTCGTGTAGGAAAGATTTTACAACAGGAGTCCAGATGGATTTGAGAGTATGTTTTGTAATGCTAGGGACAATGAAACAAAGGAAGAAATTAGGGTAGAAGAAACAGCAGGGGAGAACCTAGGCAGTGCTCCGCTTTGGCTCTCTAGAAATATTATAGGAAAGCAGCGAGTCGGTGGGGCTGCTTTAGCTCACTGGGAAGTCAGAGAAAAAGGGCGTCTTGGAGACAGGATCAGGAGGTGAGCCAGTGCTGAGCTGCCACTGTCTACTGCCCCCTGGCTGCCAGTCTCACGGGGACCCTTAGAATTTAGGAAGAAATAAAAAAAGTTCATGCCCAGGAATGGACATGGGCGTGCTCTAGAGCAAACCCTCATTAAATCTTTGTCCTGAGGGCTTTTTATCTTTTTTTTTTCCCCTTGCTGGCAAGAATCTTAAGGGGAGTGTTTCAGTAGAGTATTCATCAGCTTTCCAGGGGCATTTTTAGTATGCTCTTGCATCAGAATGAGTGTATAGGGAAGTTTGGATTATCCTTTGGCCTGTTTTACTTTTATTTAGGTTTGTCTGACATTAATGAGGATTTTGTAATTTGTTCCCCAGCTTCATCTGTCCTTGGCTTTAGCTGGCACAAACGGCATTAATTGGGTCTTTGTTTCCTATTTTCTCAGGCCAGGGTGATTTAAACTATGTATTTTCTTATTAGCGGGGAGGGTATAAACCACTTGCTCTCAAATGTACTTGGTTAGTTAGGGAAGATAAGGTCTTGCAATTCACAAGCTGGCTGCAAGCTGCCCAAACTGTTTGGCCTTGTTTAACTTTGTTTCAGTTTCCACATTCCACTTGCCCAGAGATTTTCCCAGCTTCTTACTATTCTGCTGCAGAGCAAGCCCAGGACCTCTGAAGCTTCCCAAACTCCCAAACTGGATTGAACCTGTGAGATGTAATGATTACAATGTAACTAGAATTACCTAAAATGTTTAGGTTTAAGATTCATAGTTAAAATTTTCTGATTTGAGAAATTGTACTTTTTTAGAATAACTCTCCCACAGAAAAACTGAAAAGTAAAAAAATAAAAAGCAGTTAATAAAAGGTTCCAGGGAATATTAGAGACAAAAGGACTTGTGTGGCAAGAAGCTAGAAGGAAGGAAGTTCAAACTTGTAGGCCTTTTATTTAGCACTGTTTTCACCTCAAGGCATTTCCAAATTGGAAATGAGAGACTAAAAAGCAGAGATTTTGATAAGCTATTGAAACTACATAGAGAATATTCACTTCAGTAGATACCAAAAAAGAGACTCCAAGGAATTCACCCTGGGATTTTCATTTGGAACAAGTTCTAAGTAAAAGATGAACTGAAAATTTAACAACTAGCCTAAAGCCTAAAACCTAGATTTAATAATTTCTATCCTAATTGGTTTAAGGTGTTCTGTACCCACCCCCCCGCCACCCACAGCTTAGCTGCTTAGCAGAGGACAATAAAATCCTTCCTGAAGATAGAAAATAGCATCCTGATCTCAAAAGTGTTTCTGCATAATTATACATTTGAGTGTGATATTGAATCAGAAAAAAATGCAAATGCACAAGAATTGACTAAAAACAAAAAACAAGTAAACAATAGAAACAGATGAACAATATTCAGGTGTTTTGATCCAGATATGAGAGTCATCAAACAAGAACTTTGAAGTAACTGTATTTGATATGTTTGACAAATTAAATGACAATGTAGAGAATTCTGGGGGAAAAAACACACACACTGAAAACTATAAAATAATCTAGTAAAATTTTTTTATTGTTATTGAATTAAATTTTATTAAAATGGTGGAATTATGGGGTCAATAATATCTGGACTTAAATTAGAGTTTTTCTTAAAATTATGCTAAACAACAAATAAAATGTGAAAAGAGCTTTCCATCTTCTCTAACTCAGTTAGTTGGGCAAGACCCAGAGTCAGCTTTAACGTCTTTAGCAAAATGTTTCCATCAACAGCTTGTATTCGACACGTGTGTTTCTTCACCTACAGTGGAAAGACTGACCGAGGCAAACAGAGAACGAACCACGTGAGTCCTCCTCTCCCTCTTATAACCTAGTATTTTTAAGATGCAAAAACAATTAAGAATGAAATGGATGAGACTACAAATTGGTGAGATAACCACCTTCACCATTACATAAAGCATGATTAAAGAAACAAAATATGCAAAACCAGATAAAAACACTACAAAGAAAGAAAATTACAGACCAATATCCCTGATGAACATAGATGCTAAAATCCTCAACAAAATACTAGCAAACCGGATCCAGCAATACATTAAAAAGATCATACATCATGACCAAGTGGGATTTATTCCAGGGATGCAAGGCTGGTACAATATCCCCAAATCAATAAACGTGATACACCACATAAACAAAATGAAGGACAAAATCATATAATCATATCAATAGACACAGAAAAAACATTTGACACAGTCCAGCAAACCATTTCTGATAAAAACTCTCAGCAAAGTGGGAACAAAGGGAATGTACCTCAACCTAATAAAGGCCATATACGACAGACCTACAACCACCATCATACTCAACGGGCAAGAACTAAAACCATTTCCCTTAAAAACAGGAACAAGACAGGGGTGTGCACTTTCACCTCTTATTCAACATAGTACTGGAAGTCCTAGCCACAGCCATCAGACAGGAAGAAAACATAAAAGGTATCCAAATTGGAAAGGAAGAAGTAAAACTGTCATTATTTGCAGATGACATGATATTGTACATAGAAAACCCTAAAGACTCCATCAAAGTACTACTAGATTTGGTAAACGAATTTGGCAAAGTAGCTGGATACAAAATCAACATCCAAAAATCAATGGCATTCTTATACACCAATAATGAACTTTCAGAGAGAGAAACTAAAAAAGCAATACCATTTACCATTGCAACTAAAAAATTAAGATACCTAGGAATAAACTTAACCAAGGATGTAAAAGACCTGTACTCGGAAAACTACAGGACACTGGAAAAAGAAATAGAGGAAAATTTAAACAAGTGGAAGAATATACTGTGCTCATGGATTGGAAGAATTAATATCATTAAAATGTCCGTACTACCCAAAGAAATTTATAGATTCAATGCAATTCCTATGAAAATACCAACAGCATATTTCACAGACCTAGAACAAACATTGTGAAAATTTATATGGAACCAAAAAGACCCCGAATAGCTGCAGCCATCTTGAGAAAAAAGAACAGAGTGGGAGGGATCACTTTGCTGGATATCAAACTGTTCTACAAAACCATTGTAATCAAAACAGCCTGGTATTGGTACAACAGGCATATAGATCAATGGAACAGAACAGAGACCCCAGAAATAGACCCACACCATTATGGTTAGTTAATATTTGACAAAGGAGGCAAGAGCATACAATGGACAGAATACAGTCTCTTCAATAAGTGGTGTTGGGAAAATTAGACAGGTACATGTAAAAAAATGAAATTAGACCACCAACTTTCACCATACACAAAAATAAACTCAAAATGGATAAAAAAATATATAAGTTGTGAAACCATAAAAATTCTGGAAGAAAACACAGGCAGTAAAGTCACAGACATCCCACGTAGTGGAATTTTCACTGATACATCTCCTAGGGCAAGAGAAACAAAAGAAAAACTAAACATATGGGACTACATCAAACTAAAAACTTCTGCACAGCAAAAGAAAACATCCTCAAAATAAAATCACCCCACAGTATAGGAGAACATATTTAGCAAGGATGTATCTGATAAGGGGCTAATTTCCAAAGTGTACAAAGAACTCATACTACTCAGCAAGAGGAAGACAAACAATCCAATTAAAAAATGGGCAAAGGACCTGAATAGACACTTCTCCATAGAGGACATACAGATGGCCAAGAGACACATGAGAAAATGCTCAACTTCACTAATCATCAGGGAGATGCAAATTAAAACCATAATGAGGTATCACCTCACACCTGTCAGAATGGCTGCCATCAACAAATCAACAAACGACATGTGCTGGTGAGGGTGTGGAGAAAGGGGACCCTAGTACACTGCTGGTGGGAATGCAGACTGGTGCAGCCACTATGGAAAACAGTATGGAGGTTCCTCAAAAAATTAGAAATGGAACTGATTTTGACACAGTGATTCCACTTCTAGGAATATACCCTAAGAATCCTGAAACATTCATCAGAAAGGATCTATGTACCCCGATGTTCACAGCAGCACAGTTTACAATAGCTAAGATCTGGAAACAGCCCAAGTGCCCATCAGTAGATGAGTGGATAAAAAAGCTGTGGGACATTCACACCATGGAATACTATGCAGCTATAAAGAAGAAGGATCTTGTACCCTTTTGGACAGTATGGAAGGACCTGGATAATATTATGCTAAGTGAAATAAGCCAGTCAGAGAACGACAAACATCACATGATCTCACTTATAAGGGGAATCTTAAGAACTTAACAAACTGATGAACAGAAACAATTCAATGACATGGGAGCATAGATCAGACTGATGAATCTCAGAGGGATGGAGGAGGGCTGGTGGGTGGAGGGGGAGAGATTAACCAAATAACTTATTTGCATATATGCACAACCCAAGGACATGGACAATGGTGAAAAGAAGGACTGGGCAGGGGGTGGGGTGGAATGTGTCACTGGGGAGAAAAAGGGACATCTGTAATATTTTCAACAAAAAATAAAAAAGAAACAAAATATGACTGGAGACTGAGAAACTGAAGACATTCTCCACAACTCTTTCATTCAACTGTAAGCCGACTAACCTTTAGTTTACTGAAATAAACTGCATTGTCCTTTGGTTAAAATAGGATGTTAGACATTTGTCAGCAAAGAGAGATGGTGCTTACCACCTCAAATCTCTAAATAATTATATTCCAAAGCTATTTAACTTGTGTATTTTAATGTATTCACTTCCTCCTTAATTTAACAAACTTTTTGTTTATTTGTAAACTCATATGATAAGCATTTAGGATTAACATTAACAAAGCACGAGTGATGTGCATGGACTCCAAGACATAAGCAATTTGGACACTAAGATATGCAAAAAAAATATTTATATATATATACACACACACACACACATTTTACTTTGAATTGTGCAATATAATAATTAAAATAATTTTAAAATACACTCAAAATTTGAAAAACAAATTCATATTTTGTAACCTCATTTTGCAAACTGAAAGTTGACAAATCACATGTTATATACTGTGTACATTAGAAATTATTGTCTTATAGAGGGAATTCAGTCATTCCATTCCATTTTACACTAAGTAGAACTTGTTAATACACAGAAAAGTACATGATTAATATCAACTCATCTCAGTGAATGATTTATTATTATTCTCATTATAATGGCAAATTAAACGTGGGCAGACACAGCACACAGCCATTCATTCTGAAAGAAGAATGAATAAATCAATGTTGGTATACTAGAGAGATCTGAATGATGACTATTTGGAGATAAGCCTAAAATGAACAGATAAATTTGTTTACTAGGAGTCTAGATGTTAAGCTAAAGAGTAACTTTTGGGACTAGGCCCAGGCATCATTTCTATCTCAATTTGGATTTCTTTATTTTCAGGAAATAATGAACTGATTACACTTAGCTCCCAGCTAACAGCTAACTCAAAATTAAGGTAACACAAAATTTCATTTGCTATATTTTCTCCATATCACCCACCCTATTTCTCATGCTTCAAACTTGTAAGTCATTATTTTTGTATCCGCCCTGTTTATTCCTGTGTTTCACGGTAAGAGCCTGAAGTCACTGTTACTTCCTTTATTCTATAGATTCACTTAGGTCCCATCTATTCCTTCTTTCCGTGTGAAAATATTCACTTCTCTCCATTTCACTTCCCAAAGCTATAGTCCAAACTATGGTCTCTCACATGTATTACCATAATTTACGTCTTCCTTCTCTCTTTTCTCTGTACACCCAGTGTAACCTATTTTAAGAACATATCCAAATGTGTTACTCCCATGTTGACAAGCCCCAGTGAATTTCCATGGCACTGAAATTCTTACCATGGCCTAAAAAAACTATCTATTAGCAGTTTCCTGATTATGTGTCCAATCTTACTTCTTTTTTTTTTTTAATATATTTTTATTGATTTCAGAGAGGAAGGGAGAAGCAGAGAGAGACAGAGACATCAATGATGAGAAAGTCATTGATCGGCTGCCTCCTGCACGCCCCTTACTGGGGAATCAAGACCCACAACTTGTGCATGTGCCCTGACCTCAATCTCCTGGATCATAGGTTGATGCTCAGCCACTGAGCAACACCAGCCGGGCTCAAATCTTATTTCTTATGTTAAGTATTTCTTTTTTCTGAATTTGTTTTCCACTTTCCCCTATCCTTCCAAGGTTAACTCACATGACATAATGCTCTTATCTAAGAAATATTTGCTTATTTCATTGTTGTGGAATCTTATGTTCATTACTATAAGTTTTAAAACATAAATTTTATATTTATACCTATGACCTATTTTGAGTTCCTTTTTAGGTACGATGTAAACATCACTTATTTTCTTCCCTATATAGATATCCAGAGGGTCTAGTAAAATATTTTGAAAGCTTGTTCTTTCCTCATTTTCTTGCTTTTCTGAAAATCATTTGCATCTATTTATTAATTCTTTAAGTTGTCCTATTGACCTTCTTATATATGATTTTGACATTACTATGTTTCTCATAATAGCTTTAGTATAATCAGGAAGAGTAAGTTGTTCAATGGTTATTATAAAAAATATTTTAAAGAATGTTGGTCATTCAAGTTCCATTTCATTTGCACATAAATTTAAACTTGTTTATTTGTATTAAACACACACACACACACACACACACAAAACAACAACAACTTTGGTATTGTACTGGAAGGCCTACCCAGAGCAATTAGGCATGAAAAAGAAATTAAAGACATCTAACTAAAGGAAAAAGTAAAATAATTTCTGTTCACAAATAAGGTGATATAATCTGTTGAAAATCCTAGTCTTCACAGACATACACACAAACTTGCTAAAAACAATAAAAAAATCAGCATATAAAATCAACATGGAAATCAGTTGTATTTCTATACACTAACGATGGAAATACCAAAATAAAAATTTTAAAAACAATTAAAATAAACATAGCATCAAAAAGAGTAAAATATTCAGAAATAAACTTAAAGTGTCAAAGACATACACTAAAAGCTACAAAATATTACTGAAAGAAATTTATAAAGATACATGTAAATGGAAAGACACCTCATGCATGGGTTGGAAGATCTAGTGTTGTAAGATGTCCAAATTACCAAAGCAATCTATAGACTCAATAATATCACTATTAAAATTCAAATGGCGTCTTTTTTTTTTTTTTTTTTTTGCAAAAAGAAAACATATTAATATTCATGAGGCATCTCAAAAGATCCCAAAGAGCACAAACAATCTTTAGAACAAAAATCAAAGCTAGAGGCCTCACACTTCCTGATTTCAAAAAAGTATATTTAAAAACTACAGTACTTAAAACAGTATGGTACTGGCATAAAACCAGACAGATAGACCAATGGGATGCAATAGAAGGGACAGAAATAAACCGTCAAATATATGGTCAAATAACCTTTGACAAGAGTGCCAAACTACACAGTGGTGCAAGGATAGGATCTACACCAAATTGTGCAGAAAACTGGATATCCACATGCAAAATAATAAAAATGGATCCTTATTTTACACAATATTAAAAAAAATAACTCAAAATAAATCAAAGACCTAAATATAAGACCTGAAAATAGAAGAAATATAGAGAAAAACATAGGAGAAATCTTTGAGACATTGAAATTGATAATGGTTTCTTGGATATGACACCATAAGCATAGGGAACAAAAACAGAAACAGAGAAGTTTGAAAATTTCTGTGCAGCAGAGAAAACAGAAAGTATAAGGTAACCTATGGGGTGGGAGAAAATGTTAGCAAACCATATATCATATAAGGGGTTAATATTTAGAATATATAAAGAAGTCCTAGAGCTCAAAGGAGGGTGGGAAGAAATTAACCAAAGACTTTATAAGCATATATGAACCACCCAGGGACATAGACAATAGACAGGTGAAGGTCTAGGGTGGGGTGGGATATGGAAGGGGGTCAGCAGAGGGAGGAAATGGGGGACATCTGTAATACTCTCAACAATAAAATAAGTTAAAACGAACAAACAAAAACCACAAAAATAATCCAATTTAAAAAAAGAGCAAAAGACAGTAATAGACATTTCTCCAGAGACATACAAGTGACCAACAGGCATATCATATGAATAGATATCCAACATGATTAATCTTTGCAGCAATGCGAATGTGACAAAAGCCACAATATGCTATCACCCCCCACATATTAGAATGGTCACTATAAAAAACAAAACAAAACACAAAATAACAAATGTTGGATGGACTGTGGAGAAATTGAAATCTTGTGTACTGTTGGAAAGAATGTAAAATATTATTCCATGATATGGGCATATATTTTAAAAATTAATTCACAAATGTATTGACATTTGTGCTTTTTAATTTTTCACTATTATGAATTATATTGATTAGAAGTTTTGCCTGTATGTGTATGTGTGTGTTTGTGTGTAAATATTTTTTCTATCCTTTGGAAAAATATGTGTAGATTTCTAATTGTATTGCAAATATATGCTTACAGTTAAAATAGAATTTCAAAACATTTTCCAAAGTGTAAAAAAGTTGACTTGGACAACAACGTGGTGATTGTGGTGGGATGGGGAGGTGGGTGAGTGGAGGCGGAAAAAGGCATAGAGGGGTAAATGATTATGAAAAAATAAATAATAATAATAAAGAAAAAAACAAAGCATGACTCAGTGGTTGAGCATGGACCTATGAACCAGGAGGTCATAGTTATATGGTTCCATTCCCTGTCAGGGCACACGCCGGGGTTGCGGGCTCCATCCCCAGCAGGGGGCGTGCAGGAGGCAGCAGATCAGTGACTCTCTCTCATCATTGATGTTTCTGTCTCTCCTTCTCCTTTCCCCTCTCTGAAATCAATAAAAGCCTATATTAAAAACAAACAAGAGCAAAAACAAAGCAAACAATTACAAAAAAAGAATTGCCATTTTGTATTCCCACCTACTCCCACCTGTAAGAATTTGAATTTCTGCACATTGTCACAAACAATTGATAATATTATTAGTCTCTAGTTTTTAATTTTATCATTCTTATGTCTGTATAATTGTAACCTTCTTTGTCTTTAATTTGCAATTTCCTGATAAACAATAATATTGCTTAGCTTTACATGTTTTAGTGGATATTTATATAACTTCTTGTGTGAAGTATCCCAAATTTTTGTTATTATTTAAATACCAGAGTATTTAAAAAATATGTTGTATAATTAAATACACACTTTACAAATATTTTCTTATTATCTTTGGACTGTCTTTTTTTCTTAACTGCACATTTCCAAACTTCATATTTCCAGCATTGTTCATTTTGAATGATCCCATTATACACAGTTAATATTTTTGTGTGTATGTGTGTTACAGAAAGGGTAGCCTAAGTGCTCAAAAGTTTTTGCTATTTATTTTTAAAAGTTTGTACTTCCAGCTCTTGCATTTAGGGTTATGTTCCATTTCAAGTTCATTTTTGTGTATTGTGTGAAGTAGCGACAGGCTTTTTATTTTTTATATATTAATATTTAGTTCTTCCAGCATCATTTATTAAAAAGACTACTTTCTCCATTGATTTACCTTGGCAGTTGTGTTAAAAATCAATTGGCCCTATAAGCATGGATCTACTGTGATCTATTGATTTTTTTAAAAATTGAGGTAACAGTGGTCAATTTGATATCTGTCGGCAGTATAGCATGCTGACCACGGACAGTCTGATTTGCATCTGTCACCACACATTTAGTCCCCTACTCATTTTGCCCTCCGCCACCCTTTTCCCCCTCTGGTAAAAAAACGATCTGCTCTCTGCATCAATGAGTTTGTTTTTGTTTTGTTGGTTTGCTTGTGTGTGCGTTTTTTCCATATATGGGTGAAATCATGTGTTTTGTACTTTTTTGTTTGACTTATTTCACTTAGCATGATACCCTCAAGAGCCACCACGTTGTCATTAATGTCACTATTTCATCGCAGCACTATTTACGATAGCTGAGACATGGGAGCACACATTTGCTGGGCATAATTTAACATTGGTTTATTTACTTATTTATTTATCTGCTTGCTTATTTAAAATGCCTTCAATATGCTGAAGAACTAAAACTTGTGCATTATTTGTACTGTTTCCCTTGACTAATTTTTATTTATATATTTCCTCTTATTTCAATAATTTATCTGGAAGTTTCATATAAAATCTTGAATTATGTAATATAAATTAATACATTATTAACTACCACATAATTCAAGGAACTTAGACAATTTTAGTCAGCTAGCAAATTCTATATATTTTGACCTAATTAAACCTTTGCTTTTAGTCATACAGCATCACTAGAGAATAAAATAGAAGTCAGATTCTTCTATAAACAAATTAGAACAAAGCTCTAATTAGAACAGTTGACTGTTCAATATGTATATATGGGCAGAGAGGAAAGAAGAGTAAATATAAAGAGAGAAAAAAATGATGAAACTCAGAAAGTAAGTGGCAAAATAGAGTAGGAGAAGAGCATTTATGACATGGAAAATAACATTAGAAATAATAATAATATCCCTTATATTTCTAAAAAAAATATTTTATTCTCTACCTATATTCAAATATTTACCTAGAAAATAACACAGATGTTATGCTTACATACAAACAGAAATATATTTCTATTATATGCATACACAAAGGCCTAAATTTATAATTTTATGTGGTGACATTTACGTCTTTCCTGACAATGCAAATAATTTGACCAACATAAAAATTATGTAAGATAAGTTATATGAAATAATTCATCCCTCAAATATCGGAACCTAGAATTAAGACATGCATACAACAGATAAAGTAGAAACCACCAAGAACTCTACAGTATCTTAAAAAGACATCACAATAATCAATTCAAATATCAGAGTAGATTTAAGAACCTAAGCTGAAATAAATTTGTAATAAAAACATCATACCATATTGTACTTTTTTATAGCTTGAAGTGTTCATTTATTGAACCTATATTTATTCTGTTACATTCCCTTGTAATAAAGATTGGGATTTTTCTCATGTTTATGATAAAATTTCCAAAATTTCAAACTTAGACCAAAAAAAAATGAGTTTTTGTGTTATTACCCCATGTAGTCCAATATTCAAGGGAATCAGTGACTGTACTATTTTCCACTTTAGGCAGTCTCTCTCATGTCATCAGGATTAAAGTCCTAAACATACATCTCACAGAATCTTTTCAGGAAGAATTTCTGTTTAGACTCTGATAATGAAGGCTACATACATGATTTTAAAGGTGGGAGAGAAGAGAAAGTCATTGTTGCTTCTGGGGCATTTAGCGGCAGGCATGGATTTGGGAGATGCTAGTGCTAGGCTGTGCTAGCAACTTTGTGTGGGTGTTCTCCTGTCCATCAGTCACGTCCGTGCTTCACACAGACCAGATAATTGACAGGAAGTCCTCTGATTCCTACAATTTATGTGCTTTTTCGAGTTGTTGAAGCTAATGGAGATTTTCCCTAACCCCTGACTACAATGCCTTATCAATGATTTTGTAGAGCTTCTACTTCTTTAGAAGGCACAGTAAACAACTGGAAAACAAACAAAAAATTTCTCTTGATGCCAAGTAACACACCAAACAACGTCTCACTTTTTTGCTGCTGTTTACTGCAAAACTCATCGAATTGTGTTCTTCCTTTCCAAGTTACTCTTCAGTGCTCTATTATGCTCAGCCCTTTCAGCTGCCTTCGCCCCCAGCAACCTACCCGCCCTCCTCTTAGTGAGGTCAGGGATCATCGCACTATTGCTAAATTTAATGATCAACGTTTATCACTCATCTCACCGGACAGTTCACTTCCCTTTGGCCAACTTCATTTATTTGGCTTCTAAGATACTATACGTTCTCAGTTTTTCTCATTAGTTCTTCCTTTTTAATCTCCTACGATATTTCATCCAGTGTCCCAGATTTCTGTTTATGGTCGTCTTCTCCATTCTGATGATCTTAATGGTATTATTCTGTCTCACAATTTTAAAATTGCCTATAATACCAATTTATGTCCCTCTCCAAAAATTACCCTTTTCCTGTTTGTATACACAATTGCCTATTGGAAATCTCCACTTGAATACCTAATAAAGATCTTAAATTTGAGGAAGGGGTAGGAGAAAAACAGAGAAGCCCAAAACTGTAAAGCTTGTCTATCACCTATTCCAACTCTGCTCCACATTCAGATTATCCCATTACAGTGTTGATAATTCTACCTGTCAAAAGGCTCAGAAGAACTCTGGAGTCACCTTTAAATCTCCCTTTTATCTCAAGTCTTAAGCCTAATCTTTCATTAAACACTGCCCCTACATTTGAAATACATCTTGAATACAACTACGCCTCACCGTCTCCACAGATACCACCTGGTCTGGTCTATTTTCCATTTGACAGCCAGCCAAAGTGATTTTAACCATAATGCAAAGTGTGTTCCTTTTTTAATAAAGCCCTCCAGGGGCCTGGGGTCGTGGTGGTGTGTGTGTTGTGTGATCAGCAGTTGAATATCGACCTATGAACCAAGAGGTTACTGGTTTGATTCCCAGTCAGGGCACATGCCAGCTTCAGGCTCTCTCCCCAGTAGGGGGCATGCAGGAGGCAGCTGATCAATAATCATCGGTGTTTCTATTTATCTTTCTCCCTCCCTCTCTCTCTAAATCAATAAAAACATATTCAAAATAAAGAAATAAAGACCTCCATGTTTTTTTGTGTGTAACAAAAAACAAAACTGAAGTCTTCATAATCTAAAATCCTTTCCTCTCAAATTACAGTTCTGACTTCCACTTGTCCTCAGTTTCACTGTAAAATATAATAACAATGCCCTCGCTTTCATCGTGTTTTTGTTTTGTTTTGGTCAATCATTCAGGAAATCCTATCTTTCTGCTTTTGTAATACCTTTTAATATAATTTATTTCCTTCAAATTCCTACTGCCAACGTCTATTTTCAGGTCCTCACATGTCTTGCCTGGATTGTTGTAGATTTCCTGTTTGTTTTCTATTTGTCTTTTGCTATTCCATTCAAATTTACACCTTACTTACCAGAATGATCTTCCCAAATGAAAAATCTAACCTTATAATGCTACCGTTCAAAAACTTCCAATTATACTCCAGACATTTGAAGGCACTCAGCATGTTATCTACCATTGAGCCTATTCAACTCTTTCACATTTCTATGATGATTATACTGATTTCTCCATTTATAGAATATACTCTGCAATTTTACACCTCAAGACTTTTACTTAACTTGTTGATCTTGCTGCAAACTGTCCTCATTTCTCACTATCTATCCTCACTGCAGCCTAGACCAATTTGCTATTTAACTGATTCTGTAAGAAGCCTTGCTCTGTTATTGCATACTTCTGAAATGCATTTAAACTTGTGTTGATGCTATTTGTGATGATCTTGCCGGAAGATAGGAATCATGTTTGTTTGTTGTTTAATCATAATCCTCAATATTACTTAGAGCTATGCTTAGAAAATAAATGTCTGATAAATAATATGCCTTGCTGTCACTTTCCCCATTAGCAGCATGGTGATAAAAATATTTAGCTTGTCTGCCTTGCAGCATTGTTAGATCTAAACAAGATGTATGTGATACTCTTTCTCAACTGGTAAGCATGATAAAAATATGTCAGTGTTGTTCACTGAGAAGTCCTTTTCCTAAAAGAATGTTTATTGCTGTTGGAAAGCTATAGCAATCTTTGAAGTGAATTTTCTCTTGAATTATTGCAAAGATATGTAATACCCTCTGCTATGAACATAGACAAAAATGAATGCCTATTACTGTATTTTTCAGTGACTGAAGTCATTATTAATTCCATCCCTGATGTTGGTACCTTAAGAGTGCAACAATTTTTCAGGAAATATTATGGCAAAAATGATGTTAACTCAAGAGTCAAAAGGTAAAGAAGGAAGTACACCCCAACTTTGATCACTTGAACTGCCATCAATGTACGCATCCCAGACTAAGTCACTGTCATATTTTGACAATAAGTTTTTATTAAATTGTATATCAGTAGTAATACTCAATACAGTATTTTCCAAATATGTTATTTTTCTTTGTTTATTGTATATTTTGTTTAATAAAATCTAAACTTTAATATATTCAAATCTATCAACATTTACTTTTTACTTTTTTATTTTTTATTGACATAAAATTGACATGTAACACATTGGTTTCATGTATTCAGCATAATGATTCCATAATATGTATATTTTGTTTATTCTATTTTGTAGGTTGCCTTTTCATTTAGTTTATTATTCCCTACCAATTATTTTTTAAAAGACTAATCCAAAACTATCACATGCAAAGTGAAAATATTAATGACCCCAAGTCTATTAAAGCAATTAGAATCTTTAATTGTATTTATTTCAAAAAAGAACTCCAGACACTGATGTCCTCTTTAGTGAATCCACTGAAACATCAAAGGAAATAACCCTCATTTTATGCAATTCTCTCTAGAGAATTAAAAATATGGTCAACTTTCCATAATGTAATACAACAGTTCAACAGAACTACCTTGAAACAAAAACCTGAAAACATCTTATACAATATGTGTGTATAATATATAGATATTTAATCTCTTTATATAGCACACATTCTTTATGCTTTTCTGTTGAGCCCCCTACCTCTGTTTACTCAGCAAAGTTATTAGAGAAAATTGATCTATACCAAGAGTATAAAGTATTCACTGGGGCTCCTCCAGAATCAAAGAAGACATGACAGCCTATCCAATTATTAAAAGTTTGGCTAGTTCTTGTCTTCTTAGCATGCATTGTGTGTGTGTGTGTGTGTGTGTGTGTGTGTGTGTGTGTGTGAGCATGAGGGGGGCTGGGGGGAGAGAGAGAGAGAGAGAGAGAGAGAGAGAGAGAGAGGGAGCTGGGCTTGCTCATTTGCTAGTCTGGTGCCCAAATTTAGCCACTGGCTTCAATAATGAAAGCATTCCATCCCTTGCTCAATCTGGGAAGTGTTAATTAATTGAACTTTATTTCTCTTATATTTTCTTGTATCTGTTAGTTTTAAAGAAAACATGCTTTTTTTTTTTTTTTTTTTTACTTAATCCAATGATTTCTTATTATTATCCAGGAGTGAAAATATTTCATAACCTTCTCTATGCTAAGCAAAAATAATCTTCCCTAATTCATTCTTTTACATTCTGAATTTGCTTTTAAAATTTTAAAGGGAGAAAAATTAGCAAGTAATCAAAAGAAAACACCATGTGTTCAAAAATTTTACCCACAAACATGTTGAAATGATAAGTCTACAATAAGTTATATATTTTAGTGAATTTATAATTTGGGAACAATATACAAATAATATCTAAAAATATTTCTTGCTCCATACCAAATTAAAGATAAAGGAAAAGCTTTAATTTTTGTTTTGTTATTTTCCCTACAATTTGTCTGGAGTTGGCAGTGATATATTTTTTTAATCTCTTCAGAATACTAGAGCAAGTTTAATTTCCTAGACTGTATTTGCAATAGAATGCATGGGTTTACTTTTGAAAAAGGAAGGAGGGGAAGAAGGGGGAGGGGGGAGGCAAAGGAGGGGGAGGGGGGAGGGGGAGAGGAAGGAAGTACAACTGTGGGAAAATAGTTTTTTATTTGTGGTTCAAAATATTGCTCTATTAGCATCCATAGCTCAGTCACAAAATACTTTGCCGTTATAATAAGGATAAGGAAAGCTCTACAATGTGAATAATATGTTGCCCTTGGCCTAAGGGAATCTGCCTCCCTGTAAAGTAAAAATAGGATGTGGAACTTGTTTTTTTTTGCCAGAATATCCAGGACTCTCCCAGGAGCCTCTTCTTTATGAGCAATACAGTTCATTTCCACCTGCTGAGAGAGGCCTTAACCTTCTGTAGCAGCAGATCTAGGTTCTCACCCCTATTCTTCCCAGAATAAAATCTGTAAAGCTGGGCTTTGTTGCCGTAAAGTGAAACCATAAAAAGCCAAAAAGATACTTGTCTTACTAGACTCACAGTGCTATTTCAAGGAGAAAAGAAACATAGTTGATTAGATAGAGGCATTTAAATACTTTAAGATACAAATATTCGTGAAGGGTTTAAGTATTCCAGGTGTCTTTTATCAGTCCTGCCTCATATATTCCTTCAACTATTTATTCGATGAGTTATACGGGCCTGTAGGCACAACCTCTAAGGAAGCTGAGAGACATCCAGAAAGAACAAGGTAAATCATCCCACCAGTAGGACTCTTCTAGACAAAGACATGGGTACATATTTTGTTCTGAAGTCATCATTCTGTCATGTCCTTCCAAACTTAGAAATCAATAGTTGCCCCTCAATGACATCAGAGCAGAGCAGGCAACCTTTAGGTTATTACCTAAGACTACTAAGAAAGGAATCCCTGTCTCACTGTCCACATTATTTCCTAATGCAGAACACTATTAAATGGCCATTTTATTAAAACTGGAACTGACAGTTACTTAGGAATATTATTTCATCTGAATAACATGTTGTCCCATGTTCTAAAACTGAAATGGGAAATTTCCATTAACTACTTCACTCTATTTCTTTTTAGATTTCTCCTGAACTTTTGTGTTACTTGATCAAGTGTCTCATGTCTCCTCATTTTATTTAAATGCCTTATGTACACCCACATAAAGCATACACTCTGCTTTTGTAAGTCTATAATTAAGAGCAGGGAAACTTCTTATTCCAATAGTAAGTGCTTTCTAAAATTATTAAACTGCTATTTTTGTACCAGTATTTCAGATACATTTTAAAATCCTAATCTCATGATTACAAGTAATTGCATCTCATTCTTTGAAGAAGGAAATCAAAACTTGGAAAGCTAATGTGCCTTGCAAATTTGCAAAGACATTTAAATGTCATAGTCAGAATTCCAGATAGATCTGTCTAATTCTAAAACTCATTTCTTTTAAACTTTATTGTAGTCCAGCTCA
Organism: Miniopterus natalensis; assembly: GCF_054644295.1. NCBI lineage: Eukaryota > Metazoa > Chordata > Mammalia > Chiroptera > Miniopteridae > Miniopterus > Miniopterus natalensis. The sequence goes on from NC_142082.1 coordinate 46,724,837, forward strand.
TTTTGTTTCTCAACTTAATTTTTTGTCATCAGTGCCTCTAGTGGCTTCTGTTTAATTTGGATCCATGATAGGATTTACATAGTCAATATCTACAATGGGTGCTCAGTAGGTATTTGTAGTGATGACTGTTTTCATGTTAGGTTTTTTCAAGGATCTTGGTGAGAATGAAAACAAACAAACAAACAAACAAACAAAGCAACAACAACTCAAATCCAGACTAGATTATCAGATACATGTGGGCACTTATGCTCTCCTCTTCCTATTTTGAGCCCAAGTAGGAAGAGATCGTAAATATGGGAGTAAATAACTGAACTAATTTGTCTACGTATGGAATACATGTATATGATAATCCCTGACTGAGTGGGTAACATCTAAATTCAAACTTTAAAGTGTTTGACTAGTACTAGACACAATTTAGGATTTTAGGGAAATACATATTCATCGGTTCCAGCAGGCTTCCCTGCATGATACAATTTGGATGATTGAAAACATCTTCCCACTGACAAAACAGATGGGGATTGTAGCAGATGGGTATTGTAAAGATATGTCTAAAAGAGACGGCCTATGGGCTATCTCCAAGTAAAGTCAGAGGATGGCATTATTTTGATGAATTTACAGTTTCCAAATGGGCGGACATTTTTATGTCTTGTTCACAACTTTATCTCATATTCCTTATATAGCACCTGGGATAACTGCATTACTGAATGTATTGGGTTCAGAATTAACCACTAAAGAACAGCTCCATCACTCATAGAGAAAAAAATCCATATTAACCAAGTTCAATTTCATTTTTTCTTTAAAACAAAGCATTCAGTTACTGACACAGGAACAACATATATGTCTGCAGATATAGTGAATTCTTTCCCTCTAGGTAGATCAACATGAGATTCCAATTATTTTATAAAGTTGACTTTGTGTGCATGATAATCAGAGCCAATGGCAAATAAGTTAGATCAATGAAATGTTTAATGGTTTTCAGCTAAAATGGCAGAATGCATTCAATTCAACAGACATGAACTAACTACAGAATGAAATACTAAACATCCATCAGCTACAGTGTTCTTTCTCTTTGGACAGAGTTAGAAAGTATGCTCACTTTGGTTAATCTGTTTTTCCATAAATCCACATCATATCAGCGCCCTTTCCTCATTGACTCGTTTTTTAGAAATGTTAATAAATTGTGTAAACTCAAGCCTTGCATGGTGGTTAAGTGTATTTAATTTAATTTGTTAAAATAGTTGAAATTTTATTCATTATTCAACACTATCTCATTTTTTTCCAGTATGTAAAACTATTATTATTATTTTATTTTCCAAATAATAGAATTTTAAAGGATAGAAAGTTGCAATCAAAAAGTGAGCAGAGGCTATATATGAGGAATTAATTTTTAAAATACTGAATGTATGGAGTGTCTAAACAAAATTTAAGACGGACAAAATTATACATTAGAATACGTATGTGTTCATTATTATGACAAAAGAAGGCTCAAATGAAAGACTTGAATAAACTAGTAAAGAGTATTTAAGGTGTTTTTTGTTTTTGTTTTTAAATAAAATACAATGATAGTATTACTAAGCTTTGCTGTAATAGTGAAGAATCCTACAATTACAGTGGCTTAAAATGAGTGTTTAATTATCACTCGCACAGCCTGTATCTGTGGGTTGGCTACAGCTTTGCTCCAGGCAGTTACTGAGCTTCATTCTAAGATTGTTTCAAGCCAGAGCCTTGATGAATTTTAGGTATGAATGACATAGCTCTTTATTCCAGAACATAAGAAAAGTACCATGACCTGTACAGTACCTGTGCATTCTATGGTAAAGTGGGAGAATGAGAACTGGTATAGACACGTAATACATACAGATTCTGCTTGGACATTGTATAACTATGTTTGCTCACGCTGGCCAAAACTAGTCACATGGTCAGTCAGGTCAGTAGAATAGGGAATTACACTCTACCTTCAACAAGGCATCTAAAGTCAACATGTCTCCATAAACGATGTATCTTCTCAAGTCTCTTAGAAGGAAGGGGAGTGTC